>NC_048225.1:13198802-13363527 GCF_002007445.2 Ailuropoda melanoleuca | reverse complement strand
GAAGGAAGGAGATGGAGGAAACCTTCACTGAGAAGCAAGCACTAAGCACTGGTGAGAAAAAGACTATAGACAGAAAGCAAATCAACTGGACAAATGAGAGGGTTGAAAAGATATTCTCAGGGCTCCCCACCTGGCTGGCCCAGGTTCCTAGGGGGCCTCCCTCTCCTCAACGTGCCCCACCTGCCCCATACCTGCCCCACTCCTGGGTGAAGGATTCCCTGCACCACCAGAGCACTCTGGGAGAGCCCGGGCCTCATGTCAGGATGGCTCCAAGTCTTAGTTTCTCTACCTACAAATTCAGGGCAATAACTCTGTCTCTGAAGTTCAGACGCACTGGAGGGACAAATAGAACAATAAGGGGAAAGAGCACTTTCAACTCCGAGTAAAAAAGCTACCCTGAGACCAAGGTGATCACGCTGTCATCAAATTTCAATTATGCACCACTAACTGAGGACGCCGGCAAAAAAGACAGTCCACAGGAGTGGATAAAGCCCAGAGCTTTTCTCGTTGGATTTGGAAGGCACTGGCGTTCTGACAACTGAATCACGGCTACATCTGACATCTAGGAATTTGCACCACCCTGGGAAGGCCTGGCTCGGAAAGGAGAGGGAAGACACTCCCCTCATCTGGGTTCTCCGTCAACTGCTCCCCGTCCCCCCCACTCCAGAGAGGCAGGTGGCAGCACTTCCTGCACTGCTTGCCGCAAAGCATCACGCCCAGCAAAGAGCCCTCGTCACTAGTCCTGCCACGTAGCATGTGCTTCCCAAGGAGAAGAAAAGGTATTTCTTAGAGGCAGCACAAACTTCCAGAAGCTAAAAGGAAAACGTGCCAGGAGACAGGCATAATGAAGGTCATGTGCTATGAAGAAATCACTGTATTATTGGTGCTGTCCTTAACTCCCCAGATGGAAACACCTAGAGGCTCTCCAACATCCCCCCAGGTTTCGGCCCTGGCCTCTGGGAGCTAGCAGCCATGGACTCACCAGCAGACTTCTGGGCATCTCTTTGTCCTTCTTGTCTTTCTTTTCCTTTTTCTTTTTCTTGTCTTTCTTCTTAATGGCTCCAGGAGCTGACAGCTTCCCCCGCTCCTGGATCACCAAGTTCCGATAGTGCTCATCACACGGATGGTCCCACGTGGACTGCCCGTTGGCAAAGTTGAAGTAGTAAATATCGCCTGTGGTGTCCTGGCTGCGGAAGGCAGGGGTCAGAAGTTAGTCCCTGCTCAGGTCCAAAGCTACTTAGGGAAAAAAGAAAGAGAAGAAAAGTGGGTGGGAGATGGAGAAGAAGGAAGAATGGCATGAGAGGGGCAGAAGGAGAGAGAAGAGGGGAGGACAGGAGGACACAGGGAGGATTAACACAGAATGGAAGGGTATGTGTGGCCGAGACAGGAGTTAACTTAGATAGGAACAAAGGATTGGGATACCTAAGGACTTCTCTAGAAGACGACGTATAATCACTGTGGTTCCTGGGAATTCATGCTAGACTGGAGTAGGAGTAAACTTGGTTTTAGACGGATAAGTACAGATGCTATGGGATCTTGGAGATAAAACCTAGGATTGACCTTGCTTAATATTTTTATAAATGGTGTAAGGAAGAAAGAGGCCTTGTGAAAGCTCTGGTTTTGCAGAAGACTCTGAACTCAAAAGACGTGACAATCCAAGCCAGTGGGGATCAACAATAGAAGAAGAAAATGTCAGGGCACCTGGGTGGAACAGTCAGGTAAGCGTCTGACTCTTGATTTCGGCTCAGGTCACGATCTCAGGGACGTGGAGCCTGCTTAAGATTCTCTCCCTCTGCCCCTCCCCGCCACATTCTCTTTCTCTCTCTCAAAAGAAGAAGGAGAAGAAAATAATGTAAAAGGAGGCATTTCAAGAATCTGTGTTTCAACATGGACAAGTCCAAAATAAGCCATTCACTGCATCCACCATTATCAATAATCCACTGGGACAGCTATTAGAAAAACAAAACAAACCACACACTCACAATAGCAATATAAAAAGACACAATACCCAGGAATAAATCCAAAGTGTGCAAAGTGTTTATAAAGCTTTACTGAAAAGTCAGGAAAAAGGAAAAAAGAAAAAGCATTTGGAGAGACAGTCCACGTTCCTGAACAGAAAGACTCAAGTCTGGGGGCGCCTGACTGGCTCAGTTGGCAGAGCACATGGTTCTTGATCTCAGGGTGTGAGTTCGAGCCCCACACTGGTTGTAGAGACTACATAAAAACATTTTTAAAAAGACACAAGTCTATAAACATGCTGATAATCCTCAAATTAATGTATAGATCCAATACAATCCCAGCAGAATCCCAATCGGGCTCCTTGTAGAACTTGACAAGCTCAATCTCAATTCCAATAAAAGAGAAAACATATAGAAATAAGCAGGAAAAATATCAGGAACGAAAGATAGAAAGATAACAAATGATGGATAAGCACATGAGAAGATGCACAACATCAGTGACCATCAGGGAAAGTGAGAATTACAAGCATGGTGACATATCGCTTCACACCCACGAGCACGGCTGCTACCACGCGAGCAGGAGCGAACAGGTGTTGGCAAGGATGTGGGGACACCGGACCCTCAGCACTGTTGGCGGGGATGGGAGGGGGTGCAGCTGCCATGAGAAACAGTGTGGCAGTTCCCTAAAAATTAAAAATAGAACTACTATATGACCCAGCAATTCCACTGTTGGGTATAGACCCAAAAGAACCAAAAGCAGGGATTCGAGCAGATATTTGTACACCCACGTTCACAGCAGCATTACTCATAATAGCAGAAGGGTGCAAACAGCCCAAATGTCCACTGACAAACAAATGAATAAACAAAATATAGCACATACACTAGGATTTTATTCCACCTTGAAGAGGAAGGAGTTACTGACACTGGTGACAGCATGGATGAAGCCTGAAGACATGATACTAAGTAAAGTACGCCAGACACAAAAGGACCAATACTGTGGGCCCACTGACATGATCTAGAATAGGTTAATAAACAGAGATGGAAAGTAGATCAGAGGTTACCCAGAGCTGGGGAGAGGGGAGAGTGGGCACAGACTTTCAGTTTAGGAAGCTGAAAAAGTTCTGGAACTTTTTCCAGAAAGTGGTCATGACGCTTACATAACACTGTGATGTACTTCATGCCACTGAACTGTCTATCTAAAAATGGTTAAAACAGTACATTTTATGTTATGTATGTTTTACTGGGGAAAAAAAACGTACAAAAAAATGTATAATTTCAGTGTGATAAAAGAAAGCATAAAGAAATTAAAAGACAGGAGACTGGAAAAAATAATAGAAACAGTAGTATAAGATTAATACACAAAAAGTCAGAGTTTCACCTTCTCAACAAAAATAAAAACATAAGCGACCCAGCAGACAAAACGGCAAAGGGTATAAATACACAAATGGCCAACAAATGGCCAGCTCAACTCAACGTACGATTTGAGAAATGCAAATTCATATGATCAGGTATAATTTCCTGCCCCTGGATTGACAATTTTTTTGCACTGATCATTTTTGGGAGGTTGACAATGTTTTAATTGATAATAGTTTTAACTGAACCACATGTACTATTATTGGAGGGATTGTTAAACTGCAATGGAAAGTAATTTGGGATTAACAATATTTAACTTCTGCACATCTTTTAACACATCAATTCAAATTCTAGAAATTTTTTCTCAAGACACACCTACAAAATCTCAGGCAACATGCTTAACCAAACTGAAGGACACATCTGACCTCCCCTCACCCAGTGCCAAATTCTCAGAGGCCAGAAACAGAAAAAAAACGTGAAGCCTGATTAGTAAGTGTTAGAAGTGACAGGTCAAGGCTGGTGTCTGACCTGCACAGAGATCCTGCAAACCTGGATTTTAATGCCAATTGACAGACACAAAAGATGGCCTTAGGCCTTCACGAATCTGGAAACTAGGAATGAGACCCTTGCATATTGCTGGGCCCTTAAGGCTGCTCATTCCATGAACAGAAGAACCTAGTGGGGTGAGGAAGCATGTCACCCAATCCAGATCTAGGCAGGCAAAATCAAATTTCATGAAAAATTAAAACCCCAAGACACATGTACACATAGAGTCCAAACTGTGGTAAGGAAATCCCAAGTCAGAAAATTAATGTAGGGGCGCCTGGGTGGCACGGCGGTTAAGCGTCTGCCTTCGGCTCAGGGCGTGATTCCGGCGTCATGGGATCGAGCCCCACATCAGGCTCCTCCGCTAGGAGCCTGCTTCTTCCTCTCCCACTCCCCCTGCTTGTGTTCCCTCTCTCGCTGGCTGTCTCTATCTCTGTCAAATAAATAAAAAAAAAAATTTAAAAAAAAAAAATTAATGTAAAAATTTCGTTCTAAACCCACTGAAAAATCCTTGGCACAAGCTATCGTAAAGCCACTCAACAACCTAGGAATAAAACACAGAAAAAAACTCTATAGAAGATGGACTCACAAAACTCATGATAAATAATTAACAAACCCCATGGGGAGACAGTTCACGGTGAAAGGGAATTAGCACTAGTGAAGAGAAACATTAGCCCACAAGGAAACTTGGCATAGCAGAATAATCAAAAGAAGACTAAAATTAACTACATCTAAAATTACTGTAGGGATAAAAAGAGTAGAATGCATAATGAAAGAACGGAACTCTTAAGAAAAAAAAAAAGACATATTGAAAAGAACATAACAAAACGTGTAGGAATTGGTAGAATCATTACATTAGGGGAGGAAAGGAGGATGAAGAAAGACAGGAGTCCTCAAAGTAAGAAAGCACCCAAATTCTGAACTTCGGAAATAAAAATAAATACATACCTGATACAGTGCAGTGACGTTACAGAACACCAAAGAGAAGAATAATAAAAACCACCAGAGGGGGGAAAGATTTACTACCCACAAAGGAACAACAAATGAGACCAAGAAAATATGTCTTATTTAGGAAAAACAGAAGTCAGAAGATAATGGTACATAATACTGGTCAAGGGCTGTTCAAATTCAACAGGCAATTCTGTACTCAACTAAACTGTTATTCAGAGTGAGACCAGACAGAAGTGCCTAGGGACATAGGAAGGCTTAAACACATCTAGCATGCTTGATATAAGGGCTATTTATAGAACCCTATATTGGAAAATGAGAGATTATATTCTTATCGAGAACACCTAAAACACTTATATAAACAGAATCACTTACTGAGCCAGAAAAGAGGTCTCAACTTGTAACAAAAAAATGAATAAATTGGAAATCAGTAATAAAAAAAAATACCCAAACCCTATCTATCCCATCGCCTTCAAACTATTATTTTAGAACAAAGATACTTCACAAAATTTTAGAAAATCAAATCTGATAATATATAATCATGTCCAGGTGGACTTTATCCCAGGAATGAAAGGTCAGTTTAACATTTGAAAATCAATCAATATCACTGACCATACTAAGACCGAAATAGAGAAAAAAAAAACAAAAAAAACCACATGATCCTATCAATAGATGCAGAAAAAACATTTAGTAAAATCCAATATCCTTTCTGAGTTAGACTCTCAGCAAGCCAGGAATAGAAGGGAACTTCCTCACCCTGACAAAGGGCATTTACAAAAACCTACAGCTCACATCATCCTCAATCCCTTTTTTTTTTTAAAAGATTTTATTTATTTATTCGACAGAGATAGAGACAGCCAGCGAGAGAGGGAACACAAGCAGGGGGAGTGGGAGAGGAAGAAGCAGGCTCCTAGCGGAGGAGCCTGATGTGGGGCTCGATCCCATAACGCCGGGATCACACCCTGAGCCGAAGGCAGACGCTTAACCACTGTGCCACCCAGGCGCCCCCATCCTCAATCCCTTAAGATCAGGAACAAGGCAAAAATGTCCATTGTCACCACTTCTATTATTGGAGGTTCTAGTCAGAGCAGTAAAGAAAGAAATAAAAATAAAAGGCATCCAGATTGGAAAGGAAGAAGGAAAAATGTCCTTTTCACAAAAGACGTAATCATGTATGTAGGAAATCCTATGTAATTTACAAACTATTAGAAATGACATATGTGGGGCACCTGGATGGCTCAGTCGGTTGAGCATCAGACTCTTGATTTTGGCTCAGGTCATGATCTTGGGGTTATGGGATTGCGCCCCACCCCCTGCTTTGGCTCCATGCTCAGTGGGGTGTCTGATCTCTTCTTCCCCCTCTCCCTACCCCCACTCCCCCAGCTCACCTGTGCACCAAAGAGCAAATTCCAAATTCATATGGAAACGCAGAGGATCTACAATACAACTTTGAAAATGGAGAACAAAGGTGGAGGATTTACCCTAAATGATTTCAAGACTTACAATACAGCTACAGTAACCAAGACAGCACATACAGTATCGGTATTAAGGTAGACAAACAGACCAATGGAAGAGAGCAGAGAAACCAGTAGACCCACACGTAGGGTCAATTTGGAGAAAAATCGAAACACCCTTCAATGTAAGAGTGGTTAAATAAATCGGGCTTTTTAAAATAATGGCACATCTATACTTGGAAAAGTGTGTAGCTGATAAAATGCTAAAGTAGAAACACACTGACCGAGAAGAGCAACAACGTACATAGAACATACTTAAGTTTAACAAACAAAACCATGTGTGTGGGTGGGGGTGTGTTTTGAAGGCCAGGAAGGAATTCACCAATTAACAGTAGTTACCCTTGCGATTGAAAGGGCAGAAGATAGCACGTGCCAATAAAATTTAATGACTTATGATTTTTTTTTTTAGATTTTTTTATTTATTTGACACAGAGAGAGAGACAGCCAGCGACAGAGGGAACACAAGCAGGGGGAGTGGGAGAGGAAGAAGCAGGCTCCCAGCGGAGGAGCCTGATGTGGGGCTCAATCCCAGAACGCCAGGATCACGCCCTGAGCCGAAGGCAGACGCTTAACGACTGAGCCACCCAGGCAACCCGACTTACGATATTTTAAAAAGTGGGAAAGAGTTCACGCCCTCCCTTACAGGCTGAGGGCGTGCCGGCCACCACTAGCAGGACTGTGAAGGCGGCGGGCACAAAGCCTGGCACACGGCTGGCCCATACCCAAAGACAGCTTCCTCCCTTCCACCTGCCGTTTTACTTTTTACAAACACTGCAGCCATTTACTTATTGGGTATGTGTACACTAAGATATTACTATACTGATTATATTTCTCATGTGGTTTCTCATTCGAAAATGGATCCAAAAGCAAAACAGCACACGTGTGTACAAACTTAAAAACAAAGAAGATAGAGATTAATAGATGAGGAAAATGTCAGGGCGGCTGCGTGGCTCAGTCAGGCAAGCGAACGACTCTTGGTTTTGGCTCAAGTCATGATCTCACGGGTCATGGGATCGAGCCCCCCATCGGGCTCCTCGCTGGGCATGGAGTCTGCTTGAAGAGTCTCTCCCTCTGCACCCCCCCACTTGTAGTCTCTCACGCACTCTCTAAAATAAATAAATCTCTGAAAAAAAAATAGATAAGGCAAATGTGCATATCAGGATCGATCCTGCAAACAAAACAGAAACTGCTATCCTACGAATTTATCCAACAAACACAACTGTGCGACCTCAGCACTCAGAATACTGTGTATAGTGCTGACGGATCTCTTATAAGAAAGATGTCATGAAACTGCAGGAGATCCAAGGAAATGCAGCTGAAAAGATCAACAGAACAGGGAGCCTGCCACATGAGGAGAAGCTAAAAGGATTACGTACGATTCTTCAGCAGGGATAAGTAAGGCCACAGTGGCAGTCATTTTGAAGTTTGGCCAACACACTGAATGGTGTGGGTAAGAACAGAATAATTACACCTTGCCCACAAAACCGTACAAGACCAGCCGAAGGGAGGACCCCAGAAGACACCTGGGCACTAGCTGGGGACAAGTGTAGGCAAATGGCACAATGCTCCAGTAGGAAGTAAACTTAGCACACACTTTAAGGGGCAAGCTGGCACGTGCTGCGCCTGTGACAAGGAGGAGAACAGAGCAGGCGTGCACAACGGGGAACACGTGTCACCGTCCCCAAGAGTGGGCCAAGATGTGGTCTTCAGGTGGGGACAGGCTGGGAATAGCTGCCAAGACCCCGTTAGCCTTCTCACCATCAACCCGGTCCCCTGACACAACCTGAGTGAGTCCGCTCCTCACCATCCAGAAAGCTGAGAGAGAAACTGAAAATATGAACGAATCTATGATTCAAAGTCAGGGATAGGTTGCCTGGGGAGACAGAACCCCCGCCAAGACCTTGTGGCCCCACTACAATCCTCCTTCGCACCGGCATCCACTGCAGACATGCTGAGGGGGTCTCAATATTGTCACTCGCAATAGCAGTCCGCAAAGAATAACAATGACACTTCTCGAGTGTGTCGAAAACAGATGCTGGTATTAAGGGCCCCGACCCAAGGCAGCAGCTCCTGGGACCCTGGACCAGCAAGTCGGCCTTAGCTCAGGCCCAGAGCATCAGGCGGCACAGCAGAGAAATGGCCCACTGCTGTCCCCAACTCTGTGCAGGACAGGCTTCAAAGGTGGCAGATGAAAGCTGACCTCCAGTGCGTGTGAGAGGTCAAGCCAGGGCCGCATGCGTGCTGACTTACCAGGGCTTCCACTCCACAGGCAGTGGGGCCACAATGCCCTCCCGCGCCAGCCACATCAGTTCTGGCTCCTTGATGGGATCGATACCAATCTCTCTGGCGAATTCAAGAATTTCTGCAAGAAGAGGCAAGAGGATGAGAAAGGAAGAAAGCTGGGGATGTGGATAGAAAGAAGAAAAAAACCACAATCAACCTCGTGAAATAATAAGAAATATACGTGTTGGTCTCCGCCCCCAGTTTCTGTTACTATTTGGCCTTTGACCCCAGTTCCTGACCCAGAGCTCCAAAAGCCCCTGGAATTTCCTGAGTAACAGAAGCATCTTTTCTCCCAATGAGGTGACTCTGGGTGGGCTCCTGGATGGGGGCTGGTCACCAGAAAGACCAAGCCAT
The DNA here is from genome assembly GCF_002007445.2 of Ailuropoda melanoleuca. Lineage (NCBI taxonomy): Eukaryota > Metazoa > Chordata > Mammalia > Carnivora > Ursidae > Ailuropoda > Ailuropoda melanoleuca. The sequence goes on along the minus strand of NC_048225.1, from coordinate 13,354,571 downwards.
GATTAGAAGCTTGGAACTTTCAGCGGCGCCTGGCTGGCTCAGCCGGTAGAGCACGCAACTCTTGATCTCAGGTTGTGAGTTCGGGCCCCACGCTGGGTGTAGAGATTACATAAAAATAAAATCTTGAAAAAAAGAGGGGGGAGGGGGGTGCCTGGGTGGCTCAGTCAGTTGGGCTCAGGTCATGATCCACGGGGTCCTGGGATTGAGCCCCGTGTCAGCCCTGCTCCGCAGGGAACCGACTTCACCCTCTGTCCCTCCCCTCTGCTCCTGCGTGCATGTTCTCACTCTCCCTTTCTCTCTCTCTCTCTCAATTAAATAAATAAAAGCTTAAAAAAAAGAAGCTTGGAACTTTCAGCCTCACCCACATTCTTGGGAGAGAGGAGAGGGGCTGGAAAAGGAGTTAATGATCAATCATGACTTGGTGAAGAAGCCTCCATAAAAATCCCTGAACTATGGGGTTCAGAGAGCTTCTGGGTTGGTGAACACAACCACGTGCCAGGGGGAAACTGCATCCAGAAGCTCCTGTGCTTGGGACCCTCTCGGACCCCACCCTATGTTATCTCTTCATCTGGTATTCAGCTGCATCCTTTATGATATCCTTTACCATATAATAAACTGGCAAACGCAAGTTTTAAGTGTTTCCCTGAGTTCTGTGGCCTGTTCTAGCAAATTATCAAACCCAAGGAGGGGGACATGGGACTCTGGTGTCTAGCTTGTGGGTCAGAAGTACCAGGGACAGCCTGGGACTTGCTCCAGACGTCTGAAGTAGTGGCAGTCTTGTGGGACTGGGCCCTTAGCCTGTGGGATCCAATGTTCTCTCCAGGGAGACAGTTTCAGAACTGAACTGAATTATAGGACGTACAGCTGGCGTCAGAAAAAACCCCGCATCCCTAGTGCCAGCACTTTAAGTGTGAAAGTAAAGGAAAAGCAGAGCTTCTTCCCAGTTTTTTTTTTCTACTTCACCTTTACTTTCTATATTTTCTTAAGTGAGCAGGTGTTTTGTCTCTAAGTATAAATAATAAACATACATAATTTCGTCTTCCTAAATTACAAATGGTACACCTGAATCAAGACATGCTCTTGCCATACTCCAGGAACATAATGTGAGGCCACATATAACAAAGGCAAAACAGTAAGACCAAGACATCAGTGTGGCAGGGGCCCAGGGAGGAAGCCCACCAGCCACAGCCAGAACCATCCTGAATGAGGCCAGCCTTACTGTGACATGAGCTCTCCCAAGATTCCCAAAATCATGCTGCAAAAGTGCTCAGCATTCAATCAACCAGCATGCACTAAACGACTAGAGAAGACTAAGCCCCTCGAGGACGTTGCCGACACACCAACGGAGTCTAAACCATGGGGTAGGTGTTTTAATGGAGATACGCGCTATGTGCCATGGGAGCAGAGACAAAGCAGTGACTTATTCTGCACAGGGCCCGGGGACATCTGAGCTGAGAAACTGGGATCCTACTTGAGCAGCCTTGTTCTCCACTCTGAACCCTCTCTTCCATGAAGGGAGTTGTTTCTTTTCCAATGTTGCTATATCTTATGGACTCTAAGACTTGTGTTATACTCTTCTGGAAAGCATTGAGAAAGCTCTTTCATCAGAGATCTGGAGGAATGGGGGAGACATATGTACTGAGCTAAGAGCTAGCTCACCTACGGGGGACAAGATCGATGAGCTAACCACCGGAGTATGTCACCAGAGCCCCCCAGAATAATGAAATGAATACATCTATGCTTCAGCTGACAGGAGCCCAGGCCAGAAAGGCATCACCAGTTTGGGTCACCTCAGGATAGAATGTAGAGGTTAACACACCTAGGGACTAGGGAAGCTTTTCAAAGGACCAGCTGGAATTTGGCTAGCCAGAGACTAACTTATTCGCAGATCTCACAAATATTTTTTGAGTGCTTCCTATGTGCTGTGAATAAGAGAAATGGTCTCTGCCCTTATGGAGCCTATATTCTAGGAGAAGAAACCACCAGTAAAGAAATAAACAGATAAAGATACAAAGAACTAAAGCTTCTAATAAAGGCAATGAAGGAAGTAAATGAGGTATGAGATAAAGAACATCAAGGTGGAGGGGGCACTCCTTTGGAAAGGGTCAAGGGAAACCTCTCCGAATGGAACACAACTGAAACCTGTAGGAGACAAGGGAGCTAGCCATGCACAACACTGAGGAAAGAGTACTCAGGCAGAAGAGCAAGTGCAAAGGGACTGTGGCAAGTGGCAATTTGGCCCATCTGGGGACTGTCAGAAAGGCCACGTGACTGGCAGAGTGAGCAACAGAAAGAAGACCAGATGAGCCCAGCCAGGTGGCAGGGTGGGGTCATGCAGAGTCCTGCACACCCCACTAAGGGTGCTATGCTGAATATAATAGAATATTACTAAAAGCAGAGCTCTGATATGATCTGCTTTACTCTGTAAGAACATTCTGGTGCAAGGTGGAGCACAAACAGGGAGGCTAAGGTGCAGGCCCTTTCGTGAGGACACCTAGCCGTGGGTCCCGGCCACACCGCTCAGCAGACCTGTGCCTGGAGGGAAGTTTGTTCACCTCCCTGTGCCTCATTTCCTCATCTGTAAAATGGGAATGATAACAGTACTTAACTCATGGACCTGTTGCAAGGGTTGAAAAGGAAGTACATGTGGGGCACCCGGCTGGCTCAGCTGGAAGAGCATACGACTCCTGATCTCAGGGTTGTGAGTTTGAGCCCCACGTGGGGTACAGAGATCACTTAAATAAATTAAAAAAGCAAAACAGGGGCGCCTGGGTGGCACAGCGGTTAAGCATCTGCCTTCGGCTCAGGGCGTGATCCTGGCGTTATGGGATCGAGCCCCACATCAGGCTCCTCTGCTATGAGCCTGCTTCTTCCTCTCCCACTCCCCCTGCTTGTGTTCCCTCTCTTGCTGGCTGTCTCTATCTCTGTCGAATAAATAAATAAAATCTTTAAAAATAAATAAATAAATAAATAAAATAAAATAAAATAAAAAAACAAAACAAAACAAAAGCATGGGGTATAGAGATCACTTACATAAATTTAAAAAAAAACTTAAAAAAAAAAAGCAAAGAAAATACATGTAAAGTTCTTAGCACAGAGTAAATTCTGTTATTATTGCTGTTTAAAAACAAAACACTACTTTAGTTTTTTTTAAGAAATTGGGTCACCGTTGGCTTCAAGACACCCTGTATTTCATGGTATCACCTACATTTTCATTTTTTTTTTAAGATGGACTTTTTAAAAAATATTTTATTTATTTTAAGGTTTTAAGTAATCTCTACACCCAACATGGGGCTCAAACTCAAAAACCCAAGATCAAGAGTCACATGCTCTACCAGATGAGTTAGCCAGGCGCCCCTGTATTTTCATTTAAAATTAATCATTGATCCAAACCAAGGTCAGCAAACTTTTTCTGTAGGGGGCTAGAGAGCAAATATATTTGGCTTTGTGGGTGATAGGGCTCCTGTCACAACTACTCAACACTGTCCTTGTGCCATGAAAGCAGCCACAGAGAGCCCATAAGCAAGGCGATTTTCGAATAAAAGTTCATTTGCAAGAAGGCAACAGGCCAGGTTAGGTCCATGGACTACAGTATTCCCTGACCTAACCAAATACACGGAGCGGCCCTGCACACGCAGCACACTTCGTATTAGAAGGACAAAGCTCTATCAGAGATCGTTCCTGCCCTCCAAGAACTATTACAGTGCACCCCAGGCCTCTTACCTTGCTCACTGGGGATGTAGGTCTCATCATAATCTTCCTCCAGAACCAGCTGGTCTCCTATACGGACAGGTCTTCCGGCCATGATGGGTCTGGGCTTGAACACCTAGGTCCCAAAGACCCACACCCAAAAAGAAAATCAGTGACCCAGCTTAAAAGGGGAAAAACTGGTGCTGCGTCATGGAGCAACTGGGTCAGACCAGACCATGCAAGCCAACTTAGCCGGGGATTTTCCAACTCCAGGGAGAGCGAAGGGTGGGACCAACAGCTCAGAACTCAGGCCTTCTAGGCTCTGCACCTGGGAAAGTTCCTTGAGACACACCTCCCAAAGGCTCACTGAACACTCGGTGGGTCACAAAAGATCGGGAAACCCAGCCCTCTCAAGAGTTTGACTTTATACTCCCCCAAGACAGGAGAAATAATTCACAGTATAGGTCCCCCAGCTAGAAAACCCTAGTGAAACACCAAAGAACTAGAGGAACCGCCCCCCATCACATACCAATGCATCCCAGTGCAGTCACACTATCTCAACACACATCCGTATTTGTATTCAACAGTGCCCTCAGGGAGCTTACGATCTAGTGGAAGTAGCAAACACAACTTCAACAGAAGACAGAAAGGGGAAAAAAAAAAACCCATCCTGCTCTGGAAGTACTAAGAGAGAAGGAACATTCCCGCTGAAGGGAGGAAGGCAGGCTTTGTCAAAGGGCTGGGGACCAAAGGCAGTCACAAGTCATGTGAGTAGGCAGAGGTGTTCTAGGCAAGGGGATGTTGGGTGCAGACAAGCTGTTCTAGAGTGCTGGACCCCTGCAGGCATGGCAGGGGCTGGGGTGGATGGCCAGGTCACGGAGAGCCATGAAGACCATGCGAAAGAACCTCGCCTCTCCGCTGTGGCAAAGGGGAGCCACTGAGGGCTTTGGTGAAAGAAAGTGGCACACAGTGGCTTTTTCTAGGGTGAGAACGCTGGGAGGAGTGGCATGGCAGGACCGGAGGAATGAGACCGGTGTCGGGAAAACCACTGAAGAGGCCGCCATCCAGGGGAAAGACAATGAGGCCTTAAACGAGGGCAGAAGCAGAGAGAAGGCAGAAGGGACAGATGCTGTGATGGTAGGTTTAACAGGGCCAGGAAGGACGACGGCAGTGGGGGGGCAGTGGGAGTCCAGCTTGAAACCAAGGTTTGTAGTTCCAGGGATGGGACAGCAACAAATTGTTCAACTGACAAGCTGGCCCCATTCTAGAATTACTCCTCCCTTCCAATCCCTCCTCCTATAACTACCTCAAGACCCGGGTCACAACTGCCCTACGGCAGCTCCCACACCAAAGCTCCCAGTGATGCGGAGACAAGTCACCCTGTAAAGCGGCTGTGTCTACGGCGCTGCTTGGAGCTCTGTCTCCCAGCTCAGCAGGTGTCGCCACGCTGGCGTGACTGGCAGGAGCCTCAAGAAGCAGGGCCTGACCTCTTCAGCAGCTGAAGCAGCAAGCACAACACAGCCCTCTCAGAGCGAGGGAAGTGGGCAGAACGACCCTGTCATCCAAAAGAAGGTCAGGAGGTGTCCTCTAAGGAGTGCTCGTGGCCCGATCTGGTGGCTCTGAATCTGTCCTAAGACCCCTAGAGAGGGACCCCTGATAAACAACAGCACAGGATGTAGGAGGGACCGTTACTGTGGCCCTCTCTGCACCCTGACAGTTGACAAACGGGCAAGGGAGGTATCTTGCCTTACAACTCATGAGAGATGGCTTCCTCTGTCAGCCCACTGGAGCGAAGGGAGTCAGGCTCTGCCCCCTCATTCCCACCGTGACACCTCCACGTAGTAACTTCGTGCCTCAGGAAGACAGGCTAATGGATGCGTTCTCCTCTACAGTATATAAACCCAAGTGGAGCTCTACTTCCCACCCTAAGAACCCACAACACCCTGCAGAAGTAATGTTCCCTCCACACATGGTCGGAGACAAGTAGGGTCACCGACTCTGGAAAAGCAGAGCAGAAAGGTATCAAGAGCCAGGGGGTTGATATGGCTTAAAGAGCCACGGGAACCCTGAATTGTCTGAGTTAGGAAGGAGAGGGAAAGGGAAAAGATCTCTGGGGACATCAGGCTACCCATCCTTCAATCCAACAGGGCAGTGACCTATTACAAGGCACTGTATCAACCATCTCAGAGCGTTTGAGAAATCCCACATTTGAGAGATGTTACATACTCCTAGACACATTCCATCTCCAGAAAGCATGGGGCAGGCAAAATCTCTTTGCGGCAGAATGCCTAATTAGCTGTATTTAAAGGTCAGGAAGAACCCAGAAAAATTTAAATTCATGGATCACTCCAATATCAAACAAATCTTCCGCCAGAAAAAAAATTAAGATGTAGGTGGGCTATATTCTACCTCCTTTCTTTGCCTTGCCTGGCTTAAGAAAAGATGTGGGTAAGGGCAGGACCAAAAGGACAGGAACTGGAGGAATGAGGAAGGTGGTGGGAAGAGAAATCCTATGCATTTAATGACTACTAGAATCATTTATTCATTCGAGAAATATTCATTGAGCACCTACTAAGTTTACTTCTTGCTGGCACTGGAGATGCAATGAGGAGTAAAAACACCCGCGAGCTAACAGAGCACACTTACACACACATGTGCATAATGAGAGTTCCCCGTGTATGGTTTTCTTCCACTCTGCTGGAACAATTACAGGGAACGTGCAGCAGAGAAAAGCCGACTTACTGAAAAAGGCATTGGGGAGAAGGCGGGAGACATGAGAGGTGATTATGTAGTGGTAATTGAGCGCAGGTCTGGGAACATTCTTGGCTCTGAATCCCAGCTCTGCCACTTACCAGCAGGGCAAGTTGCCTCAGTTTTCTCCTCTGTAAAATGTAGATAACAAGGTCTAGCCCAAAGGGTTGTGAGAATCAAATTATTCAATACATGGGGGCACCTGGGTGGCTCAATGAGTTAAGCCTCTGACTCCTGATTTCGGCTCAGGTTATGATCTCAGGGTCATGAGATTGAGCCCCACGTCTGGCTCCACACTCAGAGGGGAGTCTGCTTGATATTCCCTCTCTCCCTCTCCCTCCACCCCTCCTCCTGCTCGCACTCACTCTTGCTCTCTAAAAGGTAAATCTTTAAAAATAAATAAAAATAAATGATTCAATATATGTAAAATATTTAAAATACAGTAAGATCTCAATAAATGTGAGTTGTTATTACTATTACTATATACATATTTGAAAGGTCTATCTGCATTGTTCCAGAGGACAGATCGAATACCAGGGAATGTAAGCGAAGGCCTTTCCGACATTCAATGACCACTTATTGAACACCTACCATGGGCGGGCACTGTGCTGTTAGGGCTACAAGCCTGATTACACAAGGTCCTGAGCTCCAGCTGAGTCTCGCTGAGAAGCCAAACACATAAAGACGTGGTTGTAGAGGATGTGTGAAGCACATTAAGGGAATCAAGGTAAGGATGACTAATCTTATTTTGGAAGACCAGAGAAAGCATCAGAGTAGAGAACCAATGAGAGGGCTCTTTAAGAATAAGCAGGAGCTCACCAGGATAAGGGAATAGAAGGCAGAAGAAACAACATGCACAAAGGCAAAGAGGCAGGAAAAAGAGTGGAGAATTCATCTTGACAATAAAAGCTTATAGCCACTGAACACTTCCCATGTTCCGAGAACGGTACTCGTGCGGCATATACATCATCTCACCTCGTCCTCTCCAAGAGGTAGACAAATATTTTCCCCATTTTTCACATAAGTGAGGCTCAGCAAGTTTAAATAAAAAAGAACAACTTGCCTAAGACTTCACAGATAGCAAAGGGCACAGCATAACATGCACGCTGCCCCCACATCTCTCTGGCCCCAAAGCCCGAGCTCTTCACCACCCTGACACGACCAGAACGCAAGGGGCAACGGGAGGAGTGGCAGAAGAGAGATGTACCGTGCAAGGCCAGGAGCACACTATAAAGGGCTTGGAAGGATTTAGGTTGTATCCTGCACGTGACGAGGAGCCAGCACAGGATTTCACAAAGGAGACTGACACGATGAGATCTGCAGTTTAGCAAGATATTCTGACAGCTGTCTAAGAACTAATTTCGGGAGGGCAAGAACAGAAGCAGAGCGACCACTTAAGAAGCTTTCCTGAAAGCACAGGCAAGAAATTATGAACTAAGTCAGTGGCTGTGAGAATAGAAAGGAAGGACCAGATGTTTAGGGTATTAGGGGGCAGAATAACAGGACTTGAAGATTGCAGCAAGTGAAGAACAGGGAGGAGGGAAATCAGGGCACTTAGACCAGTATGGGATTATCCGTTCGCTTCTATGCCTTGCCCAATAGCCCCACCTAGCATATTCCCTAGAATATAAGAAATCCCCAGCAAATGTTTGCTGCCTGTATCACACGAATGAATTCCAGGTGCAGACCCGGCTGAGCGAACGGTGGTCCTTCCCTGACACGGGAACTACAAGAGGGGCACAGATTTGGGGGGCCAGGATGGTGGGGGAGGCACGCAGCTGGCGATGATCAGTAAGGAGGTCTGAGCTCAGGAAAGAGGTGTGACTGGAGCTCACCGTAAAGAGACGGTCACTGAACTTGCGGGCGAAATCACCCAAACACGGCCTGCCATGAGCAGAAAGGACAGGCCTGCAAAGACAGCTGAGTGCGGAGACCGGGGAGCGAGGAGTCGTGGAAGCCAAGTGAGGATTGCGGCTCCAGGTGGAAGGAGTAGACTTTTTAATCAGTGCAAGAAAAGGAAGGGAAAAACAAACCTCCAAAACTTCTGACTTCCCCAGATGGCCCAAAGACGTTAGAAGGTCGGGCTAGCCCTGGATTCGGGCACGGGGGAAGCCTCCCCACGAGAGAGGCACTCGAGCGAGGTCTGGAGGCCGGGCCTCACCCTCCAACCACGGACAGGACAAGTAAACGGGCGCCCCAGCAAGCTCACACGCTCGCCGCTCGCTCCCCGCCGGCACCCCAGCCCAGAGCCCCTTCCGCGGCTCGGAGAGATTCTGGATGGATGCACCCCAGTTCGGCCGCTCCTTTCCAACCTCTCCCTCCAGTTCCCGCCCACACTCGTGTTCATCCCGCTTGCGGGCACACAAGTGTGCCCCAACTCTCCCGCTTCCCTCCTTCCCCCGCCACCCGATCCCTCCCTCGAGGAAGTCCTCACCTGCCCCCAGTCCCGGGAGACACTGGGCCACCGCTCCCGGCTCTGCGCAGCTTCCCCAGCACCACCCCGGCTCCCCGCTTCCAGGGACGCCGGGGTGTTGCCCTGCAGCGGCCAACAACCACTTCCGGAAAGGGTATCAACCTAGCAACTGAGAGTCCCGCCTCTACGCGGAGCCAATAGGTCGCTGAACGAGGGCTGTGGCACTGGATTGGTTAGAGATCCCGTTGAGTCACGCAGGAGTTATGCGCGTTTCCCGTTGCACGATGGGAGATGTAGTCCAAGATAGTTGATGAGGGGGCCACAAGGGGTCGTAAAAGAGCTTTGAATTTGGTTAGGAGGGGACTTTCTAACCCGGGCAGGAAAAGGGTCATTCACAGTATTCATGGTAACGTGAATTAACTAAGACGATCTACTCGTCATCACTTTTTAAGTAGTGTGATTAATACCAGGTGAATAAGACACTGATCATCAGTAACCCATTGAGTCTCTAATAAACAAAAGAAATGTGAATGTAAGGTAAGGTGAGACCTCCTCCCCCACGCCCCAGCAGAAAACACTTGCCTGTGCTCAGATGGAAATCAGTGAGCACTTGACCAGGAATCAAGAGCTGTGGTTTCCGTTATCTTTTCACCCAGAGCGCAGGGCTCAGTTTGAATGTCTGCAACACTGGGGATGATAACATCTCTCATAACTATTTCAAAGAGTCTGTTTAAAAAGAAAAGAGTGACAGGGGTGCCTGGCTGGCTCAGTCGGGGGTGGGGGGGGCAGAGTCATGATTTGGGGCCCCACGCTGGGTGTAGAGATGACTTAAATAAATTTTGAAGAAGAAGAAAATGACACAATGTGTAGCCCCCCTCCACATGCTCTGTCTGACAGAAGGGTTGCTATTAATATAATCCCAAAGATCTTAATTTTGCTTAGGTGGAGGGCAAATTTTCTTTTTTCTCAAATGTCCTCAACCTCCTAGAGAAGTTAATGGGGGCAAAGAAGTTAAGAGGGCCATTACAGGAATGGGAAACCGGGGGGGGGGGGGGGAGGGCAGAAAGGGAACTTCCCAGTTGGTGAGAACGAAGCACTTACAGCACCTCCTGACAGGTTCTGTTGTGCAGGTGGCTCTGGCTCCTACCAACTCCTGAAACTAGTCCCAGCGAGGCTAGGCCCTGGTCCCAGAGTGCGGAACTCAGGTTGTTGTCCCTGTAGATCCCAAACCACACAATCCAGAATGTATTCCTCTCCTTTCAGCTCTTTCTGTGGCAGCTCTGTCTCGACTTCCTTTATGCTGCCTGCAGATGACAAATCTGACAAATCATTGCTCCCCTTCCTCTCCACACTCCTTAAAAGTCTCCCTGAGGAGCAGGAGGGACAGACTGGGATGGGACTCTGAGGGCTCACCAGCTCATCCATCACAAACCTTACACAAAACAAGATCCAAAAAAAACCATTGGTAGATTTGGTCTCTGTGTCCTAGAGCTTGTCATCAATCCGGTTGACTTTAATTGCCATCAAAATTCTTAACTTTTATTCCTTAGCATGGGTCCCTTTCTAGCTCATGGGGAGAGCTAATAAAATCAGGGTCACCGAGGGATTAATGGGATTACCCCACACAGATAAACAATTTGCATTTTATCAGGCTTCCCTGTAGGTTTGTTCTTTGAAATGCAAACCAATTTATAAAATGCCCTTAGGCAAATATAATTAAGAAAGCGAATCTTTGGGGGAAAATAACAAAAATGACGCACCAACTGATATGCCAGTAATATACACAATGAGTGAGGAAGAGAGATGGAGAATTTCATCCACTGTAGATGAGCTTCTGCACTCAAAGACGTGGGAGGAAGAAAACAAATTTCGGTCCCAAAATCTATGCCGATCACCCAAGCCAGAAATTTCACCGTTAGAACTTTTTCTTCTCTTTTCATACTGTTTACTCATAATATACAGAAACTCACCCACATAATAAGAAAGAAAAACACTTGTTAACCCTACGATTTTTTAAGAATATGAAGATGTGAAATGTTCCCTCTACTCTTTCAATCCACCATACTTAAAATTGCAAACTGCCCTTCTACCGCCCTGGTCTGCTTTATTTTCCCCCATAGTGTGTATCACCATCTGAAACACTGTATATTTTATTTTATTTTTTTACTATCTGTCTGCATAGGGAAGATGTAAATTGCACAAGGACAGGAATTTTGTCCATTTTATTTATTGCTGTATCCACAATGCCTAAAACAGCGCTTAGCATGTAGCAGATTCTCAACACACACTTGCTGAATGAATAAATAAGCCAATTGAAGAAAGGAGTTTCACACTTCAAAGGAAACCGCTGTTGACATTTTGGTTCCTATCTTCCAGACTTTTTAATGTTTAGGCAGATGTAAGTTCATATGCATGCATATATATGCACACACACATCCTTTTTAATTTTTGCAGAAATGAGATCATAATGTACATACTGTTCTACAGCGTGCTTTTTTCACTTAACATCTTTCAAGGTGAGTTCATAATGAGCTACTCCATTCTTTATAAGGTGAAATAGGATTCCATTAAATGAATGTCTCCTTCCCCTACTGGTAATCATTCATTTTGTTTCCAAAGTTTTGGTATTACATACATGCTGAATTCGTTGTATTCGTTGGATAGGATCCGAGAAGTGACATAGCTCAAAGAGTTTACGTGTTTTTACATTTTAATAGACATTGCCAAATTTCTAAAAACAGAATAATTTTAGTCTAACCAACAGTTTCACCAACACCAAAAATTTCCAATGTGATAGGCAATAAATAAATAAATAAATAGTGATGGTGTCTAAATACTGTTGTGACTGCCCTCTTTCACTACTAATAAAGTTAAACTTTTCCCCACATTTTTATTGGCCATTTGAATTCATTCTATAAATTATCTAGTCACATTCTTTGTTCATTTTTCTACCAGGTTTGTTGGGGATTTTACTGACTTGTAGATGATCTTTGTATATTATGGACATTAACCCTTTGTCTCTTTATTACGTGACAAATGTCTCCTAGTCTGTGACTTATCTTTTAACTTTGTAAATGTCATTTTCACTCTGTAAATGTTGTAGTGATAATAACGCTAATAACTAAATTTTACTGAGCATTTACAATATGCCAGACACCATTCTATGTGCTTCATATGGATTATCTCATTTAAATATTATATTACAAGGTATGTACTAGTGTTATCCCCATTTTACAAATTGAGACTTACTAAGGATAAGGAAATAGCCTGGAGTCTCCCAGGCTCTAAGTAGTAGAACTAGACTTGGAAAACCAGCAGTGATTCTACAGAAGTTTTAAAAATTCAGTAGTCAAGACTATCCATTAAAACAAAGCAAAACAAAAACAAAACTCTGAGTTTTGTTAGAGAGACCTTCTTTAACATAAGATTATTAAATATTCCTCTATTTTTTCTGTTTTATTTTTCATGTTAAACCCTTTGATCTATCTGAAGTTTATTTTTACATGATAGAGATTTTATTATCTTTTCTTCCAAATGGATAGCCAATTGTCCCAAAAACAGTTCTTGAAAGATGTATTGATTTCCTTTTGATATGACTGTTTTTTTGTATGATCTAAGTACTTATTTTTTTATTTCTCTATTTCCTTTTTTTTTTTTTACATAATACCCAGTGCCCATTACATCACACACCCTCCTTAATGTCCATCATCCAGTTACCCCCATCCCCTCACCCCTCTCCCATCCAGCAACCCTCAGTTTGTCTCCTATGATTAAGAGTCTCTTAGGGTTGTCTTCCTCTCTGATTTTGTCTTGTTTTGTTTTTTTCCTCTCTTTCCCTGTGATCCTGTTTTGTTGCTTATATTCCACATGAGTGAGATCATAGGATAATGGTCTTTCTCTGATTGACTTATTTCGCTTAGCGTAATACCTCTAGTTCCATCCACATCGTTGCAAATGGCAAGATTTCATTTTTTTTCCGATGGCTGAGTAGTATCAGTGTCAACTTTATCATATACAGAATCTCCACACATACATTGATCTATTGATTTAATTGATTTTTTAAAAAGATTTTATTTATTTGACAGAGAGCACAAACAGGGGGAGCAGCAGGCAGAGGGAGAAGCAGGCTCCCCGCTGAGCAGAGAGCCTGACCCGGGGCTGGATCCCAGGACTCCGGGATCATGACCTGAGCCAAAGGCAGACACTCAACCAACTGAGCCACCCAGGTGCCCCAAAATTGATTTTTATTTTTAAACTTGTGTCTAATCACCTTGTTGGTTAGGATTTTCCGCTCATATCATATCTGCAAATAAGCATTCTTTGCTTTTTATTTTCTAATTGCTCTGTGCATTTATTAGCTAATAGTAACGCCGCAAAGAGGGAACAGAAGCTCACAAACGCTCTACACAGTTTCACAGGACACACTGCAGAGGAAAAAGTGACTTAGAAGGATCGACAGTATGCTTGGATCTTGGTGGATGCATTCTTGGGGGAAGTGGACCTCTAATTCCTGGTGGAGAGGGTCTCATTCCTGGAGGGGGCGTGCCTAATGGTGTCCTTCAAGCAAGGGGACCACAACTGGTGGGCCCGCGGGCAGTCTCCTACCAGGTGGAGGGGCCACAATGCCTGGAGGTGGTGTGCTTGGCCCTCAGAAGCGGGTGGGGTCCCCCATGTAGGCAGGTAGTGCGCTGGGGCTCCAGCACTGCTGGCGGGAGCAGCAACGGCACAGCTGCTACAGTGCCTCTCCCTGGTGGAGTCCTTTCCTGTTGGGAGGGCCCCCAACCCCCCAGACAGGGCCTGCTAATCCAACACCAGCTGGCACTCCTCCGCCAGCTGCCCTGACAACCCCAGGGCCTCCTGCAGCTCCAGCAAGTGGTACCCAAGAAATGCCAGTATCTTGGGGGGGGGGCCCTCCCACAGTCATGGAAACCAAGTTCTCCCCATGTAGCCACACCAGACTCCAAACCCGCTTTGCTTCATGGTGTGGCTGCTTCAGATGCTTGGGCTTGATCTTCCTGAATTCATCACAATCACAGAGGATCAAGTTTATATGCTTGGCAAAAGCCTTCAAGGTGCCAACGAGTGTGCCAATGGCTCAGTCAGTAGACTTCTGACTCCTGATCTCGGGGTTGTAAGTTCGAGCCCCATGTTGGCTGTAGAGATCACTTAAAAAATAAAATCGTGCCAATGATGATTTGGCCATCTTGCAGGATACCTTTCATTCTGTAGTCAATGTGTTGCATCATCTCGTTGTTCTTTCCTACAGTTGTAGGTGCTGTTCCACCAAATCAAGGTCTATGGCAAGGTTTCAGGATCCTTAAGACCTGAGGGCAGGCTCCAGGTAAAGGTATGGTGCAAGTTCCCTTACAAACAGTGCAGACTTGGGGCAGAGGCTTCAAAGCCTGGTTTTTGTTCGGAAATCAGCTACCTAGATATTCCAGTCCTGCTTTCACCACCTCTTGGTGTCTCAGCTAAGAATGCCTGTCTCGGTTCTGCCTGGAAATCCTACGCAGATGCTTGCTGCTGCTGACATCACTTTGGGTACAGCTGACACCCTTGGTGGCTTAGCAAGGCTGTCCTTCTACCTTTGACTTGGACTTCCACCACTGGTACGTACGTGCTGTTGTTGTAGTCCGTCTCGGGTGTAAGCGGTCTCTGGCTGGCTCCATCACTCTGCAAGCCACACCTCAGAGCAGACCGTCAAGCATTTCTGGCGACCACTCACTCCATTCTGCCTGTTTTCTAGTATTGATAGCACCTGTTTCAGGTTCTCATCCTACGCAGTCAGCTCAGCTGATCTAAACTACGTGAGAGGAGCACCTCCCTAGCTCCCGAGGTGGAGCACGGGACTCTTGGTTGATCTCAGGGTCATCAGTTCAAGCCCCATGCTGGGTGTGGAGCCTACTAATAAATAAATACAGAAAACTAAAAATGTATGAACTACATGGGAGAAGAGTAGTGATAACGACCTTCCCTTGGCTAAGCCCGACTTTAATGGGAGTAAGTTCAGCCTGTCCACTATTACGTTTTCTATGATTTTCTGTTAGGTTGTTTAAGAAATTCCCCCTTAGTTTTTATCGGATCTACTGAATTTTAACAACAGCTTTCCACACTGGTTAAATAACATGTTGATATAATCATACGGCTTTTCTCCTTTAAGCTGTTAGAGCCCTGAAGCTTTTTGTTTTAAGCTCTTACCAGTTAACATACAGATACTTCTCGGAGTGGCAGCCCAGAAATGAGGAGGCTCTTGGGGGCTCACAGCATCCGGGGTGGAGGTGAGGTCAGGAAGAGTATGAAAGGCACAAAAAAGATTCAGGTGAGAGAAGACCCACAGACTGCAGGCTCCAGTGGAGACAAATTGCCCCTGCGCTTTCCCCTTTGCACCTTGCTTATGCAGTTGGCTGCCTAGAATACTCTTCTATCCCTCTTACTCTTGCTCCCCCAATCTCTGCCCGTGGAAATCCCACCCATTCTTCACAGCTCAAATTAAATACCTCCTCCTCCCACCCAGTCGTTCCAGATCCCCAGGTGGCCCCCCACATCCCTACTCGTCAGTGCCACATCGTCTTGCATGGTGCACATGCATTTTATCTCTCTGTGTAGCCCCCGTGCCTGGAAGAATGCCTGGCATACAGTGGGTGCTCAATAAATGCAGATTGAAGGAACTGACCGAATGCGAGGTCTGCCGCCACTCTCACCTGCGGGTCCCTCCCACCCTGCCAGGGTACTGCAGGGTGGACTCCGCTTCGGCAGAGGGCATCCCAGACCCCTCGCCAACCCCGGAAGCTGGGCTGCCGGCCATGGGAAGACTACACTTCCCAGCGATCCCAGGGAAGAGCGAAAACCCTTTGGCTTTGACAGCCGCCGCCACAAGTCTTTCCGCCTCCCCAGCCTGCCTGGGAGCTGGAAGCTGGATTACGGTGGCCTGACCAGCACACGCAGCTGCGGGCGCCCCGAGCCCCCGCGCCTTGCCCCGCCGCCCGGCCAGCCGGAGGACCGAGAAGCCCGCCGGCACCGACCTGCCATGCCCGCCCCTCCCAGCCGCCCGGGGGGCCCGAGCCGTCCCCTCCCAGACCTCTGCTGAGTCTGGGCGCCGCTGGCCAGATGTAGCCGGCTTCGGATCCGTCTCCTCCCCTCTCTCTCTCTCTGCGGATTTCTCCTGCCCGATCTCCACAGCCTGCACTGGGGGCCGGCGAGGGGCCTGCAGGCTCTGGAGCCCTGATGCCTCGCAGCTCACTGTCCTGAGCGGCCACCACCAGCACCCAGAGTTGAGGGCAGCAACAGGGCCAGACGTGGTCCCGGAGTGAGCCCCGAGGGCCCCAAAGGCCAGGCCCACCATGGCCCAGGCACTGCCCTGGCTCCTGCTGTGGATGAGCTTGGGGGTGCTGCCTGCCCACGGCACCCAGCCTGGCATCCGGCTGCCCCTGCGAAGCGGGCTGGGGGCGCCCCCCCTGGGGCTGCGCCTGCCCCGGGAGACTGTCGAGGAGCCGGAGGAGCCTGGCCGGAGGGGCAGCTTTGTGGAGATGGTGGACAACCTGAGGGGCAAGTCCGGTCAGGGCTACTACGTGGAGATGACCGTGGGCAGCCCCCCGCAGACGGTAAGGTCACCAGGCCAGCCCTGCCCTACTTCCTGCATGAGCAGAGGGGAGGGTGGGGTACAGCATGCTGGCCCCTGCTAAAATGGGCTGGATGGTGCCAGCAGGAGGGACCCTCTCCCACATGTTTCCTCTGGCATCCGATTGGTAGCAGTCAGCCCCAAAGTTCCCCTTTCCCACCTCCCTTCCCCTGACAGGCTTCCCTGCCTCCCTCATTGGACTGCCCTCCCCTCACCCCCAACCTCACACACTTCCCCCTCAGTGTGGGTTTGGGGTAAGAGAAACACTTCGGTGGGGGAGCCTGGCCTGGGGAAGGGTCCAAGCGATAGGGGCACTGTGAACAGGTGTCAGCCCTGCCCAGCCCGAGTCTCCCAGCCCTGGCACTCTGGGTCTTGGTCACCCAACCCTCTCCCCTCCTTTGGTGCTCCGGGAACCTGGGCTTCTGACCATCATTCCCAGCACCTTGAGGACCCAGGAATCCTGGCACGAATTGGAGCAGCCCCTTGCTCCCACTATCTGGGCTGGCACAGGGACAGCAAAGCGAGGTTTCCCAGCTCCTCCTGACCTCCCCTCGAGCCCAGAAGCCCTGGACAGACTCCTGCCTCCCCAGCCCCTCCCAACTCCTCCCCCTCCCCCTGTGCATTCTGCACTCCAGCCCCTCCCCCTCCCCGTGCCGGGGAGCACAGGCCAGAGGGGACTGAACTGAGCCTGAGGAAAGGACTAACCGCAGCCCGGGAGCCAGAGCCCCCTTCTAAGAATGCGACTCCTTCTACGAGCGAGTGAGCGCAGCCAGATAGGCACTGGGGGGAAGGGAGTGTGGCAGCGTGGAGAAAACCCCGCTAGCTCTCCCCATCCTTCAGGTCCTCCGCGGTACCTGCAAGGTACCCTCTGTGTCTGTGTGGGTGGGGTGCTGTGGCTGCCCACTGGGCACATCTGCCTCCTCTGTGGGTGGGCCTGGGCGCGGGTGGCGGGACGGTTCTGTATGTGCTGGTGTGTGTCACCTTGAATCTGAGCCTGCACATTGTGGGAGCCTCCCCCGTATCTGTGGGATCTGTGTCCGGGAGGCCTGTCCTTGGGAGGGTCCGTGAAGGTGGGAGTGTGTTTACATGTAAAGGGGGTGAGCCACACTGCTCTGAACTTCTCAGGCAGCTCTTACACTGGATCTGGGAGAAATATAAACCTCCATCCCCCAATTACCTGACAGAGCGAGTCTTCCTAGGTCCCCGCCACCCAGGCCTACCTCCCGCCTGCCAGCTGGGCCAAGGCTGTGGTCTCCCCTACTTACCCTTCTCTTTCCCATGTACCATAACTTCCCCAGCAAGTGTCAGATCCATGTGACGAAAGGCCCCTAGCCGCCGGAGCCAGCAGGAGGCTAGGTATGATCAGATAGCAGGGGTACCTGGGGACCCACAGCCTTGTCCATGTCTGCTACTGCTAAGCTGTGCAAGGACTTGCACCCTGGGGAATGGAGACAGGAAGGGGCTGTGGAGCCTCCAAACAGACCAGTAATTCCAGCTCCCCACCCCACAGCTTTTCCTTTTCTCAATTGTGTGGCCTGGGGCAAATTATGCAACGTCTCTGAGCCTCGTGCCTTGTCTCCAAAGTGGGTGAAATGAGATCTCCTTTGCAAGGTTCTTGTGAGGATTACTTGGGACTGTGTAGGGGAAATCACCTTGAACAATGCACTGGGACACACGGTTGACCTCTCGTACATATGAAGTCACTTTCTGCTAACTTCTCCAGCCATGTCTGCCTCTTCTGTGCTATGCAGTGAAGCCTAAAGGCTTGGATGCTCTGGGCCACCACGTTTCACACATGTAGAACTGGGGGGACAGGTACTGGACTTCGCTAGACCCCTGAGATCGTATGTACCTCCCCCGGCCCGGAAATTGGCAGAGAGTAATTGGCCCACAAATGTCAGTTCCTTCTCCTTCCTTCCTCGAAAGGGAAAGTGGGCCTGTAGTTCAACACTATAGGCTGTGGAACCTACTTCAAGGGAGCCCACAGTTAGAATGACTCTGGGTCACCCTTCAGCAGTGAACCCGAGCCAACGCCAACAATGTACTCTGTGGTGACTTTCATTCTCTCCCCAGCAGTCTCGAGAAGGAGGTCCTTTCTCCTTGCCTGGTGGGGCTGTTGTGAGCACCAGATGAGAACGGGGATAGCAGAGGGCTCTGAACAAGTAGGAGTGGAACTTGGGGAGCACGTTCTATGTGCCAGGTGATTAGGTGTGGGGTTTGAGAGCTGATCCACCAAGAGACAGGAGATATGTTTTCTGCCCACAAGGAGTGTAGAGCGTGAAAGGTAGGTGCCCACACAAGGTAATCCAGAGCAGCACCCAAAGGCAGGCCCCCAGACCATCGCCACCCTTGCCACCAGATCTATTACAAACATAACTTCTCTGGCCCCATCCCAGACCTACTGAGTTTGAATTTCAGGGGCCATGGCTCAAGTTTGAGAAACACTGATCTGCAGTCATACAAAGAGTGAGTGCTGTAGGTGTTCAGGAGGTAAAATCAGGGCAGGCCTCCCGGGGGAGGTGTGCTGTGAGCATGGTCTTGAAGGATGGCAAGGAGAGGGGAGGCTGTTCCCAGCGGGGCAATGGCACCTGTCTCACCAAACTGTCATTGCACTTACCTCGAATGTCCATTGCTTCCCTGCACTTAGCCTGGGTCCCTGGGACCAGAGGAAGCCACAACAAATGAGAGAATGAGTCATGTGTGTTTGTTCAGAAGACAGAGAGAAACCCAGTCCAGTTAATGCTACAGGTTTGGGTAAATAGGATAGAACCAAATTGCCAAAAGCCTTAGTTATGCACCTCTAAGGTTTGGACTTGGGTTGGCAGATATGGGGGAAGCTTGAATTTCTTTGTACCAGGGAATGACCTAGAGAAAGCAGTCTTTTAGGAAGAGACATCTGACTTTGAGGAAGAATGGGACTGAGAGTATAGGGACAGCAGGCTCTGTCCCAGCCGCTGTCACAGCAGTCCAGGTGTGAGGCACCACCACAAGGACAGCACGTGGCCGTGATGAAGACGGAAAGGGAAGGGAAGACCAGGATGCAGGAACGTCACAAGGCAGCCAGACACGGGACTTGGTGACACTGGTGTGAAGGGTGAGGAAGAAGGCATGAAATGATTTCCTGATGCTGATCTGGGCTGAACTGGAGGATAACAAGACCGTTTGAGGGACCAAGACAGCTGGCAGGAGGGGCTGGTGTGGCAGTAATGGTATACAAATATATACTTGTGTTTATGGTGGCAGTTCATGTAAAGTTTTCAAATATATTCTACATAATTTTCTTCTTGACAGTAATTCCTACAATATATACAAATGGTCTTATCCCTGTGACTTCTAGCAAAAGAAATGGGGAGTGAGAGTTTAAACAACTGGCCAGGAGACAGGCCCGTAAGCTGAGACCCTTTGTCATCTGGATCTTTCTACTCTGCCAGGCACCTGCCTGTGTGTCTTGGGGGAGAAGAGAGGGTTTATCATCAGCATTCCTTTTCGTTCTCCCATGACACCTGCTTATGTGTCCCTTTACTACACTTAAGTAGTATTACAGAACATATTATCACTGTTTTGTATTTGTTTCCCTCCCAGAACATCAAGCTCTTGAGGACAATGTCTTTTAAAAAGATTTTTTTTTTGCAGTGTCTTATTTCTCTTTAAAATCTATGATAGCGGCAGATTCAGAACGCGCACCTAAAAAATGTTGAGTGAGTAAATAAATAAAATGTAAGACATCTAAATAGAACTCTCGATGGGCAATTCTAAGTGCAGGACTGGAGCTCTTGGAGAAAGAAGCACTTTCTCCCTTTTCACTTAAATGAAAGGATACCATCTCATTATAATGGGATGAGCATCAGTCTCCAAACCCAGGATAAAAATGATTGTTAGGACTGAAATCTGGTGGTGGTAGTCAATGCAGTTTAGCAAATGCTTCTTGAGTGCCTACTGTGTGCAGAAGAGAAAATAATGCCATTACCCCAGCCCTTGGAGAGCTCACGATTTGGTGTGAGACCCAGACATATGAACAGCTAAATATCATACAAGACCTAAAGCATTTGGTATAAAGAGAAGCACAGTGAGTCTTAGAAGTGCAAAGAAAGAAGCAGTTACTACTGACAGGGTGTTAGGATAGGCTTGCTGGAAAAGGTAGCATTTGAGTATGGCCTAGAAAGATGAGAAAGCTTTGCTATTTGGAGAGTGGAGAAAGAAACGCTTCATGAAGAGAGGCATGCATGAGCTGGGCTGAGAAGCTGGGAGTTCTGGCAGGGATGCTGGGAGGCAGAGTAAAGAGGTTGGGTTGTATTCTGTAGGCAGCGAAAGGCCCTTTGAGTATACAAGAAGGGCAATGGTCTAGTGTCGTTCCGGTTCAGGGAAGACAACTATGGGGTGGAACATAGCTGGATCGTCTAGAGCCTGGGACTAGGATCTCAGTCAGGACACAAGGGCCTGAAAGATGCTGGTGGCAGTGAGGACAAAAAGGAGGGGAGGTCCTCAGAGATCCAGCCGTCACATGTCAGTTCAACCAGGCGTTCTCTGCTCCTGGGGAGGGAGAGGGAAGAGAAGAGGTTCCCCTCCTTGACCTCTCTGCTTTATCAGGAAACACAACAAAAGGAGCAAACTTTTAAAGAACAATCTGGGTCATCAAAATTCCATGCTTGTGATTCTGCTTTAATTACAAGGGATAAGTACTAGCATGTCCATTTGGGGAGTGAGGAAACTAAGGCTCAGAGAGACTAAGTGGTCTGCCCAAAGACACTCAGCTAAGGAAAACAGAGCCAGGGTTCAAATCCAGGTCTTTGGATTCCAAGTCCAAATACTAGGTTCTTTCCTGTGTTCTCCAGTCTGGGCCATGTTGGTTGCCTTTGAGATGCCAGTAGGCCATTCTTATTGATGGATCCAGCAACTAGCTGAGCACTGGGGATCTGGAAACCAGGAGAGAAGTTAGGACTGGACAGGTAGACTCCAGAGTCCCCTGCAATGAGGTGGTTTGGAAGCCAAGTCAGCAAATGGGCTTGTTCTTTAAGAGAATGGAGGGAAAGGGGGGAGGGAGGATGAATAGGGAAAGATTATTGAATGTAGACTGGGGCTCAAGGAAGCAAGAGAAAATGATCAGAGAGGTAGAAAACTGTGAGGGTTCAGGGTCTTGGAAACCAAGAGAGGCCAAGTGGTTTTCCACCCCCCTCTTCCTCGAATGGTTTTCAAACTGTGATTTGTGGGATTCTATAAAGGGACCTCAAGGATGAAGAAGGTTAGGAGGAAGGTAAGAGGCAAGACTTCGGACCTTTCACACCTCCCATCACCAAGCTTTCCCCCTTCTCCCTGCCTATAAGTCAGCTTTTATTTTTATACAGTGGAATTCCAGATCCTTCCTTCCTTCCTTCCTTCCTTCCTTCCTTCCTTCCTTCCTTTCTTTCCTTCCTTTCCTTCCTTCCTTCCTTCCTTCCTTCCTTCCTTCCTTCCTTCCTTCCTTCCTTCCTTCCTGTACTAAAAAGGTTGAAAACCATTGACCTCAAAGAGCCACCATCCAAATTAGACAAAGCAAGATTAGACAAGATCCCACTTCTAAGTTGCCCACCCAGTCCCTGAGACCACAACTCCCCGCAGGCTGCACAGACGGCTTTGCTGGGACCCTCACACTGTCATTTCACACACTTCTCCTCCTCTGCCTCCCCAAGTCAGGAGAGAGAGAGTTCAGCTGCTAGTGGGGGCTATGGGAAAGACTGGGACCTCCCACTAAGGTGGAAGGTCAGGAACCCTTCTTGGGTGTCTCCAATAAATATCTAAGCAGAAAAGTCTGGTTGACAATCCAGGAAGAGAAACATCTCTCAGGGAAGCTGCCATACCTGACCACTAAGTTCTCTTCTGGGAACATCTGTCTTGGGGGCCTGGGCAGTAGAGAGTTCTGGGCAGGAGCCAGACCCTTTCCCCGGTCCTCGGGCTGCCCCCAGCTGCCCCTGGCAGGGTGGGCCCCCAGGCCTGAGCCGCAATCACTGACACTCGCTCACCGCACGCTCAGGTGCTACAGCCGGCCGTTCCTGAGAGGACGGAGGTGCTCCCTCTGGGGGCAATGATGAATCAGTGGTCTCAGGCGCTGACTGGGGGAGTCAGGACTCCCCAGTCTTTTTTCCCCAAGACTCTGACAAAGCCACAGAGCAAACTGGCTGAGCTCCCTGCCTCCGCGGCCCCAGCCTGTCCCCTTTCAGCAGGTCTCCTGGACTGCTACCAACCTGTGGCTACTCTCTTCACTGCCCACTGTACCCCTCCGACCGTGTCCAGGTTGCACTGGCTTCTAGGGCTGGTAAACCCCACCAACTCTTTTCCAGTGCCTGTAGAGTTTTTGCCAAATAGCACAAGGCATGAGCGATGGCATCTCCCAATGGCTCATACAAGCCTGTACCAAGCATGACCCAGGTGCCCTGGAGGAGACTGGGCTTCTGCCAGAGATCAGATGTCTTTTCAGCTGAGGACAGACCAAGAGAAAATTAAAGCCACCGCAACCTGTGCACAGGACATGATTAGACGGTAGGAGGGACTTACTGTCTGCCAATGAAGAGCAGGTGGCTGATAGCTGCTGTGAGACCTCACAGACTGGGGGGTTTCCAGGGGCTTCTGTGGAGGCTGCAGGTGCCGCAGCGCTGCCTCGGGGACGGCACCGAGACCGAGGAAGTAAAACCTCTCTTTCTGAAACAACAGCTCTTGTTTTTTTCTCCTTAGTACACTGGGACCCTGAATAAGCGTGGAAAAGGGTTCTGATGCTTTAAAAAAAAAAAAAAGTTTGAAAAACTATCATCTTAGATCTGTTCTTTAAGAACAGACACAGACATTTTTTGACTGTTCACATCCATTATATCACTTGAATAGGAAGCCTTGATAAATATTAGTTGAGTTGGGTTTGATGCTGGGGGACAAGGAGCCTCCTGTCTAAAGGCACAAAGGTACATCAAATAAGGTTTGGAGTGACCCTGCCACCTTAGAATTCCTTAAAAAATATAAATAAATAAACAGCCCAAAGAAGGGTAATTGGCACCAGGGAGCTTGCTGGTTCCCAGGTATCATTTGTCAGCTTCAGCCTGGAGAGAGAAGTGGAAGGCAGAGGATACGTCTAGGGAAAGGGTTTCCAGTAGGTCAGCCGATTCGGTCAAGATGGAGGGAAACTGGACGGGACCCAGTCACTGGACTCCATTGGAGGCAGGAGCTATGTGCTCTGTTGGCCCTCAGCCACTCCCAGCTGCTGAAGTTAGGCTCCTCTTGTCCTTCCTTGCCCCCTTCTCTCAGCCTTGGGCAAGCTCAGGTCTGGGAATATTCACTTGGGAAAGCAGATGAAGCCAACTCCAGGCTCTGGGACCAAGGAAGTCCTGAAGTCAATACCATTGCTCTAAGAACCTGCGTGGATAAGCCAGTCAATGTCATGGGTATGGTGGGCAACAGTTATCATTGTCACCATACACCGTCCCAGACTAAACTACCCCTGCGAGGCCCCTGAGGCTGAGAATGAATAGTCACAGGGAACTGCAGGAAATGAGGCAACTGCTGTCAGGGCGGAAAAAAATCGTTGTGGAGCACCTGCTGAGGGCTAGGAACAAATGTGATAATAAGGGTACAAATGCGCTCCCTACCCTTGTGGAGCTCATAGGATGGGGGACAGACATCGCATAAATGATTAAAGGTTTGATGAGTGATATACAAAGAAACACAGGTGTTACTGAGGACCTGCAGGAGAAGGAGGCTTAGTTCGGCTGGGGGCATCAGGGCAAGACCTTAAGGAGAAAGGATCTTTACACTGTGACTTGAAAGATGACTAGAAGTTAGACAAAACAGAGAGAATATTCCAGGCATAGGAAACAGCATACGCAAAGGTGCAGAGCTGAGAGATTATCGTGACTTTGAGAAGCATGAGAAGCATGGTGAGGGAGGGGGGAAAGTGATGAGAAATGTTCATTTGAGTCGACCCGTGGTTGATGAGATGCCCCCAAGGACAAGGATTTCAGGGTTGAATTCAGATAGTGTATCTGGTATTTGATGCTGTGTAACAAACTACTCTGAAACTTGGGGACTGGAAACAAGAGCCATTTTTGGGTTTCAGGAGTGTGTGGGTTCATGTGGCTCTCCTCCAGGGCTTTTCTGGGCTCATTCATATGGCTACATTCAGCTGGTAGGTCAAAGGGGGGCCAGACAAAGCTGGGCCTGCTGGACCTCTTTCTCCATGAAGTCTTCCAGCCTCAAGGAGGCAAGACGAAGCTTTTCCACATACAGTCTCAGGGCAGCATTCCAAGAGGAATCACCAGTGCACAGGCCCTCCTCAAGCCTCTGCTTTCCTCCTTTGCTGATGTCCCATTGGCCAGAGCAGTCACATGACCGAGCCTAGCATCGACGTCAGAGGGGATCACACAAGGGCCTGGATACAGGGGTGTGTGATTCATTAGTGTAGCAATCTACCATATATTTCCTCTCCAAGTGAGAGACAGGAAGGTTAAGGACATGAAAGACCAGATGTGGGTTGGTCAGAACCAGTGGATTCCTGTCCAGCTGTGTGGATTATTGTGCAAGATGGGTCAGGTTGCCCACTCATTCCAGATGTCAGTTTCCTTCTCTGCAAAATGGAAGAAAGCCTTCTACATCTCAGCTTTGGGTAAAAGGCTTGCTAGACAAGAGTGTAAGAGCTCTCCCCGCATCAACTCAGAGGTCCACACAGACGGAAAGAGACTTCCTCTTTGATAGGAAGGATTAGAGTTAAAGCCCTCCCCCCCCCCACCCCGGGCCCTGGGATAGGCTAGCATGAAAGGTTGGGATCTTAGTAACTAGAGATCTCTCAGAGGTGATCTTTCAGAATCTCCCTAGGTTAACGGACAAATGACTCCTGAAGGCTCTTTTCATCCAGAATGATCTGAGCTATCCCTGTCTGCTAGGGAGAGCTGGGGCCAAGACATGTGAGATTTGGGGAACGAAGAGTTTACCCAGAACTCACTGGCTCCACACTGACCTCATCACCCAAGATCTGTTGCTGAAAACCATTCCTCCTCCAGGGAAGCCTGGCCTGCAGAGTGAAATGGGCAGGTGTACCTTTCCCTGTGGGGCTTGTTAGCACTTCCCAAGAAGCCACCTTCCCTCAGAAGCCCCCAGGGGCACATTTGTTTGTTAAGGGATTGGCTGTGACCTAGCCCTGACCCCAGGTTTTGATCTCCTGGGCCTCCAAATACAATAGCTTCAGAGACTCCTGAGTCAGCCTGGCCCCAAGGGCTGGAGAAGATGGTACCCAAATCAAACCACAGTCCTGGCGAAGGGAAGGCAGGTCTGAGCTACAGCCACACCTAAGCACAGCCACAGCTGGGGCACCACCCAGGGATTGCTCCTTCACCCAACAAACAGGGTTGAGTAGCTCTTTTCCCTTTTCTTTCCTTTAGCCATTAATTCGAGGAATACTTATTGCCAGGGACCGGGATACCCATTAGGGATACAATGGGGATTTTTACAAAATTAGATGCAAGGGAGGTGAGACTTCATGTGAAGCTACAGAGTGACACAGTCTATGGAAGCATTTTAATGAGACTGTGACCTGGTCTTTCCCCTCAGGAAGTAGTCTCTTGAGCTCGGACTGCAGGATGATGGGAGGTGAGTAGACAAACTTGTCGGCAGAGAGGAAGATGTCTGGGCAGAGCGAATGGCCTACGCAGCTGTCTTCGGCGGGGAGGACCATGGCTGGTCTGAGGACCTGTGAAGAGGCGGGTGTAGCCCGTGGGCAGGGGGCTGGGGCATAGAGGACAATCTAGGCTGGGACGTGCCAAGGCCGGTTGAGAAGCTATTGTGATATTCCAGAACGTGGCCCAGGGGTGGCAAGGGAGGTGGCCAGAGATGAGTACATTCAAGAGGCTTTTGAGAAGGTTAATTGGACAGGACTGGATGCATCGGGTAGAGATGTGAAGAAGAGGAAGGTGTTAGGATGTCCCCCTAGTTGCTGACTTACAGAACAGATGGACGGTGACGCCATCGACTGACACAGCGAACACTGGAAAAGGCAGATGGGCAGGACTGTGGAGGGTCAGCTTTGGACATCCTGAATATGAGGTTATCTTTGAGGAAGTCTGCTCCGTGCTTCTGGAGCTCCAAGGGAGAGAAAAGGGCTTAGGGCTAGGAGCTTAGGAGTGGTGATACCTGGAGCTGCAGCCGCAGGGGCGGTGGCTGAGGGAGAGCACAGCCTGTGAGGAAGAGGGCCAAAGCCCGTGCCTTGAGAAGGGAGCCTGCAAAGCAGACAGAGAAGATCTGGTCAGAGCCGTGGGAGGACACCCACAGGCCAGGGGGCAGACAAGAGGGTATCTAGGAGGGAGAAGTCCTCATAGGCAAATGAGGACTGATTTGAAAATGTCTTTTGTATTTGGTGACATGAAGTGTCTGGTAGCTGTAGTAAGGGCTGTTTTATAGTGGAGGGAGGGGCAGCGGAGAAATGGTTCTGGAATGGGTTGAGGAACGAGTGGGAGGTGAAGAAATGAAGACAGCTTGGCTGAGAACTTTGGTTGTGAAGGAGGGGAAGGGAGCTGGAGGTGGAGGTGAGATTAAGGAAGGTTTTTTTAATGGAGAGACTCGAGCATTTGTAAATGCCAATGGGAGGAACCCGGATAGGGGTGGAGGGGTGGAACGGTGGTGACTCTACCCAAGGGAAAGGGGGTCATTCCCAGGGTCGGGCACCCACCCGAGCAGGGGAGGGCAGCTGAGGGAAATATGGGCGGGCATGGCTGCGGGCAGGTTGCAGGCCCTGGCTGTGGGCATGAGGGAGGTCCCATCTGACAGCCTCTGTTCAGAGCAGCAAGAGGCCAGGTGTCCCTCACTAGGGAGGCTTGGCGGCTCGCAACCACCAACCCTCCCCTTCCAGGCTGCCCTTACCTGCCCCGTGTCATAAGGAGTGGTGACTCAGCCGCCTAAGGCCCCTGCCCTGTGACAGGCCTCCATGGGGAGCGGGAAGGGGAGAAAACCTCCCCAGGGCTGGACTAAGAAATGTTGGAAGGACAGGACCAGGAATCTCTTCTCCCCGAAGCTGGGAGCACTTTGCAAAGAGCAAACAGATAGTTTGGCCATTTGCTCAAGAGGGAATCCCAGCTGTTTGTTTTGGTTTCCCATTTTTTGTGGTGGGTGGAGAGGGGGTGGTGGGTAGACAGGGCCTGAACTCCCAGTGTCCAGGTGGGTGGGAGTCGCTCCGCTCTGGGCTTGACCTTCTTTGAGGTGGAAGGGGGAGGCCTTCCTCAGCTGAGGAAGCCTGGGCCTCCTGGCTTGGGAGGGAGCGGTTTGCAGGAGGGGAGAGCAACGGGGAGGCCTGAACCAGCTGGGCCTCAGAAAAAAAGCCCTGTGTCAGAGTAAAAGGTGGTCGTGTTTTCCTGGAGCCTGTCAGGCACATATTCCAGGGAGACCAGGCACAGCTCTGGGGACCCTCTTTCTTTGGGGTCCAGTGATAGCAGGGACCCGTGTAAGAATGAGGGCAGCCCTAGTGCTGGGAGCAGAGTCCTGGCAGGTGGGGGAGGAGGGTCCAGGGTAGCGGGGGTGGGGGGAGGGGGGGAGAAGCCTTTTTAATCATTAACCTGGTTGACTGAAATCTGAACTGCTGTGCCTCCAGCTCTATTGATTCGTAAAGCACAGCATCTGGAGCGGGTGGCTGCGCAGAGACCCTGGAGAGGGCCGGGGGGAGAGTGAGGGGAAGAAGGCCAGGAAGGGAAATGGGAACCAGGCCACGAGTGGGGGGGCTGGGAAGGAGGGCGGGGCAGTGTCAGAGGGCTGGGGCCATTGTGGAGAGGAGAGGACGCATCTTGGGGGACATGGGGAGGCTAGGAGGCCTAAGCAGGCATTGGGGGAGGTGCGGTCCACAGAGCCACAGGGACCACTGACAGCAGGAAGGAGCCGGAGGATCTGGCAGGGAGGAGGAAACTGAAGCCCAGAGAAGCACAGTGACTTGCCCAAGGTGACAAGGTCAGAGTCTGCACCAAAACTGAGGTCAGTTGACTTCACTGCACTGAGGAGAGAGGACACAGGAGTAAAAGGGCCCTGAGGTGAGAGGAGCCACTGAGCTGATGGGCATGAAAAGTCAGCAAGAGAGGGCTGAATTCTCAGGGTTCCGTGCTTCTGAGGACAGGGGCATTTCCTCTTTTTGCCTGCGAGGATACTACTAGCATTCAAAACATGGCTCTGGACTGAGGGAGGGATCAGGCCGTTGAAGGAGAAAGGAGGGTCAAGAAAGAAATGCTAGAAGGAGCTGCCCTGCAAGGAACACCGGGAAGACACCTGTCTGTATTCACTTAGCCAAAACCTAGGGCCCTGACAAGATGGGTTTTCACCGCGACAGCAGAGTGGGCTCCTGGCTCCCTACTAATTTCTGATAGTAGGATTCAGAGGCCTGGGTCACCTCTGAGACAGAAGGGGAGCCCTTCGTGGGGAGCCACATCCTGGCAGGCAGGGTCAGAAACATGTGGCACCAACATGCCGCCCTCGTCCCTGCAGCTTCCCTGGCCAGTGCCAACTCCTAGAATAGCATTTCCGAGCTGGACGGGGATGCGAGCCCAGCTGCCCACTGGGTGATAGGCTTCCTAGGAGGACCAGAGAAGGAGGGAAGATGCCAGCTCTGCAGACAGAATCGGACAGGTACCCGAAGTGACTGAGGGCAGTCTGATGGTAGAGAGAAAAGAGGAATGAAAACCACACACACGCAGAGATAACGTGGCTCTGACAACACAGAAAATGTGACGATTCCACAGCGAAGATAGGAGCAGACACAAGGCCATGCTGAGGATGTCAGGGGACACCACCTTCTGTCTGCGGTCACGGTGGTAGCCGGTGCCAGGCTGTCCCGCCCTTCAGCCTAGAAGCTTTACCTTGGACATTCCGAAGGGAGACTTTGTTGCCTGTGGTATGAAGGACATGAAGGTAGTGAGCCCAGAGCCTCGTGTGGATAACATCTCTCTCTCCCCTTTCTCTGACAGCTCAACATCCTGGTGGACACAGGCAGCAGTAACTTTGCAGTGGGGGCTGCCCCCCACCCTTTCCTGCATCGCTACTACCAGAGGCAGCTGTGAGTCCTGGGGAGAGCTAGAGAGAACCCTTCCCAAGGATCCAGGGCCCAGGAGGGTCAGGGGAGGGCTTCGGGGAGAAAGACTAGCTCCTCGGATCCTTTCCAAGAGAGAAGAGTGGAGAGGGGGGATTTGAGGAGGTCTACTATGGGAAAGGGTAGGTTGAGGGGCCAGCAGGAAGTTCTTCAGGACTGAGACAGGGCAGCTTCCCTGGGGAGGGAAAGAAGGAAGGAGAGGAGCCCCAAAGTTCCCAGAGCCATCTCTGGGTCTTCTTCTCTCTGCCTGAACTGGGAGGCCCCCCCGCCCCTCCCTACCCAGTGGCTGTCCGGTGTCGGGCAAGACCAGCGAAGTCTAGGCAGAGCAGCTAGCGTGACCACTCCCTGTGCCATGCTATCACCTAGGGGCTGCCCCTGGCGGCATTGCACAGTTCAAGGGAGTGGAGGAAGAGCCTTCCCTAAGCCCCACTGCCTGGACCAGTATCAGGGACTGACAGCTAAAATGTCTCCCTGCATCACCCAGAGTTCCAGCAGCCGGATTTAGCGAACTGGAGGAAGGGAGGGTTGAAGTGGGTTTTTAAGGTAAGAGGCAGGGAGGGATGATGTGGGAGCCTCCTTAGCATAAACACAAGAAGTGGCGAGAAGACATCTAATGTCTGAGGCGTCTGTGTGGAAATCTGTGAGGCGAGGCTTACATCCCATTCTCGGACTTCTAGGCAGATGCCGAAGCCACCTGCCGCATCTTCTGCCTTCCCTATCGGAAGAAAGCAGGCAGGGAGTGGGGCGTGGTGAGGACCCAGGAAAGGGATTCATTCCGGCTCCCCGTCCCAGTCCCATCACTGCCGCCCGCCCCCCAGCACACACACAGGGCCTAGGTCGTGGCGCAACGAGACGCGGGCGAAGGTGTCACGTGCTGATGTGCATGTTGCATACAAGTAGTGTGTAATACTTACCTGCTCTGCTGAGACATGAGCCACCGCTTTCTTTGGAAGTACTCGCTGTAGAGGGTCCACATTCACCTCGCCTGGCACTTTCTCTACCACTCAGACGGTACCACCGGGTCCCAAGGCAGCGACAGTCAAAGGCTCCTTTTCTCTGGGAGCCTGGTGGAGCCGGGGGGAGGAAGAGATGCCCGCTAGCTGTCCCTCGGCGGCAGCGGGCACAATACACAAAGCCTAGGCTTGTTCCCCGCAGGGCCTGAGCTTGAGACCTAGGGCTAGGAGCTGCGGAGACAGGAGAGTGAGCCCAACAACAGCTCCCCTCATCTGTTTGCAAGGTTACTGTACGTTCTGTTCTGGGTGATGGATTGGGGATGTTCTGCTGAGCAGCCTGAAAGCATCTTATCTTATGTGGGATGCCCCTGAGATAAGGTGAGGCCTTGGGAGTAGGTTAGATGCTGGGTCCTGATGCCAGCGTTGCGGTCACACCTCCACAGACCTCTGCCTCCTCTCCACAGGTCCAGCACATACCGGGACCTCCGGAAGGGCGTGTATGTGCCCTACACCCAGGGCAAGTGGGAGGGGGAGCTGGGCACCGACCTGGTGAGCATCCCCCACGGCCCCAACGTCACTGTGCGTGCCAACATCGCTGCCATCACTGAATCAGACAAGTTCTTCATCAATGGCTCCAACTGGGAGGGCATCCTGGGGCTGGCCTATGCTGAGATCGCCAGGGTGAGAGGAGCAAGACCGAGTCCCGGACACTGTGTCTGAACACCACAGACTGCATGTTACCGAGGGATGGGCTTGGAAAGAAGGGGAGCTAAGGGAGGGACACAGATCCACCTAAAGAATTAGTTAGCAGGGGGATAGGGTGCCAGTCTGAATCTCGTCCCTGCAGAAGGCAGGACTGTAGTGAGGGACTCTGTGACAGGTACAAGATTAGGCTCTGGTTTCTACTGACTCCCAAGATCTTAGGAATAAGGGAGCCCCCCCCGCCAAACCTGAAACAGGTTCAGTATATGGAGATCAAAGATTCTACAGATCTTTCCTGTTTGCACTGCCAGTGTCTCTTGCTAACCCTCTCTCTGCCAAATCTCAGTGCTTCAAGATAGTCTTTCCCAAGGAACGCCCCCCAAGTTTTGTTCTGCCTTCCAGTTTAGGCAGGAAGCTGGCCTCTTTCCATCAGGGCCCTCTGTGTGACGCTTCATGTCTTGTCTCTTTCTGCCACAGCCCGATGACTCCCTGGAGCCGTTCTTCGACTCGCTGGTAAAGCAGACCCACGTTCCCAACCTCTTCTCCCTGCAGCTCTGTGGCGCTGGCTTCCCCCTCAACCAGTCAGAAGTGCTGGCCTCAGTTGGAGGGAGCATGGTGAGTAGGTCCTAGGATAGGGGAGGTCCTAGCACTGGGCAGAGGGATAGGTACCACCTGCCTCTCCTCCCTCTAAGGCTGCAGCACCGTCTTGGGGTCCACTGCTTAGAATCAAGAAAAAACTCTTTAAACTCCCCACCTCCACTTTTCCTTTTCCATCCTTTTCTTCTTTGCATTATTCCAGAAAGGATTCCAGGTACCTATGGTAAACTTGGAAAGGATGAGATGATTAGGGAACTTCAAAGGAAATGTAAATAACACCTCTCAGGGCACCTGGGTGGCTCAGTCAGTTAGGCTCAGGTCATGATCCGAGTCCTGGGATCGAGCCTCTACACTGGGCT
Source organism: Ailuropoda melanoleuca (assembly GCF_002007445.2). Classification (NCBI taxonomy): domain Eukaryota; kingdom Metazoa; phylum Chordata; class Mammalia; order Carnivora; family Ursidae; genus Ailuropoda; species Ailuropoda melanoleuca. Next base: position 13,322,419 of record NC_048225.1, on the reverse strand, counting down.
CCCTGCTCATCTGGGAGTCTGCTTCTCTCTCTCCCTCTGCCTGCCACTCCCCACTCGTGCTCTCGCTCTCTCTCTAATAAATAAATAAAATCTTAAAAAAAAAAAAAGACGTCTCAAATTAAGATGATTCAGTCTGATGAGCAGAAGGCAGCAATGTAAGGAGTTTAAAAGTCTATTTATTAATTAACTAGGATAATTGGTGAATGATTCTCCATCTCCAACACGCAGAGAAAATAAAACTTGTAATAGAAGCAAATAATCATTCATTTAACATTTATTGTGCCAGTTTAGGTTTAAATAACTTCATATTGAGGGCTGCGAGACTTGGAAACAAATAATTTAAAATCCTGTAAAATCTTCCCCTGATAAATTCTTAACACATTTAAGAAACTACAAATCACTTTGGGACAGGATTTAATTAGAAGCAGGAAGATGAGAAAGGTGGCCTGTGAAGGGCCTTGCCGCCCCCCCCCGAAATCTCTGATCCCATTGCTTGCTCTCTGGGTGACTTGCTGTCCCTCTGTGCTGGGACACGGGTACCTGCCTCCCTTTGTCCCTAGATCATCGGGGGTATCGACCACTCACTGTACACCGGCAGCCTCTGGTACACACCCATCCGGCGGGAGTGGTACTACGAGGTCATCATTGTGCGGGTGGAGATCAACGGGCAGGACCTGAAAATGGACTGCAAGGAGGTAACACCACCAAGGGGGACCAGGAAGAGGGAAGGGGGAGGCAACATAGCATGAGGTCAGACCCTGAGTAATGAGGTTGGGAGGACAAGGCAGAAGGGCAGGACCTGCAGAAAGGGTTGGGGGCTGAGCCCAGAACAATGAGGAACTTAACAGTAACACAGAAGGACCTGAAGTTGGGGGCTAGGGACTGGAAGGGCACTTGCACGGGGACCTTGTGGCTTATGGCCTGGTAAGGAAAAAAAGCATGTCTGGACTCCAATCACCACCTTGCTGGGTGGCCTTGGGCAAGTCACGTGCGAGGCAGTGTGGTATGATGTAGCCGAAGGGTCCCGCTTTGGAGCTGCAAAGACCTGGGTTTCTAGCTCTGCCATTTACTAGCTTTGTGCCCTCAGACAAGTTACTAGGTTGTGTTTCAGTTTCCTCATCTGCAAAACAGAGGGAAAAACAGCTTTTCCAGAGACTGGTGAAGACAGAGAAAATAAATAGTTTCCCCCAGCGCCTGGCACACAGCAACCCAATGAATGGCAGCTCAACCATTTGGGTCTTCTTTACCTAGATTCTTAATGTATGTTAAATGAGAATAGATAGAAAAGTACTATGAAAAGTTAAAAGCACTATACAAGGTATTTTTATTTTCAAGATTTGGAGAATGTCTGCCCAACCCAAGATACTAAGAGTTAACATTTACTGAATGCTCCCTATGAGCCGGGCACCATTCTAAGCACTTCACATGTATTAATTTCATCCTTATAATAACTCTTTGAGGTAGGTGCTATTATTATCCTCATTTTAAAGATGAGGAAACTGAGGCACAGAGGCTGAACAACTTGCCCAAGGGTATACTCCTAAGAGAAGCGCCAAGCCAGGATGGCACCCCAAGCAGTCAGATCCACCCTTCCGATTCCGGCCAGAGCCTGGCATCAAAAAATGCTTTTGACTCTTCTAACCCTCCCTTCTCCATCCTAGTACAACTACGACAAGAGCATCGTGGACAGTGGCACCACCAACCTTCGTTTGCCCAAGAAAGTGTTCGAAGCTGCCGTCAAATCCATCAAGGCAGCCTCCTCGGTCAGTGGGACTCAGGGCAGGGGCACAAGAGATGATACAGTGTCAGACAAAGTCCGTGAAGGTCACAGCCCTCAAGAGCCAAGCTGTCTACCCTTAGATCCTTCTGCTTAAATGTCTTCAGAGAGAGTCTTTTTCATGGGCCTCGGTTTGCTCATCACACAGGCCCCCTGGTGCAGAGTTTTGGCCTCACCCTCCAGCTCTCTTCCCTGAATTCTTGGGTTTCAGTGTGCCTTCCCCCCAGTTTGGATATTCCACAGAAAAGCAAAAAGAGGGCCCAGTGTTATTTGAAAGCGGGAGAAGCGAGATGGTGGAAGAGGCGGCTTCCTCACTGTTACCCTTTCTTGGCCAGACGGAGAAGTTCCCGGATGGGTTCTGGCTGGGGGAGCAGCTGGTGTGCTGGCAGGCAGGCACCACCCCTTGGAACATTTTCCCGGTCATCTCCCTCTACCTAATGGGCGAGGTCACCAATCAGTCCTTCCGCATCACCATCCTTCCACAGGTATGTCCCCAGCTGGAGTCGGTGGGGTCCCAGGAAGAGGGCACGGTTCACACGGGGGGACAGGGAGCAGGCATGGCTTCCCAGAACTTGGAAGACAAGACAGAGCAGTGTCCCGGGGCACAAAGCAAGCCCGCAGAGCTCAGGGATGGCAGAGGGAAAAGCAGCCCCAGGGCACAGATATCTAGAAGGGGGGGAGAAATGGAGGGAGGCGAACATCCTCTCCCTCTCTGACTGCTTGTCCTTAGCAATACCTGCGGCCAGTGGAAGATGTGGCCACGTCCCAAGACGACTGCTACAAGTTCGCCATTTCACAGTCCTCCACGGGCACTGTGATGGGAGCTGTGATCATGGAAGGCTTCTACGTTGTCTTTGATCGAGCCCGAAAACGAATTGGCTTTGCTGTCAGTGCTTGTCATGGTAAGAGAGTCAGGGAGGAGGGTGTGGGCTCCGTCTGTCCGTGTTCTCACTGTCCAGAAGTTAGGATACCTGGGCCCCTGTCAGTCTGGGAGGTAGTCATAGTTGCCTCGAGGTGAAGTCACCACACTGTAAAAGCTAGTGTCCGGGTGCCTGCTTTGTCCATGTTGCCCGGCGTGGTGAGGACTGCACGGGTTGTAACCTCTGCCGTAGACCCAGAGAAGCAAGAGCTGCTTCGGCCCCTACGGAAGCTCTAGATCCCCGGGCAGCAGGCTGAGCCTGCAGTGACCCTGTGGGCTGCTACGTGATGGGGTTGAGTGCTCCTTCAGAACGGTGGCGGGGTCTTGCAAGCAGTATCAACGGAAACTGGTGAGTGCACTAGGAATACATGGGGTGTCTTTTTTGTCAACTCAGAAAACTGGTCTTTAGGTATCATTCCTACCACATGGTTATACAAGAAAGGGTGGTTGCTCCCAGTGACCTGGGAGGAGAGACGTGCTTCTACCTAGCAAGGCTTTTCTGGCCTGCTCCTTAATATCTCCAAGGAAGGAGATGCTTAGAGCCTCCTCGCGGGCTAATTTCAAGGCCTACCAGGAAGTTCTTTTTGTTGTATGACCCAAACTGCTGTATGGCGATGAGAGCTGCCCATTCGCGTTTGCCCTTTCCTCAGTGCACGATGAGTTCAGGACGGCAGCAGTGGAAGGCCCGTTTATCACCCCGGACATGGAAGACTGTGGCTACAACATCCCACAGACAGACGAGTCGACCCTCATGACCATAGCCTACGTCATGGCGGCCATCTGCGCCCTCTTCATGCTGCCGCTCTGCCTCATGGTGTGCCAGTGGCGCTGCCTCCGCTGCCTGCGCCATCAACATGATGACTTTGCTGATGACATCTCCCTGCTGAAGTGAGGTGGCCCAGGGGCAGGAGACAGAGATTCCCCTGGACCACATCTGGTGGTTCACTTTGGTCACAAGTAGGAGACACTGATGGCACCGGTGGCCAGAGCACCTCAAGACCCTCACCTGCCCACCAAAGGCCTCTGCCTTGACAAAAAAGAAGGAAAAGCAGGCAAGGTGGGTTACAGGAATGGCACCTGTAGGAAACAGGAGGGGGAAGAAAGAAGCACTCTGGTGGCGGGAGTATTCTTGGTCACCTCAAGCCTGAGTTGGGAAATTCTGCTGCTTGACACTTCAGCCTTGAACCTTTGCCCCCCATCCCTTTGGATTCTCCAACCCAAAGTAGTCTTCTTTTCTTAGTTCCAGAAGTAGTGCCATCACAGCCAAGTCACCCCAGTGTGCGTCTCTCTGCAGTACCCTGGCAGAGAAAGGGCCAATGTCGTTTCCCTGCTGGCCGAAGTCAGTAGGAACGGATGCACAGTTTGCTATTTGCTTTAGTGATAGGGACTGTATAAACAAGCCTAACATTGGTACAAAGATTGCCTCTTGAATTAAACAAAAAATAATGAGATTGAGTATTTGTACAGATGGCGGCGGTTGGAAGAGGAGAGGAGAGGGAGCGCCAAGACAGGGAACAGCTGGGATCAGAGCTAGAGAAGGCAGAACCACGACCACTCGCCAGTCCCAGTTTCAGACTGCATCTCCAAGATAGAAGCCCATCTTGTAAGATGGGTGTTGCTGCCCAATGTTTTCTTTTCTGTGGTTGTGGCCTGACCAAAAGTGAGTTGGGAAGAAGGGCTAACCTAGCCAAAAAGCTCTTTTTAACTTTCTTAAATGAAAAGTGTCCACTAAGAAGTTCCATCTAACAAATGAATTTCTACCTTAATGATTCCACTTGTCTCTACCTGAACCCTTTACTCCACACACGATAGGTAACACTGACACTTCCCACCCCCTCCCCCCAGCCCCAGGTGCCCTATGAGAAAACAACTGGAACACAGCAAATATTGCAGGGCCAGGCTCTGTCTTCCTGCTTACATGTTCACTCCCTCCCCCAAATCCCTATTCCTCTGGAGCTCTGCAGCTGAGGTGCTAGGAGGGATAGACAGGAGACCTCTCTTACGTAACCCTTGAAAGCAGAATCCTCAAGATTCACTCAACAGGTATACGGTTGGTGCCCTGCTGCCTCTGCCTGGATTTCTTCCTGTTCAGCTGTAAGTAGTAGTAAGATCTCCACTCAATACAGAGCAGTTTCATCGCCGTCTCACCCTCTCTGATGTCCCCTCCATTAACTTGGCGAAGGCACCCCAGAGTGGCACTAGTATTATACCCAGTGTCAGAAACGCAGGGCTTTCTGGCTCTAGCATCGTTGCCTTCGGTAACAAGGCTGCTGGAGAAAGGCTGGCAGCCTCAGGGCTTCCGTACTTCCTTCACCACCAGAGCCCCTCAGGGCAGGCCATCCTTCTCCCCTATCCTACTCTCTACTCCCCACTCCAAATAGTACTTGGGTACCCAGGCTGGTTCTTGGGCTAGGTAGTGGGGACCAAGTTCATTTCTTCCCTGTCAGTTCTAACAGAGTCAACTCTGATAACAGTGTTAGTGGAAGACGTGATTCTCCCAGTATATCTGCCGGGTCCTATCGCTAGCTTGTCAACACACTGCTTCCAGTGACTCGGACCTGCCGAGTGTGAAATTACCTGATGAGGGAAAGGGAAATACAAGGAGGGCCTCTGGAGATCCTGGCCTCAGCCAGCTGCCCACAAGCCATAAACCAATAAAACAAGAATACTGAATCACAGTTCTTTATCTGGGTTCTCTTCATTCCCCTTGCATTTGGTGCTGCTTTGGCCGACTGGGAACACCTCCTTCTAACCACAAAGACTGTCAGGAAGACTGGAGACTGTCCGTTTCCAGCTCAGAACTTACTGTGTAAATAAACTTCCAGAATTGCTACCATGTAATGAAAACACCACATTCTGCTTTATAATTTCTATCCATGTTGGGGAAAACTGGCTTTTTCCCAGCTCTTTCCAGGGCATAAAACTCAACCCCTTCATTACTAAGTCCCACTGTCCTATTTTTTTTAAACTTGTACTTATTTTTCTTTTTACAGTTACTTCCTTTCTACCCTGAAACTATTAACTCTACATGTAAAAAAAAAAAATCTTGACAACAGCTTCTTGCTTGTAAAAATATGTATTATATATCTCTATTTTTAGAGTCAACTCCTGAAAAGCGACTGTCCCATCTCTACTCACTGCATTAGAGGCCTTTCTTGCCAGTCTGCATGGCTTCTACCCCTGTAGGCCTGGAGACAGAGGGAAAAGGGAGAACAAGGGCGGCCAAAACTTAAGTGTTGCTTTCTGACTGATCCCGAACAAGACAGAGAAAAGAGCAACAGTGAGGCCCCAACTCCCACACACAGCTCCCCTAAACACCTGTCCTGCCATAGTTGGCTTTCAAGGGGCTTTTACTAGGAAGATGTTAAGCCCCCCTCCCACTTCTTTCTTCTCTCTATACTTCTTGGGCTTCGAAGATTTGTGAAAAAGACAACATCCTTTATATCCATTCCTAACTTCTAGATTTTTAGGGAATACTGAAAAATATTGCTGGTGGCCTAAAGGCTACTGCAAAGTTGATGAGAGAGAAAATCTTTTGATTACAAGAGGTAAAAATGAATTCCCCCATATGAAAAGAACAAAGGAACTGGTCTTCCATTTTGCCACATTTCCATTCATGATAGCTACCGAACTGGAGACATTAATATTTCATTAACCAAAGAAAGTGGGTCACCTGACCTCTACAGATGGGAGAACTCAGGTCTTTTCAATCACCCTACAAAATGCCAAGGAGGTCCTGGGAAGTCTAGCTCCTGAAAATGACGCTAGTCAACAAGCCTGAGCAAGTAAGGCAAGAGAACGGAAGGACTACGTCTCTGAGAGGAAAGGATGAAGGACAAAGAAGGAAAAGATCAAAAACAGAGAGCAGAGAATGTCATTGGATCTGAAAGGGAAAGTCTTTGCTACCCTGATAGTACTCCTAGTGCCAGGAAGCATTTCCAGGTCCCAGAATGGAAAAAATTCAGCTGTTGGTAATATAACAATGTCCTCCCCCTGGAACTAATTTTTTTTTTTTTTATTAACAGTTTTTCCTTGTTCAATTCCAAAAGAGAAGGAACTGAAGCCATTTCCTGTAGGAGTACAGATAAAAGGATAGGAAAAGATTCAAAGCTCTCATAGCTTCACAGCTTTCACGGGTATAACCCTAAACACCAGCAGTGCTCAGTAAGCAGAGATGGGAAAGGGGTCGCGTTCTAGAGAGCTATCTATAGAACAAATAACTTCTAAACTTGAAATCCAAGCCCCCTTCATATCAATTTGGCCTCCATTTTTCCCAGGACAGGAAACCTGTCCCCCATAATTTTCTTGCTTCAAAAATTAAAATCCGGCATCCCAAGATCATTCTGCAAATAATTTTGCACAGACATCTCCTCACCCCAGTGCCTGCCTGGAGCTCACCCAAGGTCACCAAACAACTTGGTTGTGAACCAACTGCCTTAACCTTCAGTGGGAAGGGGGACTAGCGGACCAGGAGACCACAAGTGAAGGGGAAGAGGTGAGGCCTTCACAAGTCTGGTCTGTCAGAGCTCAATCGGAAGCCAAGTCAGTGGCAGCAAGGAACGGCTTGGCCCAGGAAAGATCTGTGGGCTCTAAAGAGAGGACCATCCAGGAAGTCAGATGGACAGAAGTTTTCGGGGGGCATGGGGGAAATGGGACCCAGTTATGTTGTTATTCTTGGACTGTGAATTTTGCTGATGTAAAACAGAATCTTCTGTAAATCTAATGTCTATGTGCAAATAATGAGCGTTAATACAGTAAAATATTCAATGAAAATTCAAACTAGTGGGGTTACATTTTTTTTCCTCTATCAGTCTCGTTTTATCCATTTGGAGTCGAGTGGCTAGAACAACACTGAGGCTTCCGTAGGCTTTCGGTAAGCAAGGCATCTGGCTGGACAGCGGGTGAGCACCAGGGTTCAAATCTGCATACATGAGCCTTAAGAAAATGAGCTAGAGGCTGAGCCAAATCAAAGCAGGATGGCCTTAGAGCAACAGCAGCTTCCTAGATGGTTTTTATATTGTACTTGAAAACAGCCCTAGGCAAGTAAATATCATAATTTCAAGGGCAAACTAAACATCATCTTACCTACAATCTGCATCCCCCAATGGAATTGCAAGGTGAGGGGGAGAGACCATTTCTGCATAATATACATACTTTCATTTACGAACATTTGGATACAGACTTTCTATACACACATTACCTATATAATAAAAATGTACATGGCATGAGTATAGGTCACTGTATAAATATAGAGTTTTAGAAATCTTGAACCCGCGCTTCCTGTTCACATCAGTTTCTCCTCTTCTTCCTCCCCAGTCAGATCCGTCATTTAAGAGTTGGACAAAAGGGACAAGTGTCATTTGTGTTGGTCTGGGCCCAGAATTTGATACACTGGAAAGGAAGAAAGACATATCTCAGGTTTATCTGGAAAGATGGAGGGAAGGAGGGGAGAGCGTGCCACTGAGGTTCACTAGGTCTGAGGAACGCATACTAAGTCAGAAGGCCTCTTCCCACGGGGACCAGATGGGCTATTTCATTGGCTCTTACCCCCAAAAGAATCTTCCGAGCAGGGGAACCTGTTCTTTTCACAGGGAGCATTAACAGTCAGCTAAGAATGGTGTAAAGCTGCTTTGTGTTGGATACGTGGGGTGGCCTTCCCCTTCTCATGATCCCTTTAGGCTGAGATGCCCTCCCATCTCAAAATACCCACCACCCTCAAATCTTATTCAGGATTTTGCCTTACTAAGAATTTAGAAATAAATTCAGTTTCTACCTCTTGGAAAATGAAAATGAACAAAACAAAATAGTAAAGAAGGAATCATCCCTGCTTCTGAGAGACTTAACTCTGCCTGGTAACATAATCCAAGATAGGAATAACCTGTCAGTTTGTGAAGATAATCCCTAACGGGCAGACCTCCAAGGTATTCTGTTAATGGATTTATTAATCTCATATTCAGGTTCCCTATTCCGTTCTTCTTGTCTAAGCAAAGTGTCCTGACAATGCTATATTTGAAACAAGGGTCAGATACATATGTCTTATTGTCAGTGTTCCAAGAAAGTGACTTAAGGTGCTCTAGGATGCACTGCTTACCCAATCCCCTAAAGAGAACAGGGTAAAAGGAAGCTGGGACATCCTAGCTGCCAGCATGCTGAATTCTGCTGATTGTTTAAGCCACAACTTACTGAAAACCTCATGTTGAGATATTAATGACGAGCATCAACACAGCAACACGTTTGAGAAAAACTCGGAGAAGAAAGAGTGGAAAGGAAGGTGTGCAGCACCCACCTCCTTGTGCAGCACATGGGTGCACGCCATTGGATGCAGCTCACTGGGCTGGACGAGCTTCTGGCACATCAGACACAGCTTACAGGTGGCGGGAGCCTGCAGGCCAGAGGATGCATGGCCAAAGAGTAAGGAACCCCTGGGTCTCCTTGCCTCTTGTGCCCATGATTCTCTCCTATTTCCATGTCGCAAAAAGATTTTACACCAAAAGAAAGACAAGTTCAAATACAGATTCTTGCCGGAAATCCTTGCATTTTCTCAGCGGGGGCCGCCAACAACCCAGCTGATGAAAGGGTGGTTTTTCCCCTGCACTCCGCCTGTAAACCTGCTCCCTCCGCAACCCCCGGGTTCTCCACATCCCAGTTTTCAAAGAAAAAGAGCCTTACATGTGAAGACCTTCCAGGATACGAAACTTGGGCAGAAGGCAAGAACATTGGGGTACTGATTTGGGTCAGCGGAGCAGGGAACAAGGCCCGGATCCGACCGAGGGGCTGTGGGCAGAAATACCGTCAGAATAAGGAGAGAGAGTCTGAGCGACAGCAGATAACAAAAAAGAAAGAATTTCTTTCCCAGTCCAACAAAGGAAGAACAGGCTAGATATCCCCAGCTGCAGTGCTGTGTGCTACCCCCAATTCTTCTGAAACCTGCCTCTTCCCCAATGGCTGAGCAGGTCTGAGTTCTCACCTGAGTACTGGCTGCCACCCGCTCGTGTTCAGCCAGGCGGGCAGCTACCAACTGGATCAGCTCCTCCATGGTCAGGCCTGCCATGGTGGTCCGTGCGGTCTTGATTTGCTGAAGAATGTTGGTCATCTGGGCCCTAAGAAGCCACATGTTGAGGGAGACAGATTCTACGCTGTCCTCATGGGAAATCTCCAGGAAAATTTCCCTATTTTAACCCACAGACATTTCTCTGACACATTTTTTTTAAATTAGTCCTGAAAGATACTTACTTATTGCATTGTGGGAAGCGAGTCAGTAGCTTCTCCAGGATCTTCTCCAGTTTGTCTACTGGTTGCGGCCGGGGAGTTTCAGTAGAAGCCTTAACACCGCCCAAGCCTGGGGGAGGCGGGATGGAGGCAGCAGGGGGCATGTGTGGACCGTGGGGGCCAACGAGGGACCCCAAGCCAGGGCTATTTCTCCCATGGGAGCCAGGAAGGGGCGGGGAAGGCTGGCTGGGCTGGGAAAGGGCAGGGTTTAGGATTGGGAAAGACAAGGAGCGGGGATCTGCGCTGGGCATAACCATGGGCACTGTGACCTGCCCAATGGAGAAGGGCATCCGAGGAGGCAGAGAGGGATTCGGTTGAAACACCTGAAGCATGAAGTCTGTCTGTAGAGCGGGAGAGGTGGAGGACAAGAGGGAAAGGAAGAAAATGAAAGTTAAGGAATCTGGAGCAGAAATCAGTGAGCAATTCTTAGGCCAAACAATACCAATAATAATAAATGCCAATAATAATGTTATAACAATAATACCGGTAATAAAACCAATCTCTTCATAAAAGGAACTAGTAGAAGACTTTGGCTGTGCCACCAGCACAGAAAGGTAGATTCCCCCATGCCAGCCCTCTCACCTCTGATGGGGGTGGAGGCAAAGTGGGAGTGGGGATTTGAGGAAGGCTGCTCAGCTTGGCTCCATTCCTTACCAACTGGATATGACTGTTAAACTGGTCCTAGAAATGAGAGAAAGGAACGGATTATTCTTTCTACTAAGCTGAGTAAGCCTCTCGAGAAAGAGAGCACCATCCAGTATCAGGAGAGCAAAGGCAGGGGTGGAGCAGGCCCTCAGTGACGGCGTACAAGGTCCCTTCCGGTCACCAGAGGTTTAAGCACAGACTGACCCTGACTCATGATGACCCAGTACAACACTTACCCGAACATTCTTTTTCATCATCCGAACTCCATTCAGCCTTGTCTCCCACTCCTGTTTGGAACGAACTGTCTCTAGTGTTGGGGGGGTTGACCTTTCAAGAAACCAACAGGAATTCAGAGAATTACAGCAAGGCCAGCTCCTGACTCTCTGAGATAGCAGGACAGTGGCCGGCCAATGGGCCCGGTGAGAAGAAATCAGACCAGGTGCAGGAGGAGGCCGGGGTTCGTGTGCTTCACTCTAACTCTGGCATCTTTTAAGCCAATTATTAGAGAAAGAGGACGAACCACAGAGAGAGGGCTTTTGTCTGCCTGGAAATGCCACAGGGGTCCTCCAGATTCCACAGCAAAGAGGAGAAATGACTCTATGAGAAACAAACCTCCAAAGATATTTGTTATACACCATAAGAGGTACTATTTATCCAGTTGGAACCAATACAATCAAAAATACAAAACCGTAAAATATGGGAAGAGAAATCACTAAACAACGGCTCCTGTGCAGACAGAGGTGGCCCTGAAATTCCTGTGAAGACAGAGTAAGTGCCAGACTAGCTGCCTTGCGTTTCAAAAAACTAACCAAACCAAACCACCGAGAAAACACAAAAGTGCAAGACCAATTAAAACTCTCGAATGGGAAGGTACTTACTTGAGGTAAGTAAGGTGCAGCTCTGCCTCTTTTTCTGCTTCTTCTAGTTTCAATACCAGCAACTCTTTCCGACTCTCTAGTGATAAGATCTAAGGAAACCATACACACACACACACACACACACACACACACACACACTTTATTAATTTTACATATACAAAGCTACCACTAGCTAGTTAAAACAAATGCTTAGTGGCTATATGGTATAATACTTGTCTGGCTTAGCAGTATAATACTATCCCCAAAGATTATACTATCTGGAAGCCCCAAATCAACGCTTTCCACACAGAGCTCTTCTCACCTCTGCCTTCCAGGCCCGTTCTGTCTCTTCCATAATGTTCCGATTTATTTCGCCATCCTGATTCTTGAGTCTATCCAGTTCCATTTCCCATACTTCTCTGTAAGGTCAGAAACCAAGAACAAGAGTAAGGGGAAAAAGACAAGATCACTAAGGGACATCAAGGCAAAAGCAAAACCTGAAATTGATCTAGCAGGTATGTTACAGGAAGTCTTGCTCTAAGTATTAATAGAGACCTAGACGAAGAATGTTTAAAGTGGTCTGTAATTGCATAAAGGCCCTATATTTGAAAGTAAAAATATAAAAAACAAAAAAACAAAAAACTGAGCCTGGATGGCTCAGTTGGTTGAGGGTCTGCCTTTGGCTCAGGTTGTGGTCCTGGGGTCCCAGGATTGAGCCCCCTGCTGAGCAGGGAATCTGCTTCTCCTTCTCCCTCTGCAGCTCCCCCTGCTTATGCTTGCTCACTTGCTCTCTCAAATAAATAAAATCTAAAAAAAAAAAAAAAAAAGGAAAAAATGTTCACATCTCCACTTGCTAAAATAAGGTTGCCCAGAGCAAGAAAGAGTGTACTTAGGACCAAAACCCACTGAAGGCAGAATGTTCTATGTTTAGGAAAGGTTCAGAATTGTTATGGTATTCCTCTTATTTCCCCATTTGTCTTTAGTACAGATATGAAGAATGCAGGACCAAACACAGAGATCCATTTAATACTCAGGTCTAATGCAGCAAGCTCTGATTCACTACTCAGCACAAAAACACTGGCTTAGTGATTTTTATATTTTCTTAGCCATAGTGAACATTCTCCAAGTGAAAAAACTGTTCTCTTCACACCTCAGAACTTCCATTAGTGTCCTCCCTTCTCCCACCACCCTCCCAGCCCCATCCCTACAAGGTAACACAGACGCTCAGGGTCAGGGTGACCAACCGCCCAGTGTGCCTGTTCCCAGGGGTCTTGCAGAGTGTGGGAGAGTCAAGCACCCTACTCAGGACTAACGGGACAGAGCCAGCAAGAGGAGCTCATTACATGGCACTGGACTGTAGTCTTTTATGGCTGGGAAGCAAAGGATTACCCAGATCAGTGGAAAGAATATGGAAATGTTGAAATGTTTTCACTGTATTTTAAAAGGTTGAAAAGAAGAAGAAAAGGTTAGGAAGAGCTGTATCTTAAGAAAAATGTTACTACTTTTCTTCAGTAAAATAAGCAACTTCAGTCCTCCTCTGTTTTTCAGTAGTAGCCTTACATATATGAAAGGGGGCGATTCACTTAGTGTTTGAGGTGCCTTCTCTTCACAACTGACCCAGTCCTTCATGTATCCCTGCTCCCTCTTTCACAGATAAAGTAACACATACACATTCATTCACTGATTCACTACCATGAGTCTGCCTTTCTACTGACAAGGTCTATCCATAATATAGAAACAACCAGGTGGGCATTTTCTTCCTTAATCTCTATGTGTTGTCCTTCCCAAACTAACCTCCTGTCAAAAGAAGAATTCTCTAATAATTCTTTAGACAAAGGTTTATAGGTAACTGTGTTTTCTTGCTATGACACATTCCTGAAATTAAAAACCACATGAGTCAGAATTCTCTTACCATAAGAATATGTGAAATACGCTGTGGGGTCAATCAGTGATCCACCTAGCTTACTAACATCCTCAACAATGGGATAATTGTAGAAAAACATGACAGTTGCCTTCTGTGATTGATGTTATTCTTGAAGATTATAGATGGTCACTGAGTAACTTTCATTAAATACATTTGTCAACAATAGACATATATATATCTCCAAGAAAAATCCTTCTACCATGTCCACGGAGTCATTCTACATATTCACACACATTAATCTTCTTCTTCGGGCATTGGCCACATCTACCCTGGGATCCAACAACACAAAAGGAACTACTAGCACCCACAACAAAAATAATTAAAGAATTCTTAAACAGTCAAAAATGCTCAGGTTTATCATATGTTAACTTGACTATAACATAGGCATCAGACTTGCAACCCACGCTAGAATCAGTTCCCCATGGTGGATGGTAAAAAAAAAATTCTTGGTAGACGAGAAACCAGTGAGTCTATTTAAGCTTTTTAAATGCCTGGTCTAATTTCTTCCAAGTCCCAGACTTCTGTTATTTTACATAGGTAGTTTAGGAAATTGATGGTTCAAATAAGTAAATCCTAGCAGATTGTATAAGTCTGGCTTGTAGTTCCCAATTTTTGCATCCTTTTTAAAATTAATTTTGTTTTTGGGGTACCTGGGTGGCTCAGTTGTTAAGCGTCTGCCTTTGGCTCAGGTCACTGGGATCAAGCCCTGCATCAGGCTCCCTGCTCAGCGGGAAGCCTGCTTCTCCCTCTCCCATTCTCCTGGCTGGTGTTCCCTCTCTCACTGTGTCTCTCTCTGTCCAACAAATCAATAAAATCTTTTAAAAAAAATTAAACTAAATTAATTTTGTTTTTGATCATGTAAATAATATAAATTACACAAAGTTTAGAAAATATAAAACAAAAAGAATCTTTTTTTTTTTTAAAGATTTCATTTATTGGGGCGCCTGGGTGGCACAGCGGTTAAGTGTCTGCCTTCGGCTCAGGGCGTGATCCCGGCGTGCAGGGATCGAGTCCACATCAGGCTCCTCCGCTATGAGCCTGCTTCTTCCTCTCCCACTCCCCCTGCTTGTGTTCTCTCTCTCGCTCTGTCTCTATCTCTCTGTCGAATAAATAAATAAAATCTTTAAAAAAAAAAAAAAGATTTCATTTATTTATTTGACAGAGAGACAGCCAGCGAGAGAGGGAACACAAGCAGGGGGAGTGGGAGAGGAAGAAGCAGGCTCCCAGCGGAGGAGCCTGATGCGGGACTTGATCCCAGAATGCCAGGATGACGCCCTGAGCCAAAGGCAGACGCTTAACACCTGAGCCACCCAGGCGCCCCCCAGAAAGACTCTTGTAAAGTGATTACAACTCTTTTACTTATTGACTGTATGACCCTAGACAAGTTACTTAATTGTTCTAGGATTCTTCATCTGAAAAATGAGTAATACCTACATCATGGGACTGATGGGAGAATTTACTGAGAAAGCACACGTGAAGAATTTAATATGGGACCTAGTACGTGGGAAGTGTCCAACAAATATTATTTTTTAAGTATTTTTTAAATTTAACTTCTCACAATTGTAATACAAAGAATCATTATTATACTTCCTTCCAGTCTTTTAAAATAAATATTTGTCTTTTGTTGTATGTATATATCACATATAAATCCATTATGTGTGCTTTCAAACAGAAACTGTGATCTTTCTCTTACTTTTCAACCAAACATTTTTTCACAGCAGTAAGTATTCTTCAAAAATTTGATTTTTAAATAACCATCCATTGTACATATATACTATTATCTATTTGGATATTAAGTAATTTTCAATTTGACAATCATAACTGATACAACTGACAAATATAACTAATAATAAGCATCTGTTCCTGTATATTAACACAGGTTAATAATAAAAGTAATGTGGGGCGCCTGGGTAGCGCAGTCGTTAAGCGTCTGCCTTCAGCTTAGGGCGTGATCCTGGCGTTCGGAGATGGAGTCCCACATCGGGCTCCTCCGCTGGGAGCCTGCTTCTTCCTCTCCCACTCCCCTGCTGTGTTCCCTCTCTCGCTGGCTGTCTCTCTGTCACATAAATAAATAAATAAAATCTTTAAAAAAAAATAAAAGTAATGTATCTAGGGGCGCCTGGGTGGCTCAGTCGTTAAGCATCTGCCTTCAGCTCAGGGCGTCATCCTGGCATTCTGGGATCGAGCCCCGCATCAGGCTCCTCCGCTGGGAGCCTGCTGCTTCCTCTCCCACTCCCCCTGCTTGTGTTCCCTCTCTCGCTGGCTGTCTCTCTCTCTGTCAAATAAATAAATAAAATCTTAAAAAGAAAAAAAAGTAATGTTTCTGGATTGAAGAGGAAGCTACTTACAGTAGTTAAGAGTATGGCCTCTGGAGCCAAAGTAAACTCTGAGTTCAAATACAGACCCTATTACTATCTATGTGCCCTCTGGCAAGTTACTTAATCTTTCTGTGCCTCATTTTCCTAACATAAAATGGGGATAACAAAAGAGTCTACCTTTCATAGAGCTGTCATGCATATTAAATGAGTTAATGTATGTGAAACACACAGAACAGTCTCGGGCATATAGGAAGACCTCTGTAAATGTTAATTCTCTCATTTGGACAGTAGAACACCTTCCTTCAGAGAAACTGAAATATATGTATATGAATTTTCTACAAGGCATGGTGGAATTCAGATGATTTTAATGGACAGAAGCTGGTAAGTTTCTTGTGAAACACTCTCCACGGTCAGAGACAAAGCTAAAAATTGAGATGTCTGCATCCTCAGCCCAAATATACTCTTTTCGGAATATATTATACTCAAGGGAAGGCAAAAGGAAACAAAACAAAAACTGTTGAATAAGTTAATATATAGGGGTAGAGATTATAAAACCCTTTACTCTGAACCTAATACGAATACAAACCAATACAAAATGCATGAAATCAGACATAAGCAGAAAAATTTACTCCAGGGTTGATTTGCAAATTTATTATTATGAGGCTGGAATTCTTTCTTGATTCAACATCTTTAATTCAACATCTACTGAGCAGCATAGTGTGCTAGGCAACTGTGCTCAAACCTGGGGATGTAAAGATGCACAGGTCCTGCCCCAAGAAACTCACAATCTAATAGTTTGCCAGGTAAACGAAGGGAACAAGGAAACTCTGGGCAGAACAGACAGCATGGGCAAAGGCCAAAGAGCAAGAGAGCACTCAGCTGAGGGAGGTCCAGAAAGCTGCAGGCAGTGCACACACGAGTCTAATGCTCAGTGGTATAGTCTGGGCTGGGGATACAGACGAGTGTCACAACCATAAAGACAGTAGTGGGAGCCCTAAGTATGGAAGAAATCATCTAGAACAGCAGTTTCCATAACATAGTCCACAGTCCCCAACACCCTTCGAGGGCCAGGTCTATGATGCAAGAACTAATTTCATAATGACACTAAAGTTACTTGCCTCTGTCACTCCCATCCTCTCATGAGTCTACAATGGATTTTCCTAAGGCTACATGACACATGATGGTATTGTCACTGATGGCTAATGGAATATATGCCTCTGTATTCTCATGTTTTCTAGCATGTCTAAAGTAGTAGGTTTAGGGCATAATTTAAGCTCTCAATTTTTTTTTCCTTTTCAGTACCTCTGTTGTGCTTTAACTAGCTATCTTTAGTTATACTTGCTATAATCTCTATAATCTCATCATTGTCTAATAAATAATCACTGTAAAATTTCCAAGTTCTCCAGGGATCGAGGCAGAAACAAGTACTTTTTGTTAATTTATTTTTGCAATAATTCTTTTAATTTTTGAAAATTTTCTCTATTTTTAAGTTAAATCTAAAATATATTACTTTAGGGGCACCTGGGTGGCTCGGTCGGTTAAGTATCTGCCTTCGGTGATGATCTCGGGGTCCTGGGATGGAGCCCTGCTTCAGGCTCCCCGCTCAGTGGGGAGTCTGCTTCTCCCTCTCCCTCTGCTGCTACCCCTGTTCATGCTCTCTCTCCCTCACTCTCCCAAATAAATAAATAAATATCTTTTAAAAAATAAATGTATTGCTTTAGAATTTAACATTTTTTCCCTAAAATAAAATAAAATCTATTTGTATTCTCCCCTTACATTGAAAAATGAATCATTGGCTCAAAAAAGGGAGATCTGAAGACTCACTTTCTCAACCCATAGCTGCAATGTATACATCTAAAAGATCCCAAAAAAGATGCAGTGGCCTACAGTTTTCTGACTCATGGAAGGAAAGAATCTACTCCAAAGAAATTGGGCAAAATTTATAAGTAAGAAACCAAAGTATGACAAAAGCCATCTTTCCCTTGACTTTATAATTTACTGTTCATAATTTACTGTATCTTAAGTCACAGAACATTTTCTAATTATATTGTGCCTGTTAAGTTATAGTGACATTTTGAGATCAATCATTGAGAATTTAAAGAAAAAGGAACTATTTTAAATGCAGATGTGATGAAGTCTTTAAAATTCACAAAAACCGTTAAAGCCTTTCAAATCAGAAATGAAAAAGCCACTGAAGCATCTTACCCGGGGAAATTACTGTACCACATTAACCGGAGAAGCACAACCTGGCACAGCTGACATTGCTACATGCCTGCTGGATGAAAAGTCAGTAAAATAAATCACAGCAACGCCACTTTTTAATGATACAGTAACTCATCAAATTAAAGATTTTGCCACAAATTTGAAGATGAGATAGTTAAGATCTCATCTGCAGAATTGTAATTTTGCTTTAGCAACAGACAAACTACAACTGCAGTTAGACTTGCTATTTGATTTTACTCATCTAGTACTGGCACCAACTAATAAGCATCAGAGATAATACTGTCTGTGAATTCCTGGCAACAGACACAAGTGATGCTCCCATAATCTAAGCTGAATGACCTTTTATTGTCATGCTTTAAGCTTTACTTAAGGATGTCATAATGAAGCCATATAAAATAATAATTCTATTAAATCCTGACCTCTAACTACACATTTTAAAAATACTCTGCTTGATAAAATGCTACATGCCCAAGTATATGGTTGTCTCATGGAAAAGCACTTGTGAGACCACATGAGTTGTGAGCTGAACTAGCCTCTTTTTTCATGAAACACCATTTTCAGTTAAAAGAACAATTGAGAGACAAATTATGGTTATTTGAACTTGAGTACTTGGCAGATATGTCCTTGAAAATGAATGAAGTACTCTTGCTATTGCAAAGAAAACAACTGACAGTATTTATCACCAACAACCAATTTTGAGCTTTCAAGCTAAAATCAGAATTTTGGAAAATTTATACCAGCCACTGGGAGCTTGAAGGATCCCCACTACTTAAAGACTATTCTGATGAGATCGACAGTGACATAAACAAGTGAGATTCCTTAAATGCTATATAATAAAACATGTCAACACTTAGAAGGTCTGAGTAACTCTAAACCAATATTTTCCAAATTATCAACGCATTGTGTCACCAAATCCGTTGTGGAACCCACTTGGAACCACAGAGCTGGCATAAAGATGATTTTAAGCTGAAGACATCTGAGTTTCAACAGATGCAGAAAAAAGCCTTCTGGGAGCTTCCCTTATCTGCCTAAAAAGCAGCAACTTCTGGGAAATAAGGATGTCATAAATTCCTCTTCAGAGCAGATCTACTCCCAGGAGAGAGAATGTGAATAAAAACTACCCTAAATCCCTTCTCCAGGGGAGTTTTATATTCTGAAGCAGACAGAAAAACCACTCATACCTGTATAGACAAATATTATCACAAACTTTTAATCTGTTTGTTCTCCTGAAAAGCCATTTATCTTTCCAAAAAGCCCCGTAAGTGCCCTTTCTCCCCACCCTCCTAAGAAGTCATTTGTTTTCCCGTAAGTGTCTTTCTCCCTGCTCCCCTCCACCTATTAAGATGGCAGATAAGCCCCAAATTCCAACCACCCTTCTCTGAGTTACTCATCACTGAACTCTCCCACATGTATACAAGTTGTACATGTAAACTGCTTTCCTATTAATCTCCCTTTTGTCAGTTTAATTGCAGGCCTCGGACATTAAACCCAAAAGGGCAATGGGAAAAGTTTGTCTTCCCTAATACAACAGAGTTAAAAGATCCATTTAAAGGGTAACTTAAGCCAACAGATTCAATTAACCTTTAAGAAACTATCACCAGTCCAATTTGGGGGTACTATCAAAAAAGAATATCCACAATTATCTAGAAAAGGCTATTAAGGGGTACCTGGGTGGCTCAGTTGGTTAAGCATCTGACTTTGGTTCAGGTCATGATCTTGGGGTCCTGGGATCAAGCCCCACATCAGGCTCAATGCTCAGTGGGGAGTCTGCTTCTCCCTCTCCCTCAACCCTTCCCCCCGCTCGTGTGCAATCTCTCTCTCACTATCAAATAAATAAAATCTTAAAAAAAATTTGTTTTAAATGTTTTAAGGCTATTAAAATAATCCCCACTTTTTCAACTACCTATCTGTGTTATGATCAGGTTTTCTTCACATACTTCAATCTAAAACGCCATACTGCAATGGATTACACGTAGAAGTAGATAGGAGAATTAAGTTTCTCCCACTAAAAAGAGACTTACAGAAAGGTAAACAATGTCATTCTTCTAATTAAACTAATTTTTGCTCTGGGTTGGGCAAAGATTTCTTGGGACACAAAATGCATGAGCCACAAAAGAAAAAACTGGTAAACAGGAAAACTGGACTTCACCAAACCTTAAAATCTGCGTTTCAAAAGGCACTGTTACAAAATGCAAAGGCAAGTCACAGACTGGGAGAAAATATCTGCAAAACGCATATTTGATCAAAGGACTTGTATCAAGAACACTCAATAAGAAAACAACATGCTTTTTGTAAATGAGTAAAGACTTGACTGGATATTTCACCAAAAAAAAGAACGAAAAATGACAGATAAGGACATGAAAAGATGCGCAACATCAATAGTCATTAGGGAAATGCAAACTAAAACCACCATGAGATATTATTAAACACTTCTTAAAATGCCTAAAACTAAAAAGACTCATAATGCCAAGTATTGGTGACGATATGGAGTAACTGGAATGCTTATACACTTGCTGGTAGGAATGTAAAATAGTAAAGCAACCTTGGAAAATGGTTTGGCAGTTCCATATAAAGTTAAGCAAATATATGGCCCAGCAATTCCACTCCTAAGCATTTACCCAAGAGAAAAGAAAACATGTCCACAGCAACACCTGAGCAGCTTTATTTATCATAGATTTAAATTAAAAAAAAAGGAAATAACCCAATTGTCCATCAACTAGTTAATACATAAACAAATCGGTATAATTTTATGATGGAATACTATTCAAAAATAAAAAGGAATAAACTATTGACATATGCAAGAACATGGATGAATCACAAAAGCTTTATACTAAACAAGAAACAGACACAAAAGGCTATATATATTTTATGATTCTATTTACATGAAGTCCTCGAAAAGGCAAAACTATAGTGAGAGAAAGTAGATCAGTGATTGCCAGTGGCTCAGGGTAGGGGAGGCAATGGACTCCAAAGAATCATGAAGGAACTTTCTGGGGTAGAGGAAATATTGTATACCATGATTCTGGTAGGGGTTCCATAACTGTATACATCAATTAAAATGGGTGAATTTTATCATACATAAAGTATACCTCCATAAATTGCAGTTAAAAAGAAAAGAATCTGCAACTCCCACCCCCAAGCCACTGCCACCTGTTCCCCTTCCAGTCACCATTTCTGTATCTCAGACATCTCACTGTCATTACACCTCCTCTCTCTGTAAGAGTCAACAAATCTTATCAATCCCACCTCAGAATAACCCCCTTTCAGTCCTTTGCCAATTAGATCAGGCCTTCATTTTGTCTGGCTGAAACTCTGTCTTCCTGACACCGGCTGATGTATACTTTAGCCCATCTAACCTAATGTGGCCAGAATTATCCTAACAAATTAAATCTGGAGAGGTTCCACTTCTAGTAAGGACAGAGTTGTTCCTAACAGACCAACATCTTACAGGTCAAAAACTATAAATTCTAAACAAAATGTAAAAAAGCATCTATGTGAAGCCTTTAGACAGCAAACAAGAACCATGCATCAACTGAAGACTTAACAACTGAAGACTTAACAACCATGCATCAACTGAAGACTTAACAACTGCAAGATATGAATATCACTGTTGTTTTCTGTTTCTTACAGTTATTTGCCTAAAGGCAAACCCTAGCCAGCTCTGCCAATGGCTAAAACTGAGATAGAAACCTTGCAGCCTTACCAGCCTGAGGGTAAGGAGAAAATTGGGAACTACCGTAACAACTGGGAGATGAGTAGGAAACCCTAAAAAGAAAAGAGTCACAGATGAGGAGGCCCACATTCTGAAAATAAACCTGCCCAAATATCTGGATGATCCCTGAACCACACATGCACAGAAGAGATTCTAAGGAATCCAGCTACAGCTAAACAAATTTAACAGAGACCACAGCTGCTGGCCATCAAATAACGGTATGATGTTTAAGCCCAATATGACAACGTTTTTTTTAAAAATCAAGACTTTCTGGAGAAACAGAACAAAATTCAGAGTCTCTATGATATACTATTCATAATAGTCAGGATTCAATCATAAATTACCAATATACAAAGAAACAGGAAACATGATCCACAGTCAAGAGCAACGGTTGGCAAACTATGGCCTGTGAGTCAAATTTAGGCTGCCACCTATTTTTGTAAGTAACATTTTTGGGGGAACACAGTCATGCTCATTTTATTTACATATTGTTCATGGCTGCTTTCCCTACTACAACAGAGTTGAGTACGACAGAAACTTAAGGTTTGTAAAGCCTGAATATTTACTATATGGCAATCAATCTCTTCCCTCCACCCTGACCACTGACAATCATTAATCTGCTTTCTCTCACTATAGGTTTGTCTATCCTAAAACTTCATGTAAATAGATAGTGTGTATCTTTCATGCTTGTTTCTTATTTAGGATAATCCTTCTGATTCCAACTGCTGGTCGACAAAAAAAAGAAACTCAACGAACAAAAACTTCAAGGTCCCCAAGATGCTGGAATTAGCAGGTAAGGATTTTAAAGCATCTACTTTAACTATGCAAAAGGACATAAAAAATATGTTCTCAAGGAGTACACAAATAAGAATTTTCAGCAGAGAAACAGAAACTTCAAAAAGGAAAGAAACTGAAATGACAGAACTGAAAAATATAATACTGGAAATATGAAATTCATTGCATGGGCTTAACAACAGAATGGAAATGATACAAGAGAGAATAAGTGAACTTGAAAATACACCAATAGAAGTTACCCAATATGAGGGACAATGTAAAAAGGATAGTAAAGAAATGAACAGAGCCTCCATGAGCTATAGGATAATATCAAAGGGACTAACATATGTGAAAGCAGAGTCCCAGAAATAAAGGAGGAAATGGGACAGAAAAAAATACATACAAATTATGTCAGAAAATTTCACAAAATTTCTTCACAGACTAAGAAATTAACTTCACAGATTAAGAAGCTTAGAAAACCCTAAACAGGAAAAATATGAAGAAAATTGCACCTGGGCAGATCAAAGTCACACTGCTGAAAACTAAAGATAGAAAATCTTGAATGAAGCCATAGGAAGAAATGATGTAATTCACAGAGGAAAACAATAATATGAATAGTCACTGACTTCTACCAGGAAGAACAGGAACCAGTTTATATTAGAACAACTGCACAGAGATATTCACACAATGGACTACAACTTAGGAATGAATGCCTGTATCTATTCAAGAATCAATAATTAATAACCTTCCAAAACAAAAAGCACGAGGCTCATAGGATTCACTGGTAAATACTACCAAACATTTAAAAAAAAATTGGACCAGGGCACCTGGCTGGCTCAGTTGGTGGAACATGCGACTCTTGATTTCAGGGTTATGAGTTTGAACCCCACATTGTGGGTAGAGATTACTTTAAGAAAAAAAAAAAGACCTTAAAAAAAAGAAAAAAAACTATACTAATTCTCTACAATCGCCTTCAAAGACAGAAACAGAGGGAATACTTCCTAGCTCATTCTATGAGGCCAACATTATCCTAATACCAAAACCAGACAAAGACATTAAGAAAAGAAAACCACACAACAGTATCTCTCATGAACATAAGATGCAAAAATCCTCAACAAAATATTAGCAAATCAAATCTTAAAAAATATAAGAAGAATTTAAACCATGACCAAGTGGAATTTATACTAGGTATGCAAACCTAGTTCAACATTCGAAATTAATTAATGTAGGGGCGCCTGGGTGGCGCAGTCGTTAAGCGTCTGCCTTTGGCTCAGGGCATGATCCCAGCGTTCTGGGATCGAGCCCCACATCAGGCTCCTCTGCTGGGAGCCTGCTTCTTCCTCTCCCACTCCCCCTGCTTGTGTTCCCTCTCTCTCTGGCTGTCTCTATCTCTGTCAAATAAATAAATAAAATCTTAAAAAAAAAAAATTTAATTAACGTAATCCATCACATCAGAAGACTAAAAAAGAGAAATCATAGATCCTATCAAAAAAAGCATTTGACAAAATCCAACATTCATGATAAAAACTCTCAGTAAACTAGAAATAGAAGGGAATCTTCTCAACTTGATAAAAACTATCTGCAAAAAACCTACAGCTAACATCATACTTAATGGTGAGAAACTTGAAGCTTTCCCATTAAGATCAGGTATAAAGAAAGGATGTCCCTCTCACCACTCATCAATATCATACTGGAAGAATGCAATAAGACAAGAGAAGGATATCAAAGGTATACATATTAGAAAGGAAAACAAAAATATCTTTGCAGGTGACATGATCATCTATATAGGAAACTGTTAAGGATCAAAAAACCCTCCTTGAACAAATAAGAGATTAAAGTAAGGTTGAAGGATACAAGATTAATATACAAAAGTTCATTGCTTTTCTATATACTATCAATGAGCAAGTGGAATTTTAAATTAAAAACAAAGTATCATTTACATTAGCAATCCCCAAAATGAAATACCTAGGTATAAATCCAACAAAATATATATAAGATCTTTATGAGGGAAACTATAAAACTCTGATGAACAAAATCAAAAAAGAACTAAATAAATGGAGAGATATTTCATGTTCATGGATAGAGAAACTCAACATTATCAAAATGTCCATTCTTCTCAACTTGATCTACAGATTCAATGCAATCCCAATCCAAATCTCAGCAAGTTATTTTATGGATGTCAACAAACTGATTCTAAAGTTTATATGGAAGGCAAAAGACCCAGATTAGCTATCACAATATTGAAAGAAAAGAACCAATTTGGAGGACTGATGATAGACAGACTTCAAGACTTTCTATAAAGCTATAGTAATCAAAACAGTGTGGTAGTGGCAAAAAAACAAACAGATCAATAAAACAGAATAAAGAGCCTATTTCAGACCCTCATAAATACAGCCAAATAATCTTTGACAAAAGAATGAAGGCAATAAAATGAAGCAAAGAGTTTCTTCAACACATGGTGCTAGAAGAATTGGACAACCACATACAAAAAGTGAAACTAAACACGGACCTTACACCTTTAACAAAAATTAACTCAAAACAGATTGTAGACCTAAATGTAAAATACAAAACTATAAAACTCCTAGAAGATAACATAGAAGAAAACCTAGCTGAACTTGGGTATGGTGATGCCTTCTTAGGTACAAACCAAAGTCACAATTTGTGATTGAGAACGTCATTAAGACTTCATTAAGATTAAGAACGTCCAGGGGCACCTGGGTGGTGAAGTCAGTTGAGCACCCAACTCTAGGCTTCGGCCCAGGTCATGATCTGAGAGCTGTAAGATCAAACCTGGTAACCAGCTCCGCACAGACTCTGCTTAAGTTTCTCTCTGCCCCTCCGCTTCCCCCCCCAAATAAGTAAATAAACCTTTTAAAAAATTGAGAACTTCTATTCTGCAAAAGATAGTATCAAAAGAATTAGAAGACAAACCTGAAAGAAAACATTTATGATAGACACATCTGATAAAGAACTGTTAAATACAGAAAG
Organism: Ailuropoda melanoleuca; assembly: GCF_002007445.2. Classification (NCBI taxonomy): domain Eukaryota; kingdom Metazoa; phylum Chordata; class Mammalia; order Carnivora; family Ursidae; genus Ailuropoda; species Ailuropoda melanoleuca. The sequence goes on along the minus strand of NC_048225.1, from coordinate 13,297,013 downwards.
AACCCCTAAAACTCAACAATAAGAAAATTAACAACCTGATTAAGAAACGGGCCAAAGTCCTTAATAGATCTCACCAAAGAAGACATACAGATGGCAAATAAGCATACAAAAAGATGTTCCACAGCAGTTGCTATCAGAAAAAGGCAAATTAAAACAGCAATGAGATACCACTACACATCTATTAGAATGGCCAAAAACTGACAACACCAAATGCTGACAAGGATGTGAGCAACAATAATCCTCATACATTGCTGGTGGGAATGCAAAATGGTGCAGTCACTTTGGAAGACCGTTTGCTGGTATCTTAAAAAACTAATTATACTCTTACCATCTGATCCAGCAACCGCACTCTTTGATATTTACTGAAAGGAGCTGAAAACTTAGCTCTATACAAAAAACCACACGTGGATACTTACAGCAGCGTGTTTATGTTTATTCATAATTGCCAAAACCTGGAAGGAACCAAGATGCCTGTTGGTAGATGAATGGATAAAAAAGCTGTGGTATATCCTGACAATGGAATATTATTCAGGACTAAAAATAAATGAGGTATCGAGCCATGAAAAGACATGGAGAAACCTCAAATGCAAATTACTAAGTGAAAGAAGCCAATCATAAATAAATACATACTGTATGATTCCAACTATATACCATTCTAGAAGAGGCAAAACTATGGAGACAGTAACAAAATCAGTGGCTCTTTGTAGGGGAAAGGTGCAAGGGGGACATGAATAGGTAGAGCACAGGGGATTTTTAGGGCAGTGAAAAATACTCTGTATGATATTATAATGATGGCTGTTTGTCATCACACATTTGTCCAAACCCACAGAATGTGCAAAACCCTAAGGTAAACTACGGACTTTGGATAGGTTCACCCTTGGTAAAAAATGTCCTGTTCTGGTGAGTGATGTTGGTTAATAGGAGGCTATGCCTGTGTGGGGGCAGGGGGTATATGGGAAATCTCTGTACCTCCCTCTCAATTTTGTTGTAAACCTAAAACTGCTCTGAAAAAGAAAATCTTAAAAAAAGGAAAAAACTATTGAGATAACATCAAGGATGAATCCTTAAAATAGAAGCTAGACACAATTTCTAGAAAACATAAATGTAATCTACAGTGACAAAGTGTTTACCTGGATACTGAAGGGAAGAAAAGGGCAGTGATGGAGAAGGAACATGGAACACTACGGGGTAACGGCTATGTGCTATATCTTGATTGTGTTAGTGTTTACATGCGTGATTAGTTTGTAAAAATTCATCTATATGCAACTTAAAATAAGTGCCTTTTATTGATGTATATTTTATCTAAAAATCTTTGTTCAAAAATCTAAGGGATAAGGGTGCCTGGGTGGCACAGTGGTTAAGCGTCTGCCTTTGGCTCAGGGCATGATCCCGGCGTTATGGGATCGAGCCCCACATCAGGCTCTTCCGCCAGGAGCCTGCTTCTTCCTCTCCCACTCCCCCTGCTTGTGTTCCCTCTCTCGCTGGCTGTCTCTATCTGTCAAATAAATTAATTAAAAAAAAAAATCTAAGGGATAATAACTCTAAGTTTCTACAGTTATGACTCTGAAAATTTCCCAAATACCTTATTCAAGAAAATTACAAGTCTTGGGGCGCCTGGGTGGCACAGCGGTTAAGCGTCTGCCTTCGGCTCAGGGCGTGATCCCGGCGTTATGGGATCGAAGGGATAATAACTCTAAGTTTCTACAGTTATGACTCTGAAAATTTCCCAAATACCTTATTCAAGAAAATTACAAGTCTTGGGGCGCCTGGGTGGCACAGCGGTTAAGCGTCTGCCTTCGGCAAAAAAAAAAGAAAATTACAAGTCTTTCTAAAACAAAATAAGCAGCAGGCAGGTAATTTTTCTTTATAACGAATGTTGCCAGTGAATTAATGTAACAGATGTGTATTTGGGGAAGGAAAGGCCAAATTAAAATAAAATTCTTTTTTCTTTTTAAAGATTTTATTTAGTTATTCGACAGAGATAGAGACAGCCAGTGAGAGAGGGAATACAAGCAGGGGGAGTGGGAGAAGAAGAAGCAGGCTCATAGCATAGAAGCCTGATGTGGGGCTCGATCCCACAACGCCGGGATCACACCCTGAGCCGAAGGCAGACGCTTAACCGCTGTGCCACCCAGGCACCCCTAAAATAAAATTCTAAAAAATATTCAAGAATTAGTATTCAATTTACATAGTAAAAGAACAGACCTAAATTCAACCATATTGATAATTACGTTATATATAAACTGACTAAAGCCTCTAATTAAAAGGCAGCTTATCAGAACAGATCAAAAAGTAAGATCTAATTATATGCTGTCTTTATGACACATAAAAATGTAGACAGGCTGAAGATGAATGATGAAAAAAAATATACCCCATGTAAAAAATAAGCATAAGACCGCAGTATCTATATTAATATCACATAAAGTAAACTTTAACATAAAGAATATGACAAAAATAGAGAGACATTTTATAATATAAAATGGCTAATTCATCAAGAATATATAATGACCATAAATGCATATGTATCTAACAATACAACTTCAAAATACAAGTAACAAAAATTCACAGAATTAAAAGGAAAAAAAGGAAAGTCTATAATCATAGAGATTTTAACATTACCCCCTCAGCTACCGATATAATTACATTTTTAAAAATAAAAAATATATAGAATAATATTTCTCAATAAGTATAGCCACAAATATCCCTAAAAAAAAATAGCAAGTCGAATCCAGCAATATATAAAAGCAATAACATATCTTGTCCAAGGGAGTTTATCCCAAGAATGGACACATGGTTTAACATTTGAAAATAAATCAATATAATTCACCATATTAACAGAATAAAGGAGAAAAACCATTCAGTAATTTTAATAGGTGCAGAAAAACTATTTGACAAAACTAAGCACCCAATCATGTTATGACCTCTCACAAAATTAGAAACAGAAGAGAACTTTCCCAATTTGATAAACAGCATCTACAAAGAACCTACAGCTATCATCCCGATTAATGGTAAAATACTGAACATTCCCCCCTAGAAGCAGAAACAAGGTGAGTACGTCTACTCCACTACTTCTATTCAACACTGTACCAGAGGTCCTAGGAAGTGTAATAATGCTCATAAGAGATAAAGGCCTTACGATTTGAAAGGAAGAAATAAAACTGTATATTCACAGAAGCTATAATTGTTTTCGTAGAAAATCTTAAGGAATCTACAGAACAACTAACACACTAATATGTAAATTTACCAAAGAGCAGGCATAAGGTTAATATACAAAACAAATTGTATTTTTATATACTAGCAAGAAATGGTTGGAAATTTTTTTGAAAATTTAATTCCACTTAAATAGTGTCAAAGAACATAAAATACTTAGGAATAAATTCCTTTTGAAATCTAAAGAAAGTTGTGTTAAGACCCGTACTCTGAAAATTCTAAAATGATGGTAACATAAAGATCTAAATAAACAGATAGATACATTATTTATGGATTGGAGGGCTCAATATTATTAAGATGTCAATTTTCCCCAAATCGATCTACAGATTCAATGGAACGATGTCTCACTAGTTTTGTTTTTGTTTTTGTAGACACTGGCAAGCTGTTTCTCAAACATGTATGGTAGTGCAAATGACCTAAAGGCAGTGCAAAGTCCAAAGAACCTTGAAAAAAAGAGCAGACCTTACATTCTCTGACCATGACTTACTATAAAGCCATAATCATCACAACAGCATGATTTGGCATAAAGATAGACAAATATAACCAATGCAATAAAATAGTACTCAGAAATAGACCCGCTACTTATACAAATGACTCATACTGTTATTTGGTTTTTGGCAAAGGTGTCAAGCAATCCAATGGGGGAAAGGGAAGTCTTTTCAACAGACAGTGCTGGGACAACTGGATAGGCACGTGAACCTCAAAAAATGAACCTCACCATGCACAAATATTACCCTGAGATGGATCATAAAGATAAAAGCTAAAATGATAAAGCTCCCATAAGAAAACAGAGAACACCTTTGCTTAGCACTTGAGGAGAGGCAAAGGTTTCTTAGGACAAAGAATGCAATAATTATAAAAGAAAATTTGATAAATTAGACAGACTTAAAATTTCTGTTCACCAAAAGATACAATTAAAAAATCAGTAGCTAAGTCAGAGAGTGGAAGAACATTTTCACAGAATATATAACTGACAAAGGGCTTTGTGTTTGCAATATGTAAAGAACTTCTAAAAACAACCAAAAAAAGGGGAGGGAGGGCAAAAATCTGAGTGGACACTTCACAAAAACAGACATATGCATGGCCAATAAGCACATGGAAAAAGTGATCAACATCATTAGTAATGAGGGAAATGCCAAATAAAACCACAATGAAATACAACCACTTGAATGGCAAGGATATGAAGCAACCAGAATTCTCATACCTTGTAGGTAGAGTATAAAATGGTACATCCACTTGGGAAATTTATGCGTCAGTTTCTTACAAAACTAAACATATACCTCCCCTACAACCTGGTGATTCTACTCCTAGAAATTTACCCAAGAGAAATAAAAGTATATGCCCACCACAAAGACATACTTGACTGTTCACAGAAGGTTTTTTTTTTAAGAATTTTTTAATTTATTTGTTTGCCAGAGAGAGAGAGAGAGAGAGTGCGCGAGAGTGAGCGCACAAGAAGGGGGAGCTGCAGGGAGAGGGAGAAGCAGACTCCCCGCTGAGCAGGGAGCCTGATGCGGGACTCCATCTCAGGACCGGGACTCCATCTCAGGACCGTGGGATCATGACCAGAGCCGAAGGCAGACGCTTAACTGACTAAGCCACCCATGTGCCCCTGTTCACAGCAGTTTTATTCATAATAGTCAAAATCTGGAAACCATTACATACCCCTCAAAGGAGAACTGATAAGCCGTGGTGTATTAACAAAAGGAATGATACTTGACAATAAAGAGACATGAATGAATGTCAGAAGCACTATGCTGAATGAAAGAAGTCCTACACAAAAGAGTACATATTGTATGTGACGCTCTAGAACGTGCACAGTTAATTTACAATTAGAAAATTACAACAGTGGTTGCCTTTGGCAGATGGAACAAGAAAAGACTGGGAAAGTGTATGCGGGGACCATCTAGCTTAAGGGTAGTACTCTCTGTATCTTAATGGGGTCTGAATTACACAGGTATTTGACATTGGTCAAAACTCATGGAATAGTACACTTAAGATACATTTTATTACCAAAAAAAAGGAGACACAAATAATATTTAACTCTCATTAATGATATGAATATTTATGGATATAAAGGTGAAGTTACTGATGACTGTAACTTAGTCTGATAGGCATCGAAAAGAAAAAAAAAGATGGACTGAAGAACAGATAGAGGGATGTAAAGATACTGCTAAAACAAATTTAGCAGAATGTTAACTGTTGAATCTAGGGGGTGAGTGTTAATGTATAACACTTCCAGCTTCTAATGTTTAAAAATTTTCATAATAAAACATTGGGGGAAAAGTAAATCCAGTAATTTGATTCCTCTGCCTACAAACCCCTGTTGCTTACACTCAGTAATTACCAATGGCCTTTACTCAGAGCCGGTTCTCATGTACTTCCCTGCAGTTTCTGACAGTTACGCACGTCCCCCTTTGAAGCCCTATACTACTATTCTAAGCTGTTTCCTCTTCTTTCTGCCTTCCCTTCTTCTTTGTACTCCCAAACGGTAGGTGTGCCTCAGCGTTTAGAACTGAGTCCTACTCTACGCTTTTTCCCACAGAAAACCCACTTTCAGTGTTGCAACTATCACCTCCACGCAGTCAACTACAAATCAAGACAGAGCATCTCTTCTAGTCAAGTGTCCCATGGCCGACTGAGGATTTTAACTTGTATGTCTCATATCATCATCACATTACTTACTTTACCCTCAGAACTTAGAACGGGCATTCCATTTCCCAATTACTGTCCAGGTAGCACACAGTTACCCAGGGTCAATACAGAAGTTAGTTTCGACACCTCCCCCAGCCTTAATCTCTAAAATAATCAAGCACTGATTCCTCGGGAATCCATTTCTTCCTTTTCAGTCCACCATCACTTGTCTTATACCGATCCTTAGAAACTCAGTTTATTCTACGAGCTTCCTGGTTGATGTCCCAACCTCACTCTTTCCCCCAAAATTCATCCTGTATATTTCTAAAACATCTCTAATTATGCATCTCCTATTTGTAAGACTTATATCTAAAAGATATTAACACATACAGAGCAGAAAAAGTTAAGTGAGATGTGTTACTTGCTACAGTAGCAGATTTCCAAATACGGACCCCTCCCAATGAACCAGGCCTGCTGGTGTTCATGTCCTTCACAGACCCCTCCAGCACTAAATCTGAGCTGGCCCTGTGACTCATTTTAACCAAAAGAATGCCACAGAAATAGCACTGCGCCAGTTTCAAGTCTATGCCTTAGGAAAGCCTAGAAACTTCCACTTTTGTACTCTTCAGAGCTCTGAGCCACCAAGTAAGAAATCTGGCCCCTGTGCTGGAAAGACCACCTGGAGAGGGAAAAGACAATATGGAGAGAGAGAGTGAGAAAAGGCCTAGACCTCTCCGTGTCTCAGCTGGGCCCAGCCTTCCAGGTGTCCCTGCCAAGGCACCAGAAATACAAATGATGCCATCTTGGATGTTCTAGTCCCAGCTGCCATCTGACTGCAGCTACAGGAATGACTCTAGAGGAGACTAGCAGAACCATCCATCCGCGACTTAATCAACCCAAAGAACTGTGAAAAATAATAAATTATTTTGTTTTAAGATACTAAGTTTTATGACGGCTGTTTTACACAGCAATAGATCATCAAAACACTTACCCTCAAGAAACTAACTATGCGATGGGGATGGCACTCAGGTAAACAAAAAGACCCTAGGAGGTACGTGTTCAGACAGAGGTATACTCAGCATGCTAGTGAGTACAGAGGAGGGTCATCTAAATGAAACGGTCACGAAGTGTGAAGGGGAGGAGATGGGGAGGATCTGGGAAAGCTTTCTAGAGCAGATAATACAGGCTGAGTTTTAAGTGAGTTCATGTAGCAGCAGGTATAAACCAGCACGGTTGTTTGGGGGAGCAGCAGAAAGTATAGCTAGGGGTAGAAACGGGGACTAGGTAACTGAGGGCCTTCTATATTAAGCTAAAGAGCTGAAACTTTACCCTAAAAGCTATAAAGAACTATGAAAAATTTTCAGCAGAAAAATGACATTATCAGATGTGAATATGAGAGATTTCTATGGTAGCAGTGTACTACATAAGTGAGAAGGGAGGCAGAGTGGAGGCAAAGAAAGTTTCGCAGCCTATGTCAGTGATCTAGAATTGATGAGATCCTGAACTGACAGGATCAGGGAGAACAGAGAGAAAGGGATAGTTTTTTGTTGTTTTTTTTTTTTTTTTAAGATTTTATTTATTTACTTGAGAGAGAGCACAAGCAGGGAGAATAGCAGGCAGAGGGAGAATCAGGGAGCCTGATGTGGGGCTCGATCCCAGGACCCTGGGATCATGACCTGAGCCAAAGGCAGACACTTAACCGACTGAGCCACCCAGGCGTCCCGAGAAAGAGATAATTAAGAATGTATAGGACTTGGTAAAAGTGATGTGGTGGAAAGGGGGCTAAGAGAGAAGAATTCAGGATGATTCTTGGTTATTCAGGTTAGACTGGGGGTACACAGTGCTGCCACTTATGGAGAAATGGCAGAAGCAAGAGTGAACTGAATTCACATACAGGTATGAAGTTTAGACTCAGACACAAGGACAGGAGGAAAGGACAGATGTGTCTGCTGAGAGCTGGAAACTGAAAGAAGTTTCACTTGATGGCCTCTATTTTTACAGTGAAATAAAAAGCGAGATCATCTGCTAAGACTAAGGAGAGCAATGGTGGGGACAGGAAGTTGAGAAAGGGAGGTAAAAGTTTGGGACAACCCTCAGAAGAAGAGGGCACCCCGAGGATTCAGGTGATGTTAGAAGTCATACATTTATTCTGAACCCAGACACACAGCTGAAGGACCGTCTCCAGCAGCACTCAGCAGCCCAGATGTAAGAACAGAGAGGTCAGGTGGCTGACTTGACCCAGGGCTGGAGTACTACAGAAGAACGAGAGGAAAGAGGATTGAGGGTAACACTGAGGGAGTAATCCAAGCAGTGGACCGTGCATCTAGGCTGGCTAGGGAAAGACAAGCTTCCAGGGAGCTAAAAGACTGGCGGGAAATGGAGTGAGGTTACCGAACATGAAAGAGGACCTGAAGTGATCAAAGTGTAGACTCATTGGGAACGAGCACACAGCTGGAAGGACGGACAGCTGTGGTCAGATACAGCATGTTGTAACAGCCTGCCTCACTGCTTTGCACCCAAGAAATGCTCACCAGATTTACTGATTGCTAGGCAAGCTGCTAGGCCTTCTACACATACCACTTAAATAAGCTAGCATTTGGTGAGAAATTTCCAAAATGAATCTTCATGCACCTTGTTCATTTCAATTTAATGCAGACTCCTAAATGACATCTAGAGTAATGCTTCAGGGGTTCCTGTGTGGCTCAGTCGGCTGAGCGTCTGACACTTGGTTTCTGCTCTGGTCATTATCCTGGTGTCCTCAAATTGAGCCCTGTGTCGGGCTCTGCACTCAACATGGAGTCTGCTTGTCCCTCTCCCTCTACTCCCCCCCAACTCTCTCTCTCTCATAAATAAAATCTTTAAAAAAATAATGTGTCCAGGGGCGCCTGGGTGGCACAGCGGTTAAGCGTCTGCCTTCGGCTCAGGGCGTGATCCCAGCGTTCTGGGATCGAGCCCCACATCAGGCTCCTCTGCTATGAGCCTGCTTCTTCCTCTCCCACTCCCCCTACTTGTGTTCCCTCTCTCGCTGGCTGTCTCTATCTCTGTCGAATAAATAAATAAAATCTTAAAAAAATAAATAAATAAAATAAAAAATAAAAATAAAAAAATAATGTGTCCAACAGTTAAGTCCCTCGATGAGCTCCCTACCTATCACTCTATCATATGAGTTCATGAGGCAAGCTCAGAACATTTTTTTTCAAGACTTTATTTATTTATTTGAGAGAGAGAGTGAGAGCACCAGCCCATGGAGAGGGGCAGAGGGAGAGGGAGCAGCAGGCTCCCTGCTCAGCGGGGACTCAATCGCAGCACCCAAGATCATGACCTGAGCTGAAGGCAGACACTTAACTGACTGAGCTACCCAAGGGCCCCATGCTCAGAACATCTGTAAAAAAAGAAGAATCATGCTTAATATTTCGGCTTTTCGGCTATTTGTCCCAAGCTACTTCTATGAACCAATTGATGATGTCTTTTAAAGTGCAAGCTCTCCATCTTTAATTGGGGAAGAGTCCTACTTGCTGCCATTCTCAATGAGTCACTATTAAAAGCAGGAATCTTAAAAAGAAGTTCTGCCCTGGAAGAGCGCTCACATGGAAGCCTCATCTTCCTCATGCCAGCAATAATCCTCAAGGATATAAACTGGGAATTAGGAAGTGTCCCACGAAAGCAAGACAACATCCATGACAAAGCAACCAGGTATCCAGGAGAAAATTATCAAATACGTGACTAAACTGAGTATTAATTCCTTGTTTTTTTGGGGCTTTGTTGTTGTTATTGTTGTTGTAGTTGTTGTTAATTCAGGGTGTCTTCTTCAGAAATTATAATTACATTAAAATACATAGTGACTACCCCCAAAGAGTACAAAGCACTTGGCAGATTCCTATTAAGTAAATTCACCTTTAATTTTTTTAAAGATTTTATTTATTTTGAGAGAGAGAGAAAGAGAGCAGGGAGAGAGGCAGAGGGAGAGAGAGTATCTCGAGCAGACTCCATGCCCAGCACAGCGCCCGACACAGGGCTTGATCTCAAGACTCTGAGATCATGACTTGAGTCGACACCAAGAGTCAGATGCTTAACTGACTGCACAACCCGGGCGCCCTATAAATTCACCTTTACGTAACATCGATGTGAAATTCTCTCCTCCCAGCCGTTGCCACTGCAATTTGGGCCACTGTCATTCTAACACAGGCTCTGACAGGTAAGTCTCCTAACTGGTCCTCTACACTACTTCCATCCTCTTTCCAAAGTCATTTATCTAAAATGCAAATCTCCTCTGATACCCCTCCTCCCTTAAAATCTTTCAGTATCTCTATCAGGGAAAAACCCAAACTCCTGAGCACACAATACAGGAGTCTTTTGTGCCCAGCTTCCCACTACCTCACTGGTCCCGTTCCTCCCCACCTCCCTACAGCTCAGGTGCTATTCTCTCTTGTCTGTAGGCCCCCTGACTGCAATGTCTTTTCCCTATTCTCTGCCCCACTAATTCCTCCCTGTATCAACCCCCACCCCTGCAACTCTTTCATTGAAAGTTATTTGTTTAATCCAGGATCAAACCAAGGATCATGCGTTGCATGTCGTGTTCATATTCCCCTTTATCTTTCAGGATTCGATTCCAGAAATCACTTCCTCTGGCAATCCCTCTCTGACTCCGCCTGCCCAGTCTGAGTTCCATGCCCCTTCTACACGCTCTCATATCACCACTATTATGGTATCATTATACTAGTTTGTAATTATCTAATTGTTGTCTCTCCTATTCAACAATAAGCTCCACGAGGACCTTCTATTCTCCAGGCCCATGGTGTCTGGCTCGCGGTAGATACTCAGCAAGTGTTGGCTGACAGAATGAGAACTATGAAAAGGAAAAATGACTGTTATGGCCTGAATTGTGTCCCCCGAAAATTCATTTGTGAAAGCCCTCACCAGTAATGTGACTGTATTTGGAGATAAGGCCTTTAAAGAAGTAATTAAAGTTAAATGAGATCGTAAGGATGGGGCTCTAATCCAACAGGACTGGTGTCCTAACACAAAGAGGAGAGACACCAGGAGGACGCACACGCAGAGGAAAGGCCACGTGAGGACAGCGCATGAAGGCAATAGTGCCTGAGAGCCAAGAACACAGGCTTCGCCAGAAGCCAACCCTGCCAGCATCTTAATCTTGGACTTCCAGCCTTTAGAACCGTGAGACAATAAACTACTGTTGTTTAAATCATGCAGTCTGTGGTACTCTGTGATGGCAATCTGAGCAGATTAATACAATGACCAAAATCTCTGTGCCCAGTTACTGTGGATGATGGAATGCAAAACAAAACCCGCATCACTGCTAGAACAAAGGTGCACACAGACTTCTTCCCCCTACTTCTGGAAAAGTGAACCCCACATTCCACAAAAAGCATGACAGAAAGTGTCATTCTGACACTCGTGGCACACATAAAAAAGCCCAATTGGATCTTCCAGACCACGAGTGGCAAACTGTTAGTATCAATCACCATTGGGCTTATCCAATCGGAAGGCAGAGAAAGTGGTCAGAGATACGTTAAGAGTGCAGGGGTGCCTGGGTGGCACAGCAGTTAAGCGTCTGCCTTCGGCTCAGGGCGTGATCCTTGCGTTCTGGGATTGAGCCCCACATCAGGCTCCTCCACTATGAGCCTGCTTCTTCCTCTCCCATTCCCCCTGCTTGTTTTCCCTCTCTCGCTGGCTGTCTCTATCTCTGTCAAATAAATAAAAATAAAATCTTTAAAAAAAAAAAAAAGTGCAGAGTCCACACCAAAAGGAAATCTTTCACAGAGTCTGGAATTATAATGGTAGATTCACCTTCCCAGCTTCTGCTGTCTAAGACTGCTAAGTTGCCTGCACACACATGTCTCTGTTTCACCGTCCCCGCCACCAGCCTGTGAAGACAATGGCAGAAGCCATGTTGTTGGTGGGGAGTCGCAGGGGGTTCAATCACTAACAATGCCAGGTATAGCGTTATGCTCCTAGCACACTCTTCATAATCGCCGACGCATGGATCATCATGGACAACTGACCCACTTTCGAAGCTTTATCATTCAATTCTCAACAAAACAGATTGTCTTTAGGCTCTTTCCCAAACGTTCTTTCTCATGTTGACCTTTCATGGTTACCATCTTTCATACTGGGAAAATGATTCAACCAACAAGCTTGCTACTTTTCACTTAGAGCTCTGACTCATCAGCAGGCCAAGATTTTCTTAATAAAAGCACATTTTAGAATTTAAATTAAATCATCAGGGTTCACAGCTATTTTGATTTCCACATTAAGAAACTCGGAAAACTGAAAATCTGACCAAATTCTATGCATACCTTGCTCTTGCTACAGTATCCAAAAGAGAACAGAGATCCACTACATCATTCTTTCCAAAGGCTCACTTACAATGTTACTGTTTGAAATTTGTTTTAGTGCTGAATAACATAAAGTATTCCTACAGCCTGAAGGTCTAAAAAACCAGGTTCAAAGCAAGTGAAGCAGGTGTTAGATGCATTTCAAAATCTTGATCATACTTAGGACCCAACAATCAGCTGCTATTATTTCAAGGTATTATTGAATCTGAAAATGCTCTTTATTGAATCTAACACAAGGTGCTGAAAAAGCTAAAATCATTAGAGGATTTTATTTGTGCACTTGTTTTTCAAATAAAAATTAGACGAAAAAAAAAGAAACTAGGAACACAAACATGACTGGATGCTTATGCACAAATATACACATGCCCACAGGGGTTTTATTCTTAACAGCATCATTTACCTTCTGCCCTTCTCACAAAGCTTCTCGATTTCGGCTTTCAGATCCTGCTCCTTTTGCAAAAATTCCTTCTTTTCTTTCTCTATCTTCTTCTTTGTTTCTTCTCGCTTTATTGTTACATCCTGGATAGCTTTAAGTATCTCCTGAGTCCCCCATAATTACAGTCACACACAAATAAAGAAGGAAATGAATTAGTTATTTTGGTCTGAAGGTTATTTTCAACCAACACAAATTAACATATTGACTTTAGTAAATTCAAGTTGAATTGAAGGAATCAGGTTGATGAGTAGCTCTGAAAACCAGTATTTGGATGTAAGAGAGAAAGTTACAATAAAGCAGATTTCAATTCGGCAGGAGAAAGAATTTCTAACAATCACAATGGTTCAAAAATGGAATTTACTGCCTTGAGAAGCAATAACCCTCCCTTCACCCATGTTCGGATAAAGGCTGAATGACCACCTGTTAAGAAGGCTGAGAAAGGCATTCTTGTACAGGGTGGAAATTCATTACTTCAAACAAAAATGGTCTTGTTTTGTTTTGTTAAGGTTCTACTTAGTGTGAGGAGTTTTTTGTTTCCTTTTTTCTTTAACAAAAATATATATACTTGTAGTAAGAAGTGGAATAATAAAGTGATAGTTAAGTCACTCCTTAGTCCATGCCAATTCCACCAATAATTAATATGTTCACTGTTTTGTACGATTGCTTTCACACCTTTATTCTCACACAAACACACAATACTTAAATATTTCTTTGCTTTTGTGTTTTTTTCCAAACGAGATGACTTTTTGAAACAGATTTTATTTATTTGTCAGAGAAAGAGAGAGAGAGAGAACACAAGCCAGAGGAGCGGCAGGCAGAAGGAGAAGCAGGCTCCCCATGTGGGACTTGATCCCAGGACCACAGGACCACAACCCAAGCCGAAGGCAGATGCTTAACCAACTGAGCCACCCAGGTGTCCCATGAGATGATTTTATACACATTATTCTGCATCCTGCTTTTTTCACTTGATGTGAGCATACCATCAATATAGATTTAACTTGGGGCACCTGGGTGACTCAGTCAGTTAAGCCTCTGATTGGTTTCAGCTCAGGTCATGATCTCATGGGTCATGGGATCAAGCCATGCTCAGTGCGGAATCTGCTTGGGATTCTCTCCTCTTTCCCTCTGCTCCACCCCTGCTCAAGTGTACTCTCTTTTTCCTCAAATAAATAAATAAATCTTTAAAAATAAAATAAAATTTAAAGATTTAACTTAAAAATAGCAGTATATGACATATTATGTATATGTCCAATCTATCTAACCATTCTATGCAAAGAGTCCATCAAGTTGACCCCGGTTTTTTGTAACCACACACAATACTGCAATAAATACTCTGTACATCTACACTTTCACATAAAAACTTTTATTTCAATAAAAGAGACTTAATAATACTATTGTTAGGTCACAGTACATTTTAAGTCTTAACTGACAATTCTTAGTAACTTTTCCAAAAAGGCTGTAACAATTCATACACCTACAGATGTCTGAAAAGGGTTCATTTTTCCTCACCCTTGATAACTTATTTCATTTTTGCCAATCTCTTGAGAGGAGAGAGAAGAATGGTATCTAATCGTTTTAAGAAACATTTTCCTAACTCCCATTCTCTACTGTTTGTACGGTCTGCCTCCTCCAACTAGAATAAGCATTCAGTGCAGACACTATGTTTCCTTTAATGCTAAATCTGCGAAGGCTGGATCAAGAACTCAGAAAATGTTTGCTGAATGAATGAATGAATACCAGCAAGGCTGAGGCTGAGCTTTTTTTCATGTATTTATTATCTGCTTGCTTTTCCTCTTTTGTGTACCACCATTTATAATTGTTTTGTTTTAAAGATTTCATTTATGCAGGGGCGCCTGGGTGGCGCAGTCGTTAAGCGTCTGCCTTCGGCTCAGGGCGTGATCCCAGCGTTCTGGGATCGAGCCCCACATCAGGCTTCTCCACTGGGAGCCTGCTTCTTCCTCTCCCACTCCCCCTACTTGTGTTCCCTCTCTCGCTGGCTGTCTCTGTCAAATAAATAAAATCTTTAAAAAAAGGGGCGCCTGGGTGGCACAGCGGTTAAGCGTCTGCCTTCGGCTCAGGCTCCTCTGCTGTGAGCCTGCTTCTTCCTCTCCCACTCCCCATGCTTGTGTTCCCTCTCTGCTCGCTGTCTCTATCTCTGTCGAATAAATAAAATCTTTAAAAAAAAAAAAAAAAAAGATTTCATTTATGTATTTGAGAGACAAGGCAAGTGCACGCGGGGGGGGGGAGGGCGCAGTTGCAGAGGGAGAGAATCTCAAGCAGACTCCCCGCTGAGCAGGGAACCCAACCCGGGCCTCGATCCCAGGACCCTACGATCATGACCTGAGATGAAGGCATCCCACCATTTATAACTGTTGTAGCCAAAATAATAACCCCTTCTCAAAATATGTCCACATTCTAATCTAACCTAATCCCTGGGACCTGGGACTGCTACTTTCCATGGGAAAAGAAATTGTGCAGATGTGACTACGGTAAAGACCTGGATACAGGGAGACAGTCCTGGATCATCTGGGTAGGCCCAATCTAATCACACAAGTCTTTAAAAGTGGAGAACCTTTCTCAATCGTGATCTGAGGAAGATGTGATTAGGAAGGAGTGGTCACAGATGCAAATTTGCTGACTCTGAAGATGGAGAAGGGGGCCACAAGTCAAGGAATGCAAGCAGCTAGAAGCTGGAAATGCAGGGAGAGGTTTTCTCCCACAGAGTCCCCAGAAAGTGATGCAACCCTGTCAATACTTGGATTTTAGCCCAGTGACAACCTGAGGGACTTCTGACCTAGAGGACTGTGAGATAATAAATTTGTGTTGTGTTCAGCTGCCATTCATTTGTTACAGCAGCAATAGGAAACTATACAATAACCTTTCTCTAGAGTATCTGACTTTCACCATGAACTTGTAGGAGTCTCAGAACACAGATATGGATATTAAACCCTTCATCAGATATGCTACAAATATTTTCCCAATCTAACACTGATCTTCTGATTTTTTTTGTATCATCTGCCATACAGAAGTTTAAAATTATACATAATTAAATTGATTCATTCTTCTATGGCTTCTGGCTTTTCTGCCTGGCTTAAAGTGACCTCCCACAACTTGAGGTTTTATAAACATTCTCCTAAATTTTCTTCTAATTTACACTTTTTCCAGTTTTCATACATTGATTTTTAATCTCCTAGAATTACGTTTTTTTAATGTAATGTAAGAGTCTAATTACATGGTTTTCCGGGTAGACCAGCCAGCTACATCAACAAAATATATTAAATAACTTTTCTCTCTAAACTAAAATAGAAGTGAAAGTTGGGGGGCACCTGGGTGGCTCAGTCAGTTGAGCGTCCAACTCTTGGTTTCAGCTCAGGTCATGACCTCAGAGTGGTGGGATCAAGCCTCTCACTGGGCTCCATGCTCAGGAGGGAGTCCCTTGAGATTCTCCCCCTCTGCCCCACCCTGGGCTCAAGAGTGTGCACGCACTCTCTCTCCCTCTCCCCATCTCTCTAATAAATAAAATTAAAAAAAAAAGAACTGAGAGTTTGAAACAAGATGCCCTCAAAGGTTCTTTTTATCCTTAAAATTCTAAGACAAGCATTAAAAAGATAAATATTGCTCTTCTCTTTCTATTAATTCAGAAACAAAATCACGGTTTGATAAGGGAGTGTAGCCATAGTTACTGACAGACTCAACATAAGCAGGATACCTGGTGATTCTTCATTTCTTCTTCTCGCCTTTGCTGGAGCTGCTTTAATTGAACTTGGAGCTGATTCTCCACTTGCCTCTGCTTGTCCAAGACCTCCTGGTAACGCTCCTTCAACAGGGTTCTCTCCGTCATCATTTTGTCCTATTTGTAGCAAGCGAAGAAAAGTTTAATTCCCTAATTTAACTGCAAAAAAACACCAGGTGCCTGTTGAAGGCACTGTGCAGAGCTCTAGGCTGCAGGGTCCAACATTTTAACTACTAGCCATGAGTGGCTATAGAGGGGCGCCTCGGTGGCTCAGATGGTTAAGCGTCTGCCTTCGGCCAGGTCATGATCCCAAGGTCCTGGGATTGAGCCCCGCGTCGGGCTCCCTGCTCAGTGGGAGCCTGCTTCTCCCTCTCCCTCTGCTGTTCCCCCTGCTTGTGCTCTCTCACTCTGTCAAATACATAAATAAAATCTTTAAAAATAATATGAGTGGTTATAGAAACTTAAGTTAAAGTAAGAAAATTTAAAAATAGAACCCCTCGGTCACCTGGCCACATTCCCAAGTACTCAGTAGCCACAAATAACAAATGGCTACCACACTGGACAACACAGATATAAGACATTTCCATCGTTACAGGAAATCCTATTGTACAGCACAGCTCTAAAGTGGCAGGGGGGCGGTGAGGTAGTGGTGGCAATATATGGCCTGTGGGCCAAATTCAGGCCAAATCCAGCCATTATTTGAATTTTTTTCTTAAGATTTATTTATTCATTTCGGAGAGAGAGAGAGCGAGCTCACTTGCATGAACGAGCAGGAGGGGCAGAGGGAGAGGAAGAGAAGCAGACTCTGTGCTCAGCACAGATCCCACGACCCTGAGATCATGACCAGAGCCGAAATCAAGAGTTGGACGCTCAACCAAATGAGCCACCCGGTGTCCCTATAAACAAATTTTATAGGAACACAGCCATTCCCAATGGCTTATAGGCTGCTTTTACACTACAATGAGTGGAATGGTTGTAACAAAGCCCTGTAGAGCCCCAAAGCCTAAGGCATTTACCATATGACCTTTTACAGAAAAAGCTTGCTAACTGCTGTTCTAGGGAGTAAGACGAAGGAGGCATCTTATCAGAGCAAGAAGAAATGAATGGGTAAAAACAAAAAAAAAAATAGATCACCTACTCAAAACTGCATCCAGAAAAGAGGATTCCTTACTGGCCATTAGCGCTGAAAATAGACAGATGCACTAAAGAGGTCTGGAGAACATGGTATTCAGACTGGGCAAATCAGCAAGCTCTCATGTAAAGTAACAGTAGAAGAAAGGCTTCTGAGGACCACAGTTCAGCTCTGCCTCCCCATATTCATAAATCAAGAAAAGTGATGGTTACCTTTCAAAGGGATTCTAAAACTTAGAGGTGGTCAATTTAAAAAACACTTAGTATAAGGCAGCCCACGTAAAATTTAAGCCAAGAGCGTTCAACTGAACTTATTCATTAAAAGATAACTATTTTCAAAGAAAAGACAGGTTTTAGAAGTAAATGAAGGAAAACTTATTACATTTTGATAATAAAAACAAAGTTCTCAAGATGGGACTTTAGCAGAGCGCCTGGGTGATGCAGTCAGTTAAGCTTCCGACTATTGGTTGTGAGACCCAGCCCCACGTAGGGCTCTGCTCTCAGCATACAGTCAACCTGGGATTCTCTCTCTCTCTCCCTCTGCCCCTCCTGCTTGTGCCTTCTCTCTATCTAAAATAAATAAATAAATCTTAAAAAAAAAAAAAAAAGATGAAGAAGATGGGACTTTAGCTCTGGGATAAGCCAGTCCTTAGTCCAGGTGCTGAAATGTGACCCCCGATGACTCTCCAGGCTCATGTCTTTACAGGGATTCTGAACCTGGGATCTATGGATGGGCCTCAGGGGTCTCTGAACTCTCTGAAATAGGGGGAGGGTGTGAGGGAGGATACATTTTTCTATGATGAGAATTAAAGTTTTCAAAAGATTCCAAAAGACGACTTTAACCCAAGAAAATAAGTTAAAGAAAGGCTAAGAACCAGTACATGCAACTAGTAGATAAGAGGAATCTTTTCTTTTAGCACAGCTCTTTCCCTTCATTTCCTTGTTGTACCTTCTCTGTCCACAATGCTTCTTTAGAACACAGGCCAGGGGAAAAAACCACTAGCCTCATGGAAAGAAGTCTCAAGGTACATACTATTGGCACATACAAAAAGATAACTGAAAGGCTGTAGAGTAAACTACTTGATCCATATCATCTCATCTTAACAAGCCAAAGTCAGTTTGTTTCATCAGTATCTAATTGGTTCCAAGGACCAGAAGTTACAATTTCAAATGCAGTCCGTGGGAAATTACCATAAATGCACAAAAAGGGAAACAAAACAGGAGCCAAGTTTCTTGTACTGCCATCAAGGTTAACACCTGCCTAGTTCCACTGCCTTTTTAAAAGCATGTGGGCCTGTACTGTATGTTAACTAACTAGAATTTAAAGGACAATTTGAAAAAATAAAATAAAATAAAATAACATAAAATAAAAGTATGTGGGCCATCCCATCACCCAAAAGAATGCAGCCACACAAAACATAACCCTGGGCCTCTTTTGGCCCAATGACTTGCTAGTTTCCACTCCTCCTTCAGACTGATGCTAAAGCTTATTTATAACTTAGTTGGCCCCTTGAATTGCTACAATCATTGGAACCCCACCACACAACAGTGGGGACAAAATAAATACTCTGTGTGAAGTGCTTAGAGTAAGTGTTCAAGAAAAGGTGAATCCTCCCACTTCCCTGGGACTTCTCCTCTAGCCTGGTTTAAACCTAGCACATCTCTGTCAGCTCACTCATCTCTAGGATCTTTTTTACCTGCCTGTTATGAGTAACTCCGAGTTGCCACCCTGTATTTAAAAAACTCCCTTCGCTTCCTCTGGTTAATGTACTCCCATAACTTCCTTCCTTCCATCTGCCCCTCAGTTTCTACAACTTGACCAAATATCCACTTTCTTATCTGGTTGCCACAAGCACTTCGTCTCTTTTTTTCCCCACTCAGTTAACACATATTACCCTAAAAACCTCTCCCTGATGCTAGGGTGCCTTTCCCAGCATCATCCTTCCTCTTAAAAAATATACACTCTGATATCCATACCCTGAGCGTAGAAGTTTCTGCCACGAAATACCAGGGATAGATCAAAGAGACCATTTTAACAAAGATAAATGTCCAGCTCTCTAGATTTTAAAAACCAATTACTAGGAATAAAAGGGAAGATACAACTCAACAGTACACCAGAAAAAGACCTGATGGGAATCTGGCTGAAAGCTCAACACTCTCTGAGCAGACTGCCACAGTAAGCCGGGGGAGGCTCGACAAAGAGCGTCTGGCATGACGGAGAGAAGGAAAACCCCACTGTGTTGTGACTTCATTATTCTGTATTCAGATTATTGAATTTAGTTCTCAGGATCACATTTTCAAAGCAACATTGATAAGACAGAACTTGTCCTGGTGGAAAAGTAACCAGGGCGATGAAGGGCTGGAAAACGTATCCAATGAAGAAAAGAAGAAAGTTAAAAACGTCTGGGAATGTTTTTTCTGGAAAGACTCAGACTTGAGGGGTAAGAGGAAGAGGCATAAACAAACTTCAAGTATACGTAGGGCCAACAAGTAAAGGAGGATTTGGATTTAGTCTACATGGCTCAGGAGAGCACTCTAACAAGAAGTATGAGAGGGGCGGTCCTCACCTCAGAGCAAGATCTAACAGTAAGAACTCTTTTTCAAATGCAATATGCTGCTTTATGAGTAGTAAGCTTCCCATCTCTGGAAGGGATCAAGTAGAAAGAAGTTAGCTAACCATCTGTTAGGGATTTGAAAAGGAGATTCCTGTACCTTTTCCAACTAAGATGATACGACTCTAGATAGCCTGAGTTAATGGTCTCATATATTCGCTGTGACAGTTTAAGTACTCACCAGATTCTTTTCAATATCTTGATCTGTGTTTACCTCTGAATCGGCCGTCTTAAAATCAGTCTATAAAGAAAGAAACAATTATATTCAGAACTGTTCAGAGACATTTTAAAAGGCAGAATTATTCTTTAGGAATTTTACCTAGAAATCTGCCACAAGTAACGAAGCAGCTAAATTTTTGCATTCCCCTTACCGGCTTCTTAACAAGAGAAGAACTGTAGGTCTGGCAAACAGACATTGACACGTATATTGCATTGAACATTTATCCCACAAAAGAACCTGAACAAGACCCAAGACTGACACAGAGACAGTCTCAAGTGTGAAATAAGAATTCCACCCCCTACAACCTATTGTAACCGTCCTTCCTCCTACAACAAAGCACACCACGCACTAGGAGGCAGGATACACTGTACTTCGTAATATGTAGGTCAGAGAATTAACAAGGATTCCTCCTGCAAGGACAAAGATGGGAAATATGAATGCTGATGACCCACACTCAACAATGAGTCAGTGAAAGAGATTACATGTAGGTCATAAAGCTCCTAGTAGTCACGATGAGACCCTGGCTCCTGGCTTTATTATTTACTGAACACGGGAAGGATGACATCACATAGCACTGCATGAAAATCGTACGACAGCTGCCAATTAAAAAAACGAGACAGAGTAGTTCTCCACCACCTACGAAGAAAGGTCTCCTACCCTTGATAAATATATAAAACAGTTTAGTAGTAGAAACTTGATACTTGACCTGCACAGCAATGTTCTGAGAAAGCTTCGGGGAAGAGCTATCCTGATCATCATCCTGATCCACTCTGACTCCTTCAACCCCATTTGCTGGAGGCACCACAGGTCGGAAATCCAAGCCTGTGTCCCTGCTACCTTCCTTTAGGATGGAGGCTGGTGGGGATTTCTCTTCAGAACAATTCCCGGAGGCAAGCTGCTTTGTATGGCACCCTGCCTTAAGAGACCGAGTGACGGGATGGAGGCTCTCCCGGAGGCATGTGTCCCCCTCCTCTCCTGCTGTGTTGGCCACGTCCTTCAAATCAGACTGAGACCCACCGCCAGAAAGACAAAGGGCTGTGGCTAGCAAGTTTTCTCCTAAAACCGCCCGGTGCGCTGCTGACGTGTCACCTGCTGATGAACCAGGATTCTGCTCTGGGTGTTCCAAATGGATATTTCTGTTATTCTCCTTGGTTATCGTTTGGCTACTTACACTCGACAGAGGCGAGTTCTTGTGCTTCTGTGCAGGGTCTTTGGGGCTATCAAAAACATAAGACAGAAAGTTTCTCTCTTCACCCACTCTTAAGGATGATTAAATACATAGTATCTTTAACATAATGACTAGAAGAACAAAACTAGACTACATAAGCCCCTCAAACGATCAGAATGACGTGGAACTTAGTCTTTGTCCAGCGATTTTGACCCACATGCAGGCAGTAGAGCTTGACGGTTAGAGTCTGGGTGCTGGAGACAGACATTTCCTGTTGGGTGACCATAAATAATCACACATAAATGACTCTGAAGAGCCCCAGATTTCTGAGGTCCGATTTGAATAATCTGGGGGAATGTCAATGAAATAACCTACTGCTCGTTAGAGTATTTCATTTAGTTAGCTGTACTGACTTGGTTACACGTCATGTTTTCATAAATAAAATACTAATTTAGAAAAAATGTTTTCATTCCACTCTCATGTTTCACAAAAATAATTTTCATTCAAATTCCTCATACAGATCTTTGACCAGAACCACCTCTCAGGTTCCTTGACGGTCTTCCAGAGCACAGCATCCTTACTTCAGGGTGTCTGAGGTACAGACACTGAACCCAAAACTGAAGCGGTCCGTAGAAATTTTACCCCAGACAAACACATACACATGGATAAACCCGTTTGTCACGGCCACTTAACGTATTGCTTTTTGAAGAGATCTCTAAAACCTATTTACAGCGACATCTAACATTCACAACAGTGCGCCTGCCACCCAGGAATAATGACTACATCTGTGCTAAGTTTCTTTGTCCCTTCTTTCTTTTAAAGAACTGATTCTGTCAACTGATGCCCTTAAGTACCCCAAGCCAGCACTGACTGAGGCTTTAGGTCATGGTACCCTCCTTTCCTCAACAGCACATGCTGTTTGAAATAAAACAACCAAGAGCTTCTTTGTGATATGAAAACCTTTATAAACACCTCTAGCTGATTCCTTGCTGAGCGTTACCTGGGGGAGCGGGGGAGACACTTAAATTATTAATTTGGGCACATACAGTACAGTCCCTGGGTGTAAATCCTGACTCTGCTATTTACCAGTTGTCTCTTGGCAACATACTTAACCTCATTTGTAAAACAGAAATATGACCCTCCTAATAGGATTATTGTGAGGAGGACATGAAATCATGCATCTGAAGTATTTAGTACACAGCCTGGCACAGTAAATATTCAACAAACCCTAGCTGCCATTATTATTACTAGGAGTATGTAGCTGACTCTATTTATAAAATGAAGAGCCAGGTTGATGGTTCTGCTTACTTAACATTTTTCCCCATTACCCCTTCGCCAACACATCTCTCTTCATTTAAACCAGTATTTATGAGGTACTACGGAGTCGGACCAGCCTGGGTTCAAACCCTGACTCCAATGTAGCTCGGCAACCCTGGGCAAGTTACTAACCTCTCTGTGTCTCAATTTCCTCACCTGTAAATGGGAATAATAATATCAGCACCTCCCTCCTGGGGTTGTTATGAAGATTCAATGTGTTAATACATATAAAACTGTTAGTAGAGTATCATCTATTGTATTAGGTCCTAGGTACTCTAGAAAAGAGTTGAGGTGGAATATACAGTCAATTTAGTACAACACTGTACATAACTATGTGCTAAGCACTGTAAGATGCAAGGGTGGGCAACCATAACTCAGCCCCCAAGGGTTTAGATATTTACACAAACGGGTAACCCATACTAACAAAACTGTTTATCTGTAGATAATACAGATACACGTATATCTGTGTGAAGGTATGAAGACGCATGTGCTTTACATATATGTATACATGTATACATATCTATATCTCTAATACAGAAGACATATATAAACATGCAGGTATATGATATCATTATAATATATGCAGTCATAACATAAATATATAGGAATCATATGTAGATATAGACATAGATATATGATAAATATACAATTAAATGAGCATATAGTCCATGTAAAAAAGGGTGGAGAAATACTTGCACTTTCAGAAGAGTCTGACCCCCTGTATTCTATTGACTGAAGCAACGCTTAGCATGCCGGCCGAGTGCCAGATGCTGTGTTAGGTACCATAAATACACACACGGACCAGACAGTCCCTACCTCTAAAAAGCTTACTCTCGTGCAATGCCACTAGAGCCAAAAAGAGGAAAACCCAGCTATGCTTCCATAAGAAGCCATCTCAAAAGCCTTTGCCCAAATGAAATCTTCCCAGTCAAGGATGCACACATTACCTTAGACCATCTGGGAGACCTTCGTCTGATTTGGAAGCACATAAACTAGAAGAGGGTTCTGGAGGATTGGGGGCATTGGGCACACCAGCTACTTCAGACGCCGCCGCCATCATGCTCTGTACATTCAGAAACAAATTACAGGCTGCAAGTTTCCAAAATTTAAAACAAGTGTATCTTTCCCCCTCAGAAAGTCCATACCATAGAGTTGTTCCAGGAGAGAAACACAAAGAAAAAGTCGGGTCCCAGGAGAAAACTTAAAGAGTTTTCTGTAGCAGGGTATTAAAAGAGCCACTGGGCACACAAGGCCCCGATGGACATCGATCCTCAGAAATCACCGTATTTATATAAATATCTAGGAGTCTGTGCAAAGCTTTTCCACTTGTGGCAGAGATGCAGTCATTTAAAACAGACTACAGTCTGTGAGAATCTTCCAAATGGTCCACATGCCTCCTTTACCTAATATTATTTACAAAGAATGTTATTTGGGGGCCTAATAATCAACAATATCTTACACATTTTAAATCATTAAAAGCATTCTCTGTTAAGTATTTTGGAGGTGTTCATGTGTGAGGAAAAAAACAATACTATGTTGGGCAATGGGAGCATCTTTAACTGCCAGTGTGCTCCCCACAGATGGGAAATGTTTGAGAACCACCGACTGAGGAAAAATACAGACTCTTCAAAGTTACTACAGGGGTGCAAAGGAGTACAAGAATCTTGGGTACTCTACCAAGAGAAAGAAAAGCTGAGAAACAGGGTAATCAAGTCAGGGAATCGGGACTGATGCCTTTCTTGGATCAAAAGGCCCTTTGTGCGGCAGGACAAACTCACGGCCCTCTATGGTGAAGACAAAGGGGGGAAAAAGAATGTGGGGGGGGGCTGGGAGGTGTAACATAGGGTTAGTTTAAATTCTTGTGTTTACTTTAAAAGCATCACAGGTATTCACCCCGCCCCCCCCTCCGCCCGGAACCTTCAAGCAAACATTGGGCAAGTATGGAGACTGGGCTGTGTCAACACTTCAGCCACAGCCTAGAGACCCGCTGTGCCTCAGTTTCCCCCATAATACAAAGCCCCTAGGAGAAAATGGGCCCAAATCGCCATTACTGCTCCTCGGGTGCAAACATCCTGCCCCAACAGAGCCCACGGTCGTGGGTCCTCGGTGCCCGGTAAACGAAACCGCAGGGCAAGGGTCCTACATGCGACTCCGCCTCTAGAGTCCAAGGGGGAGCGGGACAGGTACGTCGGGGTGCAGGCTGCGGCGCGGGGTGGGAAGTCGAACGCGTCAAGGGAATCCCTGCGGCGACCGCCAGCGAGGCGGCGACGCCGGGAGCGACGGGTGATCGGGGGAGAGCGGGGCACGGCCGCGAAAGGGACAATGGGGGAAGCGGCGCCGGGTGGCCACGGCCGCCTCAACCGGGGACCGCTAAGTCCGCCGCCTCGTCCGGCCGGAGCCCCCCGCACCTCTCTGTCGCCCCCCCTCCACCGCGCTGCCGGCGCCGTCCTGTTCCTAGGCCGGGACGCCCGCCCCGCCCGCACGGCGGCGCGAGCGGAGCGGGCGAGGCTCGGCCGGGAGAGGAGAGGCCTCGGCGGCACCGCGCCGCCCCCGACGGCGCCCTCTGGCGGCCAGAGCCGGCACCGTGGAGGAACCGCGGACTCCGCGGTAGCCCCCTAACATACAAGTGGACCCTCCCGGGGACGCGGGGAGGAAGAGAGAGGCGATGGCGAGAAGGAAGGAGACCCGGCGGAGGGAGGAGCCCCTCTGGGAAGGTCCCAGGGAGAGTCGGGGCCATGGCGATCAGAGAGAGAAGAGGAACGACGTGCTTTTAAAAGGTCGCAACCGAAACGCCCTTTCGAGAGGACGCCATGAAGGGCAAGACGGTCCCTCCGGGCAGGGCCCCCGTTGAGGACGCCCCGACAACTCGGGGCGGTGGGGCCAGGCGAGCGGAGCCCACCACGCCCGCACGCTCCTCTCCCGGCCGAGGATGCCCGGAGCCGATGGCCCCCTAGCGCCGGTCGCTCCGGGCCGCTCATCCGGGCCGGGGCCCCGCCGCTGATTGGCTGCGCCGCCGGGCGGAAGTGATGCTACTGTCACTGGCTCCCCGGGCTCCCGGGAAGCCGCGAGTTTCCGCAGGGAGGCGGCGGCAGCAGCTGCGGCCGGGCCGGTGAGTTGGGAACTCGGTGGGGGCGGGGCAGGGGAAGTCCGAGTGGCTCAGAGCCGGGGGTCGCCGGCCTCTGAGAATCAGGGGGCCGCACGGAGGGTGCTCTCAGCCTAGGCGTGGGGGAGCCCCGGGAGACGGGGCACCCGGGTCATGGATCCCAGAGTAGTAGGGGTCCCTTTGACGGGAGGGACACAGTGCACGGTACAGTCAAGGCCCGGGAGAGGGAAATCAATGAAACTGACGCGGGACGCAACCTCGTTTCTAGGAGCCGGGCGTAGAGGCTGGGAGGAGGACGGTCTCTTGGGACAGACAGTCTCCTTCCAGGACTCAGGGCTGCCCATATTCTTTCTTTTCTCCCTTGGCACCTAAGAGCTGTAAAGATACGCAAAGCAGTTGGGTGAGGTTCTGATCTGCTTTCAGGGAGTATTTAGGGTTCCTTTCCCAGAAACCTGGAGTGGGAGTGGGAGTGGGAGACGGTCTTGCTCTGCCAGAGGGAGAGGAGGAAGTGGTGGTCAGGTTTCTCTTCTCTTCCGGAAATGTATGGGATCTAGGGGACCTGAAGGGGCTTGCCTAGGTGGGGCATTATCTGGCTGTCTCGCAAGATTTTGTTTTACTTAGTAAGGTCTGGGAAAGGCATCTGAATATGTTGGGACAGTGGAGGCTGCTGGGTGGGGGTGGAATTTGAGAGGGAATATGCCTGGGAACCTAAGGAGATGTGGAATGCAGTTTTTTGGAGGGAAAAGTCGGGTGGCCTAAGTTCTCTTCTTCCTTTCCAAAGAGACTTTAGTAAAACACCTATTTTTCTGTCACATTTTGATTTGGATCCCTTTGGGTGTGTGTGGGTACAAAGCCCTGCCTCGGTGATATCAGCACAGAGCAGAGGACTCTAAAGGAGCCCAGTCGCCAATAGGTACACACAGGTTCTGCTGCCCCCTCACCTCTCTCTGGCCCCACAGTTGCCCACCAGTTCTAAATGTGGCCCTTCTGAAGTTAAACCGTGGGTGGCAGTCCCAGATTTGGAGCCCAAGCCCTCACTTGCAGGCCACCCAGCCGAGCTCGCACCTAAAGAGAGCCAAGTTTAGTGCTACTTTGCAACTCTCCAATCATTTCTTCCTTCCTGCTTGCCCACTTGCTTTTTGGGCCTGTTCAGTTTCATTTGCAGTCTCAGGTTTTCACCATTTCCTCTGTTTCCTACCTACTCTTACTTCCCCTGGCATCTGTCAGAGATAAAGAAATCAGGAAATAAGCTACCACCTTGACTTCTAGGAAATAGTACTATCTGCTTCTCTAGGAGGGTGTCTGGGCAGTGGTTCAAGCCCTCTTCTGGGTGTCTGGGAAACAAAGAAAAGAGGGTGGCATGATGGTTAGGAGAAGAAGTAGGGTTTCTGTGCCAGGGTACAGCCCACTTGAGATCCCTGGAAATGACACTTGATCATTGGCCACTTCCCTTGGTCACAGGTCATGGCTAGCATCTGCTGGCTCCACTGGGTTTGGGATGACACCATTTCTTCTTTTCTTGGGGCCCACAGGTCTGCAGTCTGTGCTCAGAGCCAACACTCCGCAGTGAAAGTGATGCCTTTTCTCCAGTTGCACAAAATGAGCGTGAGGTGGTTAGCCAGACCAGGAGCTCAACCTCACACAGAGTCCAGGTAGGACTGGGGCGCCCTTGTGGGGAGTCGGCCCCAAGGACAACTGGACTGAGATGTCAGCTGGGGGGAAGATTTATATCCCCTCAAAATAAGGGAGGAAGTTCTCTTCTAAAGAACGGTCATGATTCTGCCAGTAAGCTATGGGAGCGATACGACTTTTGAGCCCTTTTCAGAACAACAGTGGCAAAGAGCAGCGTGGTGCCTGTTAGCGGTTGGACACCCTGCCTGATTATCTGGTGCGGTGGTGAGGTATCCACTGGAGTTAGTACCGGCCCACACCCCACCAGGGGGCTTATCCCTGTTGCTCAGGAATAAATATGAGTAAAAAGAGAGGATAAGTGTTTAAAAATGTAAATGGAGTGGATTGGGAGTTTTTGGGTGTCATACATGGATGGCTTGGTCTCCCTGCACATTCCCCGCAGGGGTCTCTGATGTCCTTTCTCTTTGTCTGCAGCCTACTGCTCTGATGCCGAAGGGGAGGCAGAAAGTGCCACACTCAGATGCCCTCCTGGGCCTACCCGCCTGCCTCTGGCTGGAGTTAGCCGGGCTCTTCTTGCTGGTTCCCTGGGTCATGGGCCTGGAAGGGACAGATGGGCCCCGAACCCAGGGTCCAGGGGGGCTAAGCTGGGCTGTGCACCTGGACAGCCTGGAAGGCGAGGGGCCGGAAGAGACTCTGGAGCACCAGGCAGATGCCTTGGCCCGGGCAGCGGGGCTGCTGAATGCCGGGCGCATCGGGGAGCTCCAGGGATACTTCCTCCTCGTCCAGCCGGCCGGGCAGCAGCAGGAGCAGCAGGTGGAGGCTGTCCGGCGCCAGGCGGAGACTGTGTTAGCCAGGCACGAAGCTGTGCGCTGGCACTCGGAGCAGAGGCTGCTCAAGCGGGCCAAGCGCAGCGTCCACTTCAATGACCCCAAGTACCCGCAGCAGTGGCACCTGGTGAGCCCAGCCCTGCTGTCTTCAGCTCTCAGGCAGCTCTGTTCTCTAGAGGGCTTGTGACCATATTACTGTCCTGCGGCCCCCATCCTTTGCCTGAAGAGACATTTCTCTTGGCTTTGGTGGCGGGTCTTGCCTTCGGGCTCCACCTGTGCTCGCTTCTGGAGTGCCAGTGGACTGCAGAAGTTAGGGTGTGGGTGCTGGGGCGAGGCTGCCTGGGCTCAGATATAGCTCCGCCCCTTACGTGGAGATTGTAACAGTATGTACCTGCTGGAGTTCTGCTTAGGACAAGTGAATTAATATGTGTGTGCCTGACTCTTGGTAAACACTTGGTACCACATTATGTTATGTCACGTTCATAGGATATACATAACATGGCCTAATAATTGTATCCTCCAACCCTTGTCCTTGCCACCATTTCACTTTTATCACTGGTGAATGATGCCTTCCTGGAGAGCGAGGTTGTGGCCAAAGCCCTCCTTCGTCCCTCTGTCCCCGCCTAGACCTGTAGGTCTATAACCACTATGTGGCTCTTTGATGGCCAAGAGGAGAGGGAAAAGGGACTGCTAGTTCTGACTTGTCTGTCTGTGAGCTATGTCATGTGTCACTGGGCTCCCAAGGCTCCGGAAAGAACTCCTGACCCTGTGTCTCCTACAGAATAACCGGCGGAGCCCTGGCAGGGACATCAATGTGACAGGTGTGTGGGAACGCAATGTCACGGGGCGAGGGGTGACCGTGGTGGTGGTGGATGACGGAGTGGAGCACACCATCCAGGACATCGCACCCAACTACGTGAGTGGCCCTGGAACGCCCCCTCCAACTCCTGCGTCTTACCGGCTTCTTGTTACTGCCTCAGTCTGGCCTCCCTTCTTAGAGGCCCCTGGGCCATGCTAAGGGCCTGGGAGATGAGGTGGTGTTCTTCATCCTTCGCATACCCCCAGCCAGCATTCCAGACTGTTAGTTAAGACCTGGGGACAGGACTCCAGGTGGCACTTCCTGGTTCCGGTTGCTGCTCCCTGTCCTGGGGAGTAAGGAGTGGCCTCTGGAGGCAACTTCCCTCTCCCCACAAGTTCTGAGCACCCTCCTCTTTTAAAGCCTGGTCGTTAGGTAGCTCTAAATCTCTTTTATCCTGGGTTTCCCAAGCCACGGAGCCATCTCCTGGACCCATTTCTATAATGCACAAGAGAGGTTTGCTGAGACCAGTGGCACTTCTCAGTTTTGCCCCATGTGTTCTGTTCTCATGTCTACAGCCTGAGAGAGAGAGGTGGGCATGTCGCGCTGGCTGGGAGTCCCAAAGTCCTAGGTTCCCCCCAGGTCTCCTCTCCCCCTGAGCTCCAGGACCTAAACCAGTAAAACCTGTGAGTGCACATGTCACTTACCCGGCAATGTTTCAGAGCCCTGAGGGCAGCTATGACCTCAACTCCAACGACCCTGACCCTATGCCACACCCGGACGTGGAGAACGGCAACCACCACGGCACGAGGTGTGCGGGAGAGATTGCCGCAGTGCCCAACAACAGCTTCTGTGCGGTCGGAGTGGCCTACGGGAGCCGCATAGCAGGTACCCTACGCTCTATCCTCGGTGGGCTTCTCCTGTGGTGACGGTCTTCACTCCCTGCCTGCCCCTCCCCCAAGTGCTGAACCATGTTGATCCCACTCTTAACATGCACGGCATAGAGCAGAGGGTAAGCTTGTACTAGGTATCTATAGGACATATCAGTGCATTGATTTTTGTCAGTGCAGTGGTGTTTCAAGCATGTCATTAGCCGCAAACCCTATTATATAAAACAGATAAAAGTGGGAGTGGTCTTAATGTGGGACAGAGGCCTCAAGCCCCGACCACTCATTCACTTCCCCCCCTTTTTCTGATCATGGTTATGTCCCATCAAATGACCCAACTCAATGTAACAATAACTTCTTTTCCTTATCTAGGTTATACTTATATTTTTGTAATTTCCCAAGTACCCTTTTACCTGCCTTTCTTCCTTGACCCCCTATGTCCATGGAGACTCCCCTCCCATCTCCCAGCTCTCCAGCTGCCAGACCTTCTGATGGTTGCTGTCTACGCTCCCTCCTTTCAGGAGAGCTGAGCAGCCCTGGCCCCCACTGGAGCTTGTTTTAGGGCTCCTTCTCCCAGTCTTTGTCCATCAAGGCAGAACGTGAAGGGTCTGAGTGGAGAAGCCCTCTCAGACTCCTCTTAAGTGCTTGGAACCTACAGACTGAACGGATTGGCTGTATTCCTCTTACTCTCCAGCAGAGGGCAGTAGCCCTCTCCATAAATGAGCTACAGAGTGAGCCAGAAACTTCAGGGCCCAAGTCCCTTCTGAAAGCTCCATTTGTCCCTGCGTAGTCACCAGGATATGACCCACCCCATTTTAGAGGGAGAAATTAGGCATCCATGGAGCAGTAATGGTAATGAGTACCATTTATTGGACACCTTCTGTGTGTCAAGCACAGGACCAGGCTCTACATGGTTAAGGATGCAAATAAGGGAACCTTGGATACTGCATTCTAGCCCAGGCCTCTTTCCACCAGCCCACATGATCCTTAAAATCCAAGGTCTAGCGTTTCGTTAAAAAAATTCTGGTACATACACATGGTATAAACACTCAAAGGTACCAGAGCGCTCAGAGGAAAAAGTAAGTCTCCACGTGTGGCTCGCCACCACTCAGCTCGCCATTGGGGGGACCCGCGTGGTCGAGGAGCTGATGGGGCCTTCACTGCCTAGGTATCCGGGTCCTGGACGGGCCCCTCACGGACAGCATGGAGGCCGTAGCATTCAACAAGCACTACCAGATCAACGACATCTACAGCTGCAGGTACAGCAGAGCCGGGCCACACAGCCTCCGACAGCAGAGCAGCACATGCGCCGGGGGTCCTCTCCTGGCTTCGACCCGGAGGTCCGTCACTGTCACCTCTCCGGACCCCCGGCCGCTGGGTTCTCGGTCGCAAGCCCCACATCACCCCAAGCATCAGGTTCCCACATGAGGAGTGTGCCAGTCTGCCCCGTGTTTACCTGTTCCGTGAGCTCAGAAGGGCTGCCTTCCCACCACAGCCGAGCCGCATGCCCAGCACCAGTTCCCTCCACCCTACATGTGAACTCACCTGCAGCTTCGGGTTCTGGCGAGGGCTGGGGAGTGGGCGGGGTCCGAGTCCCTGAAAAAGGAGAAACTGAGTTTGGGCTGCCCTCGTAGTACCGATGGCACCGGGTCTTCCCCCAGCCAGCACCCCCCTTACGTGCATGACATCATCCACAGGAGACACTCCTCTTAGAGAAGGAGTGGAGAGCTCTTCAGACCCAGGAACTTAGATGCAGTCCTTCCTTTGTGGGTGCTGTGCCATCAAGCCTTGTCTGAGATCCCTAGATCAGGAGATGGCTGGCCCCCTGTCCCTCTCTACCAGTATGTATTGTCTCCTTCTCCCTAGGACCTGAGAAAGGATTTTTAGGGGCAGGTGAAAGTAGTCCTAGATTGGGAAAGTTTCTAAGGATAAAAAAAGAGTCTTGTCACATCCTTCCGTTTTCCACTTTGGAATGAACCCTGTTTCATTTAATCATAGGGGCCCTGAACTAGAACGCTTCGGAGGACAGGAAGAGCCTAGGAAGGGGGGTGGTCAATTGGGCCTGGGAGGCCTGGCTGGGCCGCCACAGTGGGGCTCTGGCTCTTCCCTCTGGGTGTTTCTCAACAGCTGGGGACCAGACGATGATGGGAAGACAGTGGATGGCCCCCATCAGCTTGGAAAGGTAACTGAACTGCATGTAGTTTCCGAGACCCAGGACACCCTCTTCGTTCAGGTCCTAGAACTACTGCAAGTCGCTCCCTTTCCCACCCTACCCCCATTGGTGGTGCCAGACTCATGGCATCCAGCCTTACCGCCTCCTTTTGGGCTAGTCCTCCTAGCCTGGAGGCGGGGGAGCGTGGGGGACGCCAGTTCTTAGAGAAGTGGAACAGTGCCTTGAGTTGGTTCCCTGTGATTTTGTGCCCCCATCACCAGCCCCACCCGATCTGATAAGCAGCGTACTCGCATCAAACAGTTGCTCAACTAACGGCTTCTTCCCCTTCACCTATCGATTTTTAAATCTCTCTCCCTGCTACCCCAGTGCCTTTGGGCTTTTTCTCCTTTCCTTTCTAGAAGGGGAGGAGGCGATTGGTATGGAGGGTAGAGGTCTTTCTGTGAGCTCCTCAGCCGACCAGGCCCTTTCTGCCCCGCAGGCTGCCCTGCAACATGGGGTGGTTGCTGGCCGCCGGGGCTTTGGGAGCATCTTTGTGGTGGCCAGTGGCAATGGGGGCCAGCACAACGACAACTGCAACTATGACGGCTACGCCAACTCCATCTACACCGTCACCATAGGTAGCGGCCCGGCGACTGTGTGTGCGTGAGTGCGTGTGTGCCCCTCGGCGGCGAGGGGACTCTGTTTTGGTGTATGTGGGACTCAGTGGTGAGTGGGTTGTGTGTTTTAGGGTGTGTATCCCTCAGAGGTAGAGGGGTTCTATATTTTGGTGTGTGTGCCCCTCGGTGGTGGGGGGTTGTGTATTTTGGGGGCGCTCTGGCTTCTGTGGTGTCTTAACTGTATGAGCACAATCTTCTCTTCAGGGTCATATAGTTAAGGAGGGACTAGCCCTGCTTCAGACGCTCTCAGGACTTCCTCAGATGTCACCATACCCTGGGAACACTTTCAGCCCCATCATCTGGTTAGGCCTGTGCTCCAGCCTCTCTTCCCATGGGCCACTGGCGTCCTGTTTGAAGCCTTCCCTGACCCCCACTAGCCTGAATCAAATGCCTTGTACCTGTGCCCCCTGGCGTAGTGTCTGCTGCCCCACTTGTGTTTATTTACTTACCCTACTTCCTCCCTGACTTTTGGCTCCTTGAGATCAAGACTGTGGCCTTTTCCGTGTGGCCCCGATGCCTCTCGCAGTGTGGGACCTGCAGTAGATCATTAACAAGTGAATAAACATGGAGGAAGATGAATGTGTGAACAGACGAGTAGCTGTCAAGTGGAACGCCCCCAGTTTTATGTGGGAGCCTACTGAAAGAATGGTATTAGGGCCCAGATCCCCTCTGCCATTTGAGGTTGCCTGTTCAGGTGAGGAGTGCGTGTACTCTGAGGCACTTGGGCCACAGAGATCATTTTTTAAACTCAGGACAGCCTCCCAGATGATAACTCTGATGTCATCAGGCCCCCAGCTCTCATGTCCCCTACTCTGTCCCCAGGCGCGGTGGATGAGGAGGGACGGATGCCGTTCTATGCCGAGGAGTGTGCCTCCATGCTGGCGGTCACCTTCAGTGGTGGGGACAAGATGCTCCGGAGCATCGTGAGTGCCTTCTGGGCCCTGCACCCCCTGCCCCTGCCCCACGAGACATCACTCAGGCGGCACAGCCATGTTTCTCTGGGTCCCTGCTTCCCCGCCTCGCCCCTCCACTTCCTCTTCCCTAGCACATCTGGATCTCAAAGGCTATGCCACTGTTGGGAAATCAGAGCCAAGGACCCTAAACAAACCTGTACATGGTTTTTACCTTCAACATTTTAACTTGCAAACATATATTTTGTTATAGGAACTAGTATGCATCACATTCATTAAATAACTCTTTTGAAATGTCTTCCTTTGGTAGAATTTGGGCTTTGGCTAATTCCTGTGGGCTTAGAAAAAAATCTTCCTTCCATTGCTCTTCAGCCCTTACGTAAATACTGTGAGTTCTGATCACGTTCCCCATCGGGAGTAAAGCTAGTGGTTGTCTTCATGGGATGGGCGGGAAAAGAAGTCTGGGAAATGCGTGTCAGCCCAAGAAATAGTTCTTTCCTTGGAGCTAGAATTGGAGCCGTAGCCAACAAGGGATCAGAGCAGAGGAGCAGAGCTTCTCACGCTGGGGAACCTTTTGAAGAATTCAGGCTCTGATGGACACACCCGGCTGGCCTAGCTCCCTCCCAGCAGGTTTAGGCCAGGTCTCCAGACTGGGACCCCAGAGCTCCCTGCCTATCCTTGCTGACCCAAAGAGAGTGATATGGGGCTAGGACCTCCAGGGAAGAGCTGGGCTGGAGCCTGGGGGTGTCCTATTTCTCCAGTGGCCTAGGGACAGACGTCTCTCTGGGGACATTGGGAATCAGGCAACTTTGTCCTCCTGCTGGGTCACGTTCATTCTCCAAAACTGAAATTCTGTTTTGCCAATAAGTGGCTTCTGGCCAACACGGGGTTCCAAGGCCCTATGCCAGTGGCCCTCAGCCTCCCGCCCCCACCCAGGAGAAGGAAAAAGGGAGTAGGCTAAAGGAAACACGTCAGAGAGGCTTTGCCCAGCAGGCGGGGGGCGGGGGTGCCCTCTGAACCCCAGGCCAGGCTGGGTGAGGAGGAAGAGCAGGAGCAAACTATGCTCTTCGTGCCCTGGCAGAAACTGGGGAACCCACTCACCAAGAAGGCCTCCCTGGCATGGTTGTGACTCTTGCTCGGTGGTGCCTGGCTGTTCTCCTAACTCCCCTCCCCCTCCTACCCCCGCCCCCATCTTCTACCTTCCATCTGAACTGTAATTGGTCCAGAAATGAAAAGACTTTGTTTAGCCAAGTTCCCAACTTTTGGATGTCTTTGCCTTGGGAACCCCCTGTTGCCAGTTTCTATTCAATGACCAGCTCCGTGGGGCCGCGGTCTTCCTGAGGGCAGGGCGTGGAACATGCACTGTCCCCTCGCTGGGCGCCTGGGGCACTCCCCAGGGCTCCTGCCGCCACCAGCATGTTCATGGCCCTCACAGCTACACACGAGACTGTCCCCATGACGATGTTTCCTTAACAGGAAAAAACCCAGTCTGCTCCCGGCACAGACCGGCCTTCCCAGTCTCGTTGAGACTACAACTTGGAGGGTTTTTCCTTTTTCTTCCGGGAGTGCGCGGTGTCCGAGTGAAAATTACGTCTCCTGGCAGCTGCTGTAACAGCTGGGAGGGAAGCAGTGAGTACAGTGGAGGAAGGGCAGTTCTTGGCAGAAGTTAGCACCCTGGTATCTGACCCAGAGAGAAGCCTGGAAGAAAAAAATTCTCTAGTCTTAACATTGGCACCATGTCCTAGATCCGAAGTGCCACATCGTGGAGCAGATTGAGGCAAACCCTTTGTGGCTCCAGGGTTGATTAGAGCATGAAAAAAAAACTTGATGCCATCTCCCACCGTGAGGTGACTCTCCCGCCCCCGCCCCCCCAGAACCGCAGCTGGAGAAGGGGGCTCATGGGAAGCACACTGAGTTGCCAGGCCCAGAGCGGTGAGGCAGATTGGGCCAGGGCGGGCTGGCCGTGTGAACGCGAAGCCCACACTGAGCGGGGTGGGCAAGGACACAGTTCCCTCTCCCTGGGAACACACTCCCTTTGTTCGCACTGATGTCGCTCCAGCCCCTGTCGCGTTGGATTTTCCTGAATGGTGCCGTCACTGTTGTCCCAGCTCCAGCTGGGCCCCGGGAGCTCCCCCGCCACTGCCTCTGTCTAGCATGGTTGTGGGGCTTGGAGGGTCGGGGTGGGGAATTTGGGAAGCCGTTGTAAGGGGAGCAGGAATCCGGAAAACTGTCCTGTGCACATAAGGTGTCTCCCACAGCTCCATCTCCTTTCTGCCCAAAACAAGACCCTCCCAAGTAGCTCTTTAGTCTTTTATTCATCTTTTCTCAGTTCTCCAGAGCTTGTCCTGCGGGGGGGCTCGAAGGATTAAGGATCTCCTTTGCCCTGACCTGCTAGTGGGCCTCCCCCTGGTGAAAGATTCAGCTCTCACAAAGGGAAGGCCCACCTGAGAGGCTTATTCGGAGCGC
This sequence comes from Ailuropoda melanoleuca, assembly GCF_002007445.2. NCBI lineage: Eukaryota > Metazoa > Chordata > Mammalia > Carnivora > Ursidae > Ailuropoda > Ailuropoda melanoleuca. The sequence goes on along the minus strand of NC_048225.1, from coordinate 13,260,745 downwards.
CCGTCCCCCACCCCTCTCTGCACAGCCCTGAACTGCGTGTCTAACCCCGCCCCTCCCCCATCCGCTTCCCAGGTGACCACCGACTGGGACCTTCAGAAGGGCACAGGCTGCACCGAGGGCCACACGGGGACGTCGGCCGCAGCCCCTCTGGCGGCGGGCATGATAGCCCTGATGCTGCAGGTGCGGCCGTGCCTCACGTGGCGTGACGTGCAGCACATCATCGTCTTCACGGCCACCCAGGTGAGACCCTAGCAGCCTTCCCCGGACGTGAGGGAGCAGGAGGCTTCGGACTCACCCGAAAGTGAGGTGCCGGGTGCTTTTCAGAGTGGCCCAAGTATAGAACCGGTGTGGGCACCCCGTCACGATCACAGGCCTCAGCTCACTCGTGCCTGTTCTGCCTGAGCCGTTTCACCTGCGGAGGGGCGCTCTGGGCTCCGTACTCTGGGCCTGCGACTCCTGGCTCCTTCTCCAGAAGCAAGCCATGGGGGTGGTGACATCATGGGGCTTTGACCTTTTGTCCCAGCTCTCCTTGGGAACCCATTCCTAGTGGCCTTAGTGGGAGAGTCTGGCCCGGGTCAGCCAGCAGGGCCAGCAAGGAAGCCAGAGTTACTCTTTGACCTTCTAGTCAACCCTTGAACAACATGGGTCTGAATGCGTGGGTCCACTGGACATGTATTTTCTTTTCCTTATAATTTTCTTAATAACATTTTCTTTTCTCCGGCTGACTTTACCGTAAGAATACAATATCTAATAGATAGAACATACAAAATGTGTCTTTATCAACTCTCTCCGTTCTCAGAAAAGCTTCCGGTCAGCAGGAGGCTGTTAGTAAAGTTGTGGGGAGTTAAAAGTTATACATGGATTTTCCACTGTGGGAGGAGGGGGGTTAATGCCCCCAACCCTTGACTTGTGCAAGGGTCAAGGGTACTTTGGAAATCCGAGAGACTAAGCAGGACCTCTGTTCTCTCAGTATGAGGATCGTCGTGCAGACTGGGTCACCAACGAGGCCGGCTTCAGCCACAGCCACCAGCATGGATTCGGCCTGCTCAATGCCTGGAGACTCGTTAATGCAGCCAAGGTGAACAGGTGTTGGCAGGGCAGGGACCCCTGCGTGGAGTGACCGAGGGAGGGGGCCAAATGCCTTAAACCTTGCCTGGCACGTCGTAGGTACTTAATAAATGTTCTTCATTTCATTTACCCTCATACCAGCTGATACCCATTTTTCAATCGAAGAAGCAGGCTCAACGTTTTCATTGAAGTTTCCGAACTATTGGTAGAGAGTGTAGCTTGGGGCTTCCGGGGGCTCTGGTTCTCCTCTTCCACCCTGGATGCAGCCACTCGCTCTGGTTCCGTGTTTCAGTGCCGTAGGGGGCACTCCCGGGTGTCAGCAGGAGCCTCGGGAGTGAAAGGAGGTCATGAGGAGAGGAAAGATAAGAAGAGCTGAGCCCTAAAGATTGAGTGGATGAGAGTATGCCGTCATCTTGTTCATTCATCACCACCCCTTTCCTTTAATAGATCTGGACCTCTGTCCCTTACTTAGCTTCCTATGTCAGCCCCGTGTTAAAAGAGAACAAGGCTATCCCGCTGTCCCCCCACTCACTGGAGGTCCTGTGGAATGGTAAGTAGTCAGCAGAAAGGGGTTAATCTTGGGCCTGAGGTTTGGGGCGGGGTGCCGGGGAAGTCAAACTCATCGTCCCTGCCCGATTCTGCCCCCTTCCTTTAGGAGCTGAGCTCCAGCCAGACCTGTGGAGTTTTCTTTGACCATTTTAGGACATGTTGCTGCTTCTGACTTGGCTGGCCCCCTGGCTGCTTAAATAAGACCTTTCTCCTGAGTTACTAGTAGTGGAAGGAGCTGCCGAGCAACTGGTTAGAACGGCGGGGNGGGGGGGGGGGGGGGGGGGGGAGTGGCACTGGGACTTGAGCAGACGAGGCAGGCCTTGAAAGATGCTGCTTTGACTTCCATGCCAGGAACTTCCAGGCAGTCCTCTTCAGCCCGGTGGCCTTTGGATAAAGTAAATGACTCTCTTCCTTTGACTCTCCAGCTTGTGTGATACAGAAGTTGGGTGGGGTGTTTGGGGGCGGGACAGGAGGATGCGGACATCTCCCTGGGGTGCAGTTGTCTGTCCTCTGCCCCCGCCTCCGTCACAGCCAGGGTCAGAGATGGGGTTTGTGTCCAGCACCGAGGTTGAACCTCTTCCCAGAGAAGAGGGAAGCTGGATCGGGATGCCTGTGCCTCTGTCAGCAGATTCCCCCGAGTTCCCGTGTGAGAGTTTCCCTACTCCCAGCTCCAAGGGGGATTTTTTTTTTCCCCTTGAAGAATTTTGCCAGGCAGAGTTACTTGCTACTTTTTGTGAAGATTGAAGCATGCCATGTTTTGGGCCCAAGTTAGAACTCCGTCCTCGCTTACCCCGATTTGATCCTGGAAAGTGATCAAACCAGAGCAAGAACAAGAGGCGGAATGGCCAAAGAAGGGAGCCCAGAAGGGAGGGGCAGGGGCAGCCTCCCTCGGGTGGAGGTTTCCCTGAGAAGGGTTCCGTTGTCTCTCTCCCTAACCATGTCCGGCACTTGCCCAGCTTCCCTCTACGTGGAAGAAAATCCATGGGCCTGGTTCATCGCGTTTTCCGTAAAAGGAATGCTGTCTTGGAAAGGGCATCAGCCAAGGCAGAGAAGTGAAGGAACATTCCCAGGAATGCAGTTCAGTTGGAACCTCCAGGCTTTGCACTGATGGGTCTTGGAGATAGTGTGCCTTTTAACTGGGACCTCTCACCCAGGACTCCCCACTGTCCTTTAAGTAACAAAGTAACGCAGAGTCGTACTTGTCAAATGGGAGTTGACTTAGAAGAGTTTTGGGGAGCCTTTCCAGCCTCGCCCTGTTCTGCTTCCCACTCACCAGGGGACGTTGCCCCAGCACGCGTGACACACCTCCCCGGCAACCACTCGTTTGTCACTAGGAAGCACAGAAGGAAGGACACATTGTCCTGGGCCGAGGAGAGTGGGAAATGGGGTAGTGGGAAGAGAGGATGAAGCAAAGGGAGGTGTAGACCCAGTTTTGCTAGTGTGGAGGACAGCCGGCAGGACAGTGGGATTTTCTGAGGTCAGCAAAGGTGTCTTCCCCTCTGTTGTGACTCCATTTACCCCCGAGCAGACAGGACAGAAAGTACAAGCTTGGGGGCATGCTTGGAGGTTGAAGGGGGTCTAGTTAATATAGATTAGAACAACTCAGTCCTACACGTTCCAGAAACATGCCCCTGTGGTCTTTTCCTCCAAGACCTGGGTGAATCGGTGTCTGGGGGCTCCAAGTGGACTTTGTATAAGGTGGAGGGAGCTGAACGCCACTGAGAAGAGGGGAGGTGCAGTACTGCTAAGACTTGAGAGCAGTGGTGTCCCACAGCACTTTCCACAGCGATGGAAATGTTCTCTGTCTGTGCTGCTCAATTCAGAGGCCACTGGCTGTGTGAGGCTATTCAACACTTAAAATGTGGTTAGTGTGAGTGAGGAGCTAAGTTTTAATTGTATTATATTTAAATTTAACCTCCCGTGGCCAGTGGCTGCCGTTCTGGGCAGTGCAGTGCTGGCGCCAGACAGAGGATGTGGGGGACACGGGATCGGTGCCGCTTGGTTCCTTTAGATCTGACTCTGGGTCTGAAATCTCTACCAGAGGGTAGGAGGGACAACGGGGTTTGTGAGGAGTGTCTAAAACACAAGAGAGTCTGCGTGTGTTCAGGAAATTTCCTGAAACCTCTTGCACTTACCCTTTTATCCTGTGTGCAGCCTGAGTGTAACTGGCTAAGCCTCTGCCTAGGCAGGAATCATTCCTGTTCCTTCTCTGTGCCTTCCCTGTCACACCGGCCTCTCCTCCTCTGCTCACCCTTCCTGCTGCCTTCACACTTCCTCCACTCACCTACTGAGAAACATATGACAGTCCCTGCCGGCCTTCAGCCTGGAACTCTTCAAAGTGAATGAACTAAAGCCACTGCTCTCTTTATCACCCCCTCTTTCTAGCACTGAAGACCCAGTTCATGCTCACAGTGCCCCCTTTCCTGGTCAGGCCCAGAGGCGAGTTCAGAGTTCATCCTTCTTGACCTTTCTCCCGCTCTGACCCTCGTCATGGGGCCCCGGCAGCGGCCTCCGCCTGTGCAGCCTCCACAACCTCCTCGGCTCCAGGACCCTCTCCTAGCTTCTTCGCTGGGGTCCTCGTGTCGTTTGTTCGGTCGGTCACCACTCCCAGACGGTGAATGCCTCTTCAGACTCCTCTGCAGTTCTCTCTCCTCCCGCGGGTCTCTCCTCCACCGTGCAGCAGTTTTCATGACTTCAGCTACCACCTCTCCACAGATGATTCTTAGCTCGAAATCCCTCTGATCCCTTACCAGTGGGAGGGATAGAGATTATCATAGTTTTCCATAAGATCACGAGCAAAGGAAGCCCTGAGATCTTCTGGCCAAGGGGTGAGAGCTGAAAAAGACCCCAACTTACCAAAGGCCAAATAATAATCAGACAATCATCAACTGTGACTTGAGTGCTTTTTACGAGCCAAGCACTGTTCTGAGTATTCCCTCATTTAATGTAGTAACGCGCTTGGTTCTAGCGTCCCCGCGTGCGCGGCCCCCAAGCCTCTCTGTCCACACCAACCAGAAAGGCATGTGGCATGGCTCCGCACACATCCTCACACAGACGGTCTCTCGAGGGGCTCTTTTTGGATTCCATGCTATTCCATAATGTTCTGGAACATGGCATTGACTCTCTGTGAGACCTTGTCTGCCACGTTAACGCTCTCCTCCAAGCATGCCACCTATATCTCCCTGCAGCTTTCCGTGCCTACATCAGCGTGCACTGTTGGGTATCCCACCAGCACATGGCATGTCACATAGGCAACATTCCGGATTTCACTGTCACCCTTCAAAAGCCAGCTTGCTTTCCAGGTTTCTCCCATTTTCCATCAGAGCCATTGCCATTCCCTAGACTGCCACCTTGAAGCTCTGCAGTTGTCAGCCACTCTGTCTCCCTTGCTTCTCCCCAGGTCTTTCCCTGTCTGTTCCCCTGCTGTGGAGGCTTTCACGTATTTCTGTGAAATGTCTCTCAATTGATTCCCTCGTTCATTCTGCAAACTCGACACCCACCTCCTTCCAGGCACTGGGTCAAGTTCTGGAGATCCAGAAATAAGACAGGATCCCTGCCCTCAGGAGCTCACAGTCTGGTAGGGGGAAGGCAGCCCCGTCTGTGGCAGAGATGACATGGGTGTTGGAGAGAGACGCCTGCCACCCAGGGAAGACAGGAGGGCACTCGGAGAAGCCAGTGACTGACCTGAGCCGGGGGAAGGGGTGAGGAGAGGGACATCCAGACAGCAGGGGCCACATGTGAAGAGTTGACAGAGTTTCAGGGAGCCTTGAGTCACATGGTATGGCTGGGGCAGGGGTGTGAGGGGCAGGGCCAGGTAGACCTGGGTGTGCCTTGGTAAGGAGTTTGGACCTGACCTGGAAGTCTGTGTGTGGGGAGCCTTCAAGATAAGTTGTCACCCATTGCTGGTCGGGGAGGGAGAGCAGTCCCTTGTCTGTGAGAGCTGCAGACTCAGTGTCTGCTGGTAAGCTGGCAGGGTGTCTGGGGATGCTGTCACATGACTCTGGGAAGGGAAAGAAGTGGTGACCATTGATGAAAAAGATTGACCATATATTGATAATTATTGGAGTTATGTGTTGAGAACATCTGTTCTATTTTTTATATATGCCTGGAATTTTCTATAGTAAGAATATATATATATATATATTTATACATGCATTTATATTTTTAACATATAAAAAGATTTCTAAGTTTTTAAGCTTGAGCAACTGTCTAGTCAGTATTGTCATCAAATGAGGTGAAGAACCCAGACCAAAGAACAGATCTGGGCAAGGGCTGAGGCTGGGAATTTGGCACAGCTGTGTTTGAGGCTGCTCGGGGCAACATCTAAAGGTTATGGCCAGAAGGCGGTTGACAAAATAAGTTCAAAGGTCTAGACTGGCAGCCATGATTTGGGAGTTACCAGCGTAAAAGGGGAAGAAAAGGTCTGGGGAAGAATGAGGTCCCCAGGGTTGGTGGGCAGACAAATGACAAAAGAGGACCTGGGACACGGACCACATTAAAGGTGTGGGCTAAGGAAAGATGCTTCTGGAGGAAAACAGGAGGGATGAGATGGGCCAGTGGGGGGTAGGAGGAAGTCAGGAGGAGGTATCGCGGGAATTCGGGGCTGTCTCCATGAGAGAGGGCAAGGAGACAAGGATGGAAGGGGCGGCCCTGGGTTTGCCGCACAGGCCCCTGGTGCCCTCGAGAACCGTTTCCGGGTACTCACAGGGGCAAAAGCTCCATCGCACCTGGTTGAATAATTCATGGAGGCAGGAGATTTCTGGTTAAAGATGGCAAATTGTTATGTTCTCTTATTTCTACTTTCTTCCAAAACCTCACCCAAATAAGAATAAAGGAATAAAAATGGCGTAAGCACAAGGCCAAAGAGAATGGGAGAGAGGCCTCAGCAAATGAGAGATTTCATCACATGTTTGGAAGATGGGAAATGGAGAAATGAGCAGGGCTGAGAAAATCGCATACCAAATGCCTTCAAGGGTGATACTAAGAAATAAGCCCTCCTGCCACAGAGTCCCAACAGGCTCAGGACCTAGAGGTCCCGTTTGCTCCAGGAGACAGAGATGAGGTATGAGGTGGGAAATAGGGATCAGTGGAAAGGTAGATTCCGGGGCACCTTCTCCCGTCCTTGGCAGCCAGGTGATGTCCCTTCCTTATGCCGGCAGGAGTTGGGAAGTTTATTTTCCAGAGATAGGGCGTGTACTGTGAGGGGGAGACCCTCCCCTCCACGCCAGCTGCCCAGATCCCAGGGCCCTGGCAGCCAGGAGATCAGAGGCTCCTCTCTGGAGCAACGGAAGGACCCCTCATTGAAAGACTTGGAGACACGGATATGGAGGGCTCCTCCACGAACCAGTCAGGTGCCAGGCCAACCGACTTCAGGGAAGCCTACCAGTACAAAACGCCACCCATGCTTAGAGCTTCCAACTGGCTTTTCAGGCTAGTAGGGATCACTGGCCATTTAGAAAAACAGCAACAACAACAACCACCCTCCAAATCTTGAGGATGTTTGTTTCCCGTCGCTCAAACCCAGCCAAACTGATTATCCTACGGGAAGGTAGAAGGAGGGCACCTTCAGACATTGTCTGAAACTGCTGGGAGAGGCAGCGATTCCAGAAGGAAGGATAAACCAAGGGAAGGAGAGGATGGGGGAGAGAGAAAGGGAGTGCAGACGGAGAGGGGACAGAAACCCAACCCAGCAGCAGGGTAACGGACAGGACTGGGAGACAGGGAGCCAGAGATGGGGTCTCTGGGGGAAGGTGGACCTGAGGGGGCTTCGGATTGTTTGTTCATTTGAAGAAATAGCTTTCAGAGAGGTTATGTGGTGGTTCTGTGCAGTTTGGAAAGAATGAGTGATGGGGTACGTGAGTTGAAGTAAACCAAACAACAGGGCAATTATTAACTCTAGAGGGGACATCAGCAAATTGTTCAGAAAATGAAATGTAATCACTATGTACTGCTTGGCTAAATTCCGTATAACATTTATAAGGTCATAGTAAGGAAACAAAATATTAATCTAACTAAAAATGGTGATGTAATTATTTTGAGAGGATGGAGGGGAGGGCAGGGTAGGAAGAAGGTCTGTGTTTGGTATTAAATCCTCATCTGCTGTAATTAGAATTCGATAAATAATGTCTAAAACTGATGAACCGGGAAATAGTCACACATGCCTGGTATTTGGAAACATGAAGATAGATCCCAGAAGAAAACAACTAAAAGCAGTAAGAAGTGTTTGCTTCTGGGGAGTGGCTCATGAAGATGGTGAGGAATGGGGTAGGAAATTGTCCCCTCACTTTTAAAACCACGTATACTGTCTTGACAGGAAAAAATGTTAAGAATGAATGGGAGGGTAAGAAGTAGAGACGGTGAATGTAGACATCTTTTCCAAGAAGTTTACCAGTAAAGGAAAAGACATAATATCCGATACTTACATGGTCTTAATACTCAGTACTGTTCTAAGTACTTTATGTGTATGAACTAATATAATCTTCCTATCAACCCTATGAAGTAGGTACTGTTACTATCCAAGTTTTCCAGATAAGGAAATGAATCCGATTCTCAGAGCTAGGACAGGCCTGAGCCGGGCTTTGAACCCAGGCCGGATGGCTCCAGAGCGCATGTCCTTCACACTGGTGGGCAAAAGGACGTGTGAAGAGTTGAGAAAGGGTTTATTTGTTTTTGTTTTTCATCTGTAGTAGGAAAGACATAAGCAAGAAGATTCAGCCAAGAAGATGGCTAATGGGGCTGGTCCGATGTTGGACTCTGGCCAGCCAGTTGCTGTGAAAGGAAAAGAAAGCAAAGGAGCTTGAGAGAGTAAACAAGAGGGTGTTGGAGAGCCGAGCTGCGGGATCTTAGCCGTTAGGAAAGGGGAGCTGGATGGTGTGCAAGGAAAGGAAGGAAGGGATCAAGAAGGGAGTGAAGAAAGTGGAGAGACGTGATGTCCTTGTTTTCAGAGAAGGTGGGACCTTGGCTTTGACGACTGGCCAGCTGGAATGGAAGACCATTCACACGTGCACACGTCTATACCCAGAGGGGTTAGGTCGGTTAGGTCGGTATTCCCAACACGTTATCAGGAAGTGTGGCAGCTTCTTTGTGTTCATTTTTGCTCAACTACTCTTCTGATTGGTCGTCAGTTAATTTGCATTGTTTATCTGATGAAACCCACAATGAGAGTTTCTAAACCCTTCAGAAGTGAGGCCCCGGGGCGTGGTCATGGAAGTGGGTGCTGACGTGTGCTGGACGAGGAGGTAAACAGTATGAGGTCACAACGTGGGACAGCCGTCCTCTGGGCACTGTGTGGTAGTGGATGACTTGGGCCGGTGCTCTGAGCAGGAGGCCAGCGGGCACAGGGTCTGGGAAGGACAGAAGGTGGTGTCACAGACTCGAGCCTTGCCTTTCCTCTTCCTTCTTCCATCGTAGCTGTTCATGCTGTCCCTGGAAAGTGGAGGTGCTGGTCTCCGCCTTGCCTATTGGAATGGATCAGTGGAAGAAGTGCTTTAGAAAGAATTGTTTCTCCTTGCCACCTAATTTTTTAATATTCCCCGACTGAGTCTTCCACTTCAGCCGTTTGTGTTTTTCTTAAAGTTTGTTTAGAAATAACTGTAGATTCACAGGCAACTGCAAAGCAGTGTTCGGGGGGTTTCACGCACCCTTCTCCCATGTGAATGTCTGAAACAATTCCAGTCCAGTATCAAAACCAGTAAAAGGACATTGCTATGGTCCGTGAAGCATATTCAGATCTCACTGGTCAGACACGCCGTCTTATTTATACGAGCGTATGGGGTGGGGTGGGGGCGGGGCTCCCTGCAGGTTTACCACACATGTAGCCTCGTGTATCCTCCGCTACAACCAAGATCCAGACTGCCCCAGCCTCACTAGACTCCATTGTGTCACCCCTTTGTGGCCGTGCCCACGCCCTCGGCCCCATCCCTCATGCCCGGCAAGCACTCATCTGGCATCCGTCCCCACGCTTGTCATTCATGAGTATTACACAACGGAAGTCACGCTCTGTAGCCTTGTGAGATGGGCTTTTTTTTCATTCAGCATCATTTCCTCCAAGTGTATCCACTCGAATAGTTTTTTAGAAATTTGTACTGCCTTCCATAGGAAACTTGTTCATTCCCCCCCCCATCTTTGGGCCGTCTTCCCTCCTGGAACGTTCCTCTGCCTACCAGCACTCTCTACCACCCCAAGTTCACCTCCTTCTGCGGAGGCTCGCCCTGCCCTGTGCCTCGAGCCTCTCTGTTCTAGCCTCAGTTCCGTACTCCTCACGCCGTCTCGTTGTCCACTTGCAGGTAGAAGGCAGAGATCATGTCCAACTTACCTTTCTACCCCCAGCATCTAGTACCGTGCCTGAAATGTAGGAGGTACTCTGTAAATTCTTTTCGGATGAACGAATGGTTGAAGCTGCTTTGTTTGGTTCTTACATTGTGTCTTGACTATGTGATCTTCCCAACGAGACTCTAAGCCAGATTGTCAGCCCCATGAAGGCAGCCGCAACATTCCATTTACTCGGCTGCACTGGGTCCCAGTTAGGGCTGCGTTAGGTGTTTGTATGTGATTCAGTGAGTGTGTGCCTTTGCGTGTGTCGGGATGAAGTGAGGGCGTAAGTGTTGTGGGGGCTGGCTTCCCAGCTGCCCAGCCTGACTTCCCACAGTCAGCAGGACGGACCTGGAGATGTCGGGGCTGAAGACGCTGGAGCATGTCGCAGTGACAGTCTCCATCACTCATCCACGACGCGGCAGCTTGGAACTGAAACTGTTTTGCCCCAGTGGCATGATGTCCCTTATCGGCGCCCCCCGCAGCATGGACTCGTACGTATGCCCACCCGCACCTTCTGAGCTGTTTTTGGCCACAAGGGTCTTTGCAAGGAAAAGATACAGGAAAAGCAGACGCTGGCACTGTCCTGAGCTGTCTCGGCACTGGCTGACCATGGCAGCGGGAAGCCCTTTCTTACCTGGTTCGTAGAAGTTGCTTACAGTGTGCTAAGCACCGCACTTGACAAACACTTCCTCTAATCCTTACAAGAACGATGCAGAGGAGAGAGACTTGACCCTCCTTCTACAAACGAGGAAACAAGTCACAGAGCTGGGAAGCGCCTGAGGAAGTAACAGGAAGCCTAGCTCTGCCGAGCTCCCCAGCCTGTGCTCTCTCCACATTTGCTTTTCCTACTAGCACATGCTGACCCAAGTCCCTCATCTCATGGGGGCCCCGGGGAAAGGACAGCACTTGAGGATTCCTCATGCCACACCCCCCAGTAGCTGTGGCTAAGGCCACGACCGCCATGTTTTATGGCCACTTCAGTGAGGAAGTCGTGTTTGTGGGCAGAGGGTCAGTTCCCTGCCCCACACCTTCCAGGTGTTCTACTCTTTTCTTCCCTCCAGAGATCCCAATGGCTTCAATGATTGGACCTTCTCCACTGTGCGGTGCTGGGGGGAAAGAGCGAAGGGGACTTACAGACTTGTGATCAGGGATGTAGGTAAGCCTGCCTGCCCTTCCGTCTGGTCCCTCCGGAGCTGAGCCCCCGCAGAAACCGTCCCATGGAGAAGACATAGGGTTGCCATTGGACCCACAGGGTAGATGCCAAGTACACCCCACTGACAATATGGGCACCGAAATCTAAAATTGTTCGTTGATACTGCCTCTCATATTCCTTGGAGAAGTGACTGATCCATTTTTCCTCAGGATAGCAACAAAAATTCCTTGTTGAAACCACATTTCAAGTCCTTTCACATATAACCATCCTTCGACCAGCCCTGGTAGGCAGGTAAGGGCAGGACTAATTTTCACCATTTTTTGTTTTTGTTTTTTGTTTTGTTTTGTTTTGTTTTGTTTTTAAAACTGAGGCCCACCCAGAGGTCTGAAGTGACTGGTGCAAGGTCACACAATATTCCAGTGAGGAGACGAAACCAAACCCAGCTCTCCTGGCTTCCAGGCAAGTTAGGTGCTCACTAGCCTGGTGGTTTTCAAACCTTTAATTTAGTAGAAGGACATTTTTTTTTTTCCAAAGCAAAATCCCAGCTGAAACCCTAAAATATGAAAGAAAGAAAGGCAGGACGTCTTTGCTTCAGAGTCACACTTTTTAGCCTCCCCCTTTCCATCCCAGAGGGCCCCCCATGAGGCCCATCTGCAGAACCCCATGGCAGACGGCAGAGCGTGAGGCCGAGTCCCCTCGGGGCGGGGCGGGCAGGGCCTCAGCTCTTTGCACGGCCAGCACAGGGCAGGGCTCACGGACTGCCCCCTGGCTGCTCTAGGAGACGAGATGCTCCAGGCCGGCACCCTACAGCAATGGCAGCTGACCCTGTATGGCTCTGTGTGGAGTCCAGTGGACATCACGGACAGGCAAAGGTAGGTGCCAGATGCAGGTGCCCGGGGGAGGCAGCTCCTGGGACCGGAAGAGGCCCCATAGGGAGCTCCCCCTCCCCGGGAACCCACAGTCCACCCGCCCCTTCTTGCTGCGGGGCCTCCACCCTCTCCAGCTGTGAGGTGGGGGAACTGGTGAAGGCAAGGGGGTCCCAAGTTCAGGAGGACGTCCTCATCTCTTTTCTTCTCCTCAGACTGTTAGAAAGTGCCATGAGTGGAAAATACCTGCATGATGGCTTCACTCTGCCCTGCCCGCCCGGGCTGAAAATCCCCGAGGAAGACGGTTACACCATCACCCCTAACACCCTCAAGGTAGGTGGGCGGGCAGGAGTGTCGCGGGGGATTAGTCCTGGCCGGGGGACTCCAGGTGACTTGAGAAGTGAGGGGTTGGGAGGAGCTGGCTGGGTCCCCGCTTGACTAGCTAGCTCTAAGAGGGCAAGGGCTCCTTGGGTGGGGGCGAGCGCATTGGTGTGGGAGAGGCAGTCCTTGGAAGGTGACAGACTTTGAGCTCTTTGTTCTGGGTTGAGAAAAGCCACAGGCTTTGGGAAACCATCCCTAACTTGGGTGCTTGACTTTTCCCCAGACTCTGGTGCTGGTAGGCAGTTTTACCATCTTCTGGACCGTTTACTACATGCTGGAAATATACCTGAGCCAGAGGAATGTGGCCTCTCACCGAGCTTGTAGGAGTGGACCCTGCCTCTGGCCCCAGAGAAGCCAAAAAGCTAGGGAGGAGGGGACAGAACTAGAATCCGTGCCACTTTGCAACAGCAAGGATCCGGATGGAGTGGAGACAGAAAGTGAGGGCCCTCCCACCACGTCCGATCTCCTTGCCCCAGACCTGCTGGATCGAGGGGACTGGGGTCTGTCCCAGGACAGGAGTACCCTGAACTGCCCTCATCATCACCTAGCCCCAGACCTGTTGCAGGGGAAAGAGGAGCAGATTTGCTGACCCAAGGCCCAACAGAGTCGACATGAGACAGGCTCTTCCTTTCCAATGCCGGGAAAGCTTGGAAGGCTGCTCCCGAGTCCCGGGAGCTCTGGGGAGAAGGCAGCCCTGATGCTACTAACATCAGGAATTCACAGGCCGAAAGAGCACCCTCTGACTACACTCAGGGAAGGCGAGGGCCTTCTTAAGGTGCAATGACAGAGGAATCGTGCTGGAGAACAGTGTGGCCACAGCCACTGGGTCTTCCTCCGACTGAACAGGAGCTTCTGGTGAGAAGGTCCTGGACAAGGGCTCGGCCCCCCCATTGGGCAGGCCTGCCTCCTCTCCTCATTTCTCCCGGGCGAGCTGGTGATGTGGGTCACAGGGACCCTCACCCATGCATGGGTGGGGTGGGGCCTGCTAAGGCCCGAAGAGCCTGTCCACAGAAACGTCACTGGGGTCCCTCCGGAAGAGGGCTCAAGGTGAAGGCTGGGAAGAGCCCGTGGATATACGCCTGTCCTTTTAATGACCCAGAACCTAGAAACAGCAGTTTTTTCCTCTCCCTCCCTCCCGTTCCTGCCTCCGCCTGGAACCCAGGACCTACTGGTATAGCAGTTAGCCCTCAGCCCAGCACACTGGCCCTAAAAGCAGCTGCCTCCATGAGCCCTGATTAGAAGCCAACCTTGAACACACCCCTGACTCCTTCACCATCGCCCCCCCAACCCTCCATCCTGAAGGATCGGTACGATGCACCTGGAAAAGCCGCGCATGGGTGCAGATGGGTGCGGCTCTCCAGAGCCTGCGTGGCTTCATTTGCTGGGTCTGCAGCGGGACTATGACAGGGGTCAGCCACTGCCACTCCAGCCCTGCGACCGCCCTGTCTTCCTCTGCAAAGCGCTCAGGGAAATGGCCTTACCCACTGGAGGCCAGCCGTCTGCCTGACTGGCTGTGACTCCTCCCGGCCTTGGCCTCCTCCCCTCTTCTGAGCTAGTTGGTTGATCTAAATTTTTTTCTTTTTTTAATGCTTAAGATTTGGGTTTCTCTTTTCACGGCACCATTTGGTTGAATGTTTTTCTGCACAGCTTTTCCAAAATAAAAACCTTCCACGCACCTCTGCTGCTCCCCACCCCCTTCCGTCTGCCTCCCAGAGCTCATGAAAGTTGCCAAGTCGCTCCTCTTGGCCTTTGGTCCCCGGTCCCCAAGATTCACTCTCCTCCTTCCTCTGCCTGGGCCTCTGAAGGAAGCTGACCCCCTGGGGTCCTGGAATTCGAGGGGCCTTCAGAACTGGCGGCCAGGGGCACAGGTAAATGTTCCCTGCCTCTGGCCTGCTTGTATCTCCCGGAACCAGAAGTGACAGGGGCAAATGAAACTCTGCCAGCCAGGCCTGAGAAAAGATTGATGTATGTATTTGTTTCTTTTTTGAATTTCAACCCCCAACATATTCCAGCAAAAAAATGGGGGCAGGTTGGGCTGGGTTTCCTTCCATGGGCATCTGCTGCCAAGGAGGATGGCAGACTTGCCCCCTGCCCGGCTACCCCCGGCCCACGTCCCCCTGCCCGGCCCAGGATGGGGAAAGACGGTGGGAGACGGTAGGGGAGCTGGGAGGAGGGTTAGGGGAGTGGTGCTTTGGGGTAAGAAGTTGGGCTGAGGCTGAGGGGTGGGGGAGAGCTGCCCAAGTGTGGTCACCTTTGCTCAGTGACGGAGCCTCGAAGCTTGGCCGGGGCTGAAGGAACTACACGGGTGTGGGCGAGGCAGGCGAGGCAGGATGGCTGCGGCCGACGAGCTGGGGCAGGGCAGGGCCGGGGGCTGGCCCTCCCCCTCTAACTGATGATCTGCCGAGGTCGTCCGTAGCCTGTCATGCCGGCCTGGGAGGCCCCTCTGTTGCTGCCCATCTGTAGGCCAATGACGTGCTTGCCCTCCTGCAGCTGGCTCTCCGTGAAGTCCCTCTTATGCTCCTGGGCTTTCCTGGAAGCAGGAGACCAGGGTAAAGACCCACCAGGACTGCACAGTTTCCACCTCTGTTCTGTTTCCTCTGTCACTTCCTAGCCTGATCCCGTGTCCCCATCTCACTTCTCTTGCTTTCTTAACCTAGCTCACCCCATGGGCCAGAGATGCAGGCAAGCAGCAGGGACCCATCTGCCCCCTAGCCTAGACCTTCACTTTGTACCTTCCAGCCACCTGCTGCCCCACCTCCCTTGGCTTAACCGTCAGCCCAGGCCACCTGCCATCTCACACAGAGTCACAAGCTTAGCACACAAGGAACCCCTGGTGGTCACGTACTTCATAAACCAGTTGGGGTCTCCACGGTAGTACCCATCATTCTTGGTCACCGCCAAGCTGCCCAGGGCCATCAGGGTCCTCTGCACTGCTGCCAGGTCTTTGCCTGTGAGAGGAAAGAAAGGGATGAGGGGTGAACTTCAGGACCACGTACACAGGACTCCACAGCAGGGCCTGCCCCGCCTCTCAGAAAATTGGCCAAGCCAGGGGCTAAGGCTGTAGATGATCCTACGGTGCCCTTGGGAGTACGGCTGGCATTCCCTTGGCACATCCCATTCCCCACCCTGCAGACTGTTGTGGCGTGCTTGGATCATTCCTTGTCCCATCTGCCTCAGCTTCCTGTCCGCCCCCCACCTCCTCCACCCCTCTTCTCTCTGTACCTTCAAAGAGGTCCACAGTCTGGAACATGTCAGTCTTGGTGACCCCGTAGTCCTCAGCTGCCTTCAGGAACTGAGCGACCTGCTCCATCTGCTTGAAGACCATGGAAGGAGGGTTCTCGGGCACCTTCACTGGCTTGGAGCCGTCAGGATACAGGCTATTCACCAGCTTGCAAAGAATCTGCCAGGCATAGAATGCAGCTTGGCACTCAGCTCGGGGTGCCTGCCCCACAAGTTCAGCAGGGTGGCGAAGCCCCAGCCCCCCTTCCCAGGGTGCCACTCACCACGCCATTCTTCAGCCAGACCTGGAAACCCAGGCGCCCGCGGTCCGGGCGCCCCACGTCTGGGCCACACTGCACTAGAATCCACTCCACCAGCCGTTCCTCCAGCTCCTCGTCGTACTTCTTCTCAATTTTGGATTGTACTTCGCGGCTCATGCCATAGGAAGGACCCTTGTTGGCCATTTTGTGAGAGAGCTAAAGCAGCACCGGCCAGAGAAGGGAGAAGGTCAGAGGATCAGAAAACAGCTCTGCTTTTGCTTGTGCTAGGCAGGCCTTCGAGCTTCTAGAGGGCAGGGTTGCCCATCCGTCCTAGACATTGTTTACCTCCCCTGGTTTCCTCATTTTGTTTTCATGGCACTGCCCATCATCCCCTCTGTCCAGGGAGCCTCTCTGAACTTGGGGACCAGAGAAATGGGAGACCGGATCTTTGGAAGTCTAGAGCAAGGGTCAGTAAACTTACTTTGTAAACAGTCAGACAGTAGTGGGTATTTTAGGCTTCGCAGGACATATGGTCTCTGCCATTGGAGCATGAAAGCAGATATGTAAACTAGTGAGCACGGCTTTGATCCAATAAACCTTTACTGACCCAAACAGCAGGCTGCATTTAGCATATGGGCCAGTTTGACAACCGCGGGTCTAGAGCATTCTTTCTTTGCCAAGATTGGCCACAGGGGCACTGGAGATGCCTTCCAGAGGAGGCCACGCTGCCCCCTCCCCCAGCGCCAAAATAAGGCAGCAGGTTTCTTTGTCCAGGTAGGCGTGAGGTGGTTTGTTGGTTCTGCCTTAAGTTACAGAGTTCCCTTACTTCTCCCTCCACTTTATCCTCCAGCCCCGGAGCTGGAACTCCAAAACTCCAGCTCTTTGCCAGGTCAGCTCCGCCTCTGGCCTGCCGCTGCCGAAGAGGCTCAAACTTACCCACCGCTGGCAAGGTCTAGGAAGCCAGCAAAACTCACCAGCCTTTGGCCAAGAAGTTGCACTTCCTCGGGTGGGCCAGGAGACAGAGAGAACTAATGCACCCCCGGATTTTCCCTTGTGCCCGCAGGCTCCTGCCACTGCAGTAGCTGAGTAAGGGAGGGGCCGGAGTCCTCCAGGGATATCCCAGAGCCAAGAACCTGCCAGCCAGAAGATGGGGAGCCCCTTCCCTGTGCAGACCAGCAGCAGCGGCTGCCCTGAGGGCCTGGGCTGGCACTGCTCTGGAGAGCCCCGTAATGTGGGCGGAAGGCTGCAGGAGCAGGGCCGGTGAGGTAGGCCTCTGTGCAGGTGTGGCTGGTCGGGAGGAACACGACCTGGCTCCAGGTGTCACCCGGGGGTGGTGCCCAGAGCTCCCTGGACGAGCCCTCCGAGAAAGGGACCAAATGACACCAGACCCATCGCCTGGCCTCAGAGAGGTCAGAGGTCAGGAGGGAGAGAATGGTCTGAGGACAGGCGTAGTCAGCACCCTCCCTGACTCCCTCTCTTGCCAGAATCAGACCCTCTCTTCGCTCACCACCGTGGAAACAGAGTGAATGTCCTCACTAGCCAGGGTCCCCAGTCAGCAGCGCTACCCTTCCTTCCCCACAGCTGACAGCTTTCCTGCATTCGAGTTCCCCATCCGGGCGCTGAGGAGGATGTTACTATCTCAGAGGGCTCTGCCTTCACCGAGTTGCTGTCCCTGACTCCCTCCCACAGCCGCCTCCTGGTGGTGACCTGGGAGAGCCAGCCCCTGACCCAGGGACAAAAACAGTGTTCTTCCCACTCTGCCCTCCACTCCTTTTCCAAGCCATCCCCTGAGGGGATAGCAAAGCTTGAGACAAAGAACATGAGATGGACTCCTCTAAATTCCAGCTATTGAGCAACTCACTTCTCTTGGATTTGTAAAAGCCCCAGAGGACTGGGCCACCTCTGAGCATCACCACCCCATCTCCCCCACCAGCTGACACCAGAGAATCCAAAAGCAGTCTCTGCTCTGTTTCCCTGTTGCCCAGCCCCTCCCTTCCCCACCCTGCTGTGTGTCTTACATCTGCTTCCCAACCACTGGGGGGCCAAGTCAACTGGGACCAAGTGGCTTCGGCCCATCCCTCATCCTGGCCCCGGCTCAGCCTTCACCCCACCAGCCCAGGCAGGCAGCGTTCATCGCTGGGGTCCAGGCACCCATGACCTTCCACACCCTGCCCTCCCATCTGCCCTCCCTCCCAGACAGCGGGCCGGGTCTGCGAGGAACAGGACTGAAGCGGAGTGCCCCCCCCCACACACACACCAGTTTTCAGTCTAGGAGATGCAGAGCAGACAGTGAAGGTATCAAGGCTCACGGTGACAGGGACACAAAGTTGCCATCCCTAGATCTAGAGACAGTATTTGGATTTTGATCAGAACAGGGAAGGGGGATGAGAGGCACCCCACCCACCCCACCCCCAACTTTCTCCCTCCTGGTGAAGAGTCTGAAGGTCGAGAATCCCTAGAAATCCCTCTCAGTCCTCTGACCAAGACCTCCGAGTCCCACCTTGATGCTGCTGGGAAGAGAAGAGGGAGAGGGTTGCCAGCCAAGCCACCCGGAGGCCTTTCTAGATAAAGCCTCCTGGGACAGGACAAGCAGGACAGCCTGGCTGCGCTTTGATCCTCCTGCCCCGTGGCTCCTGTCAGCTTGCCCTCCCCAAGAGAAAGAATGAAGTCCAGCTGGAAAGGGGCAGTGTGCACCTGCTACCAGCAGGAACCCTGAAAAACTAGCAGAACCAGTGGTCTCTCCAGGACCGCTGGGCCCCCCACGCTCTTCGAAAGAAGACACAGCCAACAGTGGCAAGCATCTGTGGATCTCTGACATGGCAGGAGGGTGGGCTTATCTCAGTTCTGGGGACAGAAGAGCAGCCCCAGTCACTGGTACCCTTTGGATAGCAACCACTGAGGGGAAGCTGCCAGACCCTTCGGGAAGGGCCCAGGATCCCAGGCCCACCCAGGCCAACACTGCAAAGCTCCTGCAGGGCCCTCCCCTCACCTCTCTGCCTGCAATGGGGTCACCTCCCATTTTCAGAGGATGGAAGGAGCCATGTGTCCAGAAAGGCAGCTCTCGTGCAGTGCAGGTCCCCACACCCTGCCACGCCTGCCTGTGGCCCTCCCCGCTGCCTCAGTGGCTCCCTGGGGCTTCTCCCTTGCTGCTCAGGCCCTGGTACCCGCCCGCGGGACCCTGCTCTACAGCACGGGTGTACTTGCACACCTTCTTGCCTCCTTGGACAGCCTCCCAGGTGGACGCCAGACTCATGTCTAACCCGACACCTCGAGCCCATCACACACCCCACAGGCGTGACGAGGGCTGAACACAGGGAGCCCCCCCTCACACCCCAGTCATCAGGGTCTTCACCATCAATCCCTCCACATCGGCCAAGTCATCCTAAACATTTCAACCAGCCTGGGGCTGCCCAGTCTGAGCCTTATGGGATTCTAGCAACCTCATCCCTGCCATCAAGTAGGACCACTTCCCCATCTGGAGATCAGGAATGCAGGCTGACAGAGAGGGTGGCCTTCTCCAGCCAGGGAGCTGGAGACCAGGACCCTGGAGGGCCCTGTCCCCAGTACACCCACTGCTACTGCGCAGCCCTAGCCTACCTTCCCTCCAACCCAGGCGTGCATGCACTTACAGGGGTTCCTCGGGCCTCGCAGGAGGGAAGGAGCTCTCCGTGTCTGAACTTGGACAGACAGGATGGGGCGCTGGCTGAGTGGGGGGTTTAAAGGGCTGCTGCTGTGGTGATGTCAGCCTCCCCCGCTGGCTCACCCCTCGGCCCCCTCCCTGCTTGAAGAACCCAGCCTGTTCCCCACCCCCAGCACCCCCAGTGACTCCACACAGGCTCCATATTTGGGGAAAGACACCAAGTTGGAGCAGTCTGCCGGGGGCTGCCCGAGACATTCTCTGCATGCTTTGGAGATGGAGCGGGCGGGGCGGAGCTCAGCTGCCGGCCCGGGAAGCCACCGGGGAAAAGCCTTTTATGGACAGGACCATGAAGGCTTTCCCTGCTGTCTGGACTTAGGGCTGCTCCTTCTTCACTGCTCCCTGCCCCCGAGTTTGAGGGCAGGGGAAATTCAAGAGGGCCTGGCCAGAGAGAGGGGGAAGGAGCTGGGGGCTCCATCCCTGAGGCTGGTGGTGGACTAACCAGCCACCTTGTCCTCCAGGGGGTTCACTCTAGTTGGTGATAGGAACTCACCTTTACTGAGAACCTATGACAGGCCAGGCAAATGCTTTGCAAATGCTCTCATTGAACCCTTAGGGCTATATGGTGGGAGCACAATTACTAACCTCATTTTACAGATAAAGAAACAGGCTTCGAATGCATCTTACTCAAGGCCATGGGGGGGAGGTCAGGAGTGGTGGAAGCTGGGTGTCCCTGCTGGACCCCGTGTGGGAGGGGCGAGGCTGGCAGACCCGCTCCTTCAGCTGCCCCACCCGGCTCAGGTTGAGAGCGTTGGGTTGGAGCGGGTCTTGGGTTCCATGCTTTAGCTGGGGGTGGGATCTGAGGGCTCAGCGGCAGCTCAGGGGACCCCCAGAGGGTTTCTAAGGCCTGGCAGGGCTGAGACACCCACACTGGGTGGGAGGCTCAGAGGCTGCTCTCCTCCCTCCCTCCCTGTGGAACAGTCCCAACCTACCCTAGAGAACAGACTGGACTCTCTCACTCCTGGAAGGAGACCCACTCATATGTGTCTTGCACCTGGCCTCAGGCGTCTGGGGAAAGGGCACGCGAAGGTGAGAGGCTGCCAGGGGCATCTCTTGGGCTGCCTACTGTGAGACCACCCCACCCCTTCCCCTAGGGCAGCCTGGCAGGGAGGAACTAACGCTCTCCACCACACACTGGACACCTTCCAGGAGAGGGGCAGCTGAGCTTGGCACTGGGCAGTGGGCGGTGGAGGGGACGCCCACCACAGCCAGCCTCCTGACGCCAGAGCCCAGTGATGCAGAGCTGGAGTGCCCCCCAGTGGCGTTCTCTGGGAAGAGCAGGGAGAGGGGGGATTGGCTAGAGGGCAGCGGACCTCTGGTTAGGTCTGAATTCACCAGCTTTCTGGCCCCCCAAATCTTGGCCTCCTAGGCCTGTTGGAACCTAAGTCAACTTTCTAGGGCCGTTTCCAAATTCCCTCTTCTGGGGCCTGCCTGCCACCCACACCCGCATTTACCCATCATACAATCACCACTTGTGTTCCGGTACAGCCAGCCCCGCCTCAGCCTGCATTCTCCTGTCCATTAAAGTCACGTCCGGGGAGCACTGGCTGCTCTGGCTGCCTGCCGGGCCGGGAGAGGCTCAGGCCAGAAGGGAAGCCGACCTGACTTGCAGGTGAGGGGCCAGGTGGGCAGAGACTGCTGCCATTCGCCAGGTAAGGGAGGCAGCGGCGGGTCTGAGCAGTGAGATGGCACTGCTAGGGCTTCTTCACTCCCCTGTTCTCTCTCCCAGCACAGTGCCTGGCATGGAGCAGGCCCCTGGTACAGGTTTCCTCTTGCTCAAAGGGGAGGAGAGACATGGGGGACTCGAGGACACACGGGGAAAACAAGGGGGGACTCTATTTTGTTGAAAAGAGAAAGGCAGACCAGAAGAGCTGGGAAATGGAGGGCCTCTTTCCCACCCTTCCTTCTCAACACCTCCACCCGGAAAGGGGGAGCAAACAGGGGCCTGAGAACTGCGTCTGGTTGTTTCTTTAATTGAATGCAGACTCATTTATAGAAAACAGAAATGCAACCATAGCATGGAAACAGACATTAAACGGAGTTCTGAAAAAAGATCCAGATCCAGCTCCTCTCCCCAGCCCCAGGGAGAGCTATAAAAACAAGTTGGGCAGAATAAAATCCACTCCCATCCCCAAGGCAGAGGCCCGACCTGATCTGCCCCAGTCTAGGCATCTGGAATGGACCAGGTAGGGTGACGGGGATCGAACGACCAGAGCAGCCAGGGGCCCAGAGCTGGGGCAACTCAGTGTAAACTCCAAAGTTTCCTACGTATACGTGTGTGTGACTAACACAAAACTTGGCCGAAGACAGGACGGAAACACGGAAGCCAGCCCTGGGTCCTAGAGTGAGGCTGGACCGGAGACACCGAGGGGAATATCGTGTCCCTTCCTGAGCCTCCCTCTAAGATAGGCACTGGGGCTCCCACGGCTGTGAGGAGGCAGGAGGAGCTGGGCGCCTTGTATCCCCCTCCTTTGCCCCTGGACATTCTTGGGCAGTGTCAATGGCACTGAAAGGCCCCCAGCTGGGGCTTGGCAGGACAGAGGGCCGGAAACAAAAAGGAAGGGAAGCGGGGAATGGATCTCTCCCTCCAATCCTGGCGCCAACATCAGTTTGGGGGCTGATGGGATAGGAAGTTGACCTCTGAATTTAGCCCCTCAGATCAAGGCAACTCTCACACATGGGCTGACTCTTATTACTACAGAGCCAGTCCCAAGCACAGGTCAGAGGGAGGAGGCAGCCCTGTCTGCAGCCCCTCTTAGGCCTTAGCACCAAAAGCCTGGCACCAGCTGGCCAGCCTCCAAAATCCTACACCCCCATTCATCCTGACTGGAACGGGCAGTGATGGCAGTCAGGTGCAGCCCCAAAGAGCAGTGGGGCCCCGGTGCAGAACAGAGAATCAGGTCCAACCAGTCCCTGGACTGGAGCTCGGGAAGAAGAAAGAAAGCGCTTGGGGTCACAGGCTCCTGGGGAAGGGAAGGACGGGCAGAATGTGAGGCATGAGATGGGCAGGGTAACACCACTTCCCTCCTTCCTCCTGCGGAGGGACAAATGGAGAGCCAACGGACAGGGCCTGTGAGAGGCCCTCAACACTGAGAAGCAGCAGCCATTGGCCAACATCTGGGGTTTTGGGGGAGCAGGCCTCCTCCCCGGCAGAGGGCAGCTGCAAGGCTCAAGGCCCCCGCCATGACTGTCTCAGGCCAAGCTTGGGCTAGACCTCGCTGTCCCACCACCACCGACACTGGGCCGCAGGGCGGGGACTCACACCCCCCGAGCTACAGAGGCTCTGGGCAGTGAGGCAGAGGAGCTCAAGAGCCCCCCCACTGTGAGTAAAGCAAGGGGCCTGGCTCCTGCTAGAAGACGTAGATCTTGTCCCGCTGCACGGTGTCCAGGTCGTCGTCCAGCGTCAGCAACACCTGGGCGGGGAGGACGCCGAGTCAGGCACAGGCCGGGATGCAACCTTGGCCTCTACCCCACCCCCGCGCTGGGGCAGGCCCATCTCACGGACCAGGAATGACCCAAACATGGCAATGGAGGAGAGGAAGTGCCAGATGTCGTGGTCGTCAAAGAAGTCCAGGAGGATGCAGTCGCGGTTGTGCTCCCGTGACTCCGCGGGTGTTTTCTGGGGAGGAACAGGGAGAGTCGCCAGTGGACACTGCCCACCCAGGCGAGAGAGCACCCTTCTCCCGACTCACCCTTGCCCTTGACTCCCACATCGAAGAATGGGCTTTCTGTTACAGATTTCTCCCGGAGGATGGTGCCTTCTGCCCCTTCCTTTCACTGAGACCCTCCTCCCTCCGATTCTTTCGCCCTGTATACGAGCAGCGGGTTGAGATTACCTTGAGACGCTAGGAGACCTCAAAAGGCTCCTACCTCGGGTCCCTGCCTTGGCCTCTGCCCTGCTCTAATCAGCAACTCCAGCCTCACTTGTTCTAGAGCGTTACTGGCAGGTCACAACCTGCCCCCTCCACCGGGACAACAGGAGCCATGACTGTGGGCCACGACCTAAGGTGCTCAGGGTCCTCCCTGCTCGCCCATAACCCTATCCACCCAACACTGACCGGACATCACTGTGTCTGGGGCCGTCTGCACCCCATGCTGATGCCACCGAGATGACAACTGTCCTGCCCTCGGGAGTTCACAGTCTTCACTCAGCTCCCAAATTCATGCATTCGCTGACCCCAAATCTGCCTCGTCTAGTTCTGCCTCTGGGTCATGACTCCGGTCACAGAGTCGCTGTGGCCACAGGGCCCTTTCTCATCACCTTTAAGGCCATGAGCAAGGTCTGCCTCCCCCAGGAAGCTTTCCTGGACCTCCTAAACTCTGTCCTCTGCGCTCGTGTCCATTCCCCTTGCTGTCCTGCCTATATGCTTCACCTTGTGTATCATACTGCAAAGAACAGTCCAGGAATGATGGCTTCTCATTCTCTCTCTCTTTCTCTCTCCTGAACTAGATTATAAGTACTTCAAAGGCAGAGACCGGGCCAGACTTGGTTCTGATCACAGAACTGAAACCTGATTCATGGCAGGTGCCGATGAGGCAGAGAGGAGAGCCTAGTACTTCTGGCTTCAAAACCCAGCTGTGCCACTCGCTGGCCGTGTGATCCTGGGCAGGTCCCTTGGCCTCTCTGAACCTCAGCTGCCTCATAGGTAAAATGAGGGAAACACCCCCCTGCTGGCTTGTTGAACGTCAGGAGGATTAAGTGAGAAGGGAGCTGTGCAAGAGCATGGTTGAGAAGCGGCCATTCCCCACCGTCTCAGCGGGATCACTACTCACCTGCCAGGTGCTGAGTCCCTGGAAGAAGAAGAAGAGCGCAAAGCCCCACACCACGGAGGTGCAGACAATGCAGAGCAGGGGGATGAGCTTGATCCGCTCCCCGCTGCGGAGCTGGGGGTGGGGAGAGAGCAGCCTGAGGGCCAGACCCCAGCCCAGCCCGTTTCCCGGCCTGCCCTTCACGCCACTTCTCAGTATACAGGATGGATGCTTCAGGAAGCCTTCCTAGATTCACACCCTCACCTTGCATAGCCGCACAGCTCAACTCGTCCCGCACCAGCAGCCTGGTGTCCCCACCCCCGATGTCCACCCTGGCTAGGCCTCCACGCGCGCACAGCCCCGTGCTGGCCTGCCGCACGCCGGCCGGGGGGCTCTCCCTGTGCAGAGGCCCCTCTCACACTGGCTGGCAGGAGGGTCCCTGCGAAGCGCCTGGCTGGCCGTCAGAGGTCCCGCCTGGGCAGACTCGGGGAGCCCCAGCTCAACCTCCTCTGCACCCCATGGGGCTCTTCCCAGCTGCAGGGCCATTCTTGGAATAGAGAAGGGGCTCCGTAAACGGGTCTTTGGATACGGCAGAGTACACGCAAGAGACTTTAGCCTCTCCCCTCCGCAGACCTCATCGGCACAGAGGAAGGAGAAGTCCCCACTCCCTGAAGCAGGCTGTGCCCAGCTCCGTCCCTCGAAAGCAGAGCGCCCAGCGGAGGAGGCTCAGCCGCCCCCACTCACCTTCATGATGATGTAGAAGGCAAAGTAGAGAAGCAGGTTGCAGATGCCGATGGCCAACAAGTAGGAGGCGAAATCATTGGGGCGCGCGATGAGCCCATAGGCAGCTCTGGTAAAGGGAGGGAGAGCTGGTGAAGCAGGGGAGGGCCAAGCGCGAGAAAAGGGCTCTCCCTCACCCCTACCCCACGTTTTATGATGATGTGAGGCTGGGCTCAAAGGTCCACAGAAATTCTAGAACCCCAGGTGCCAACCTCTCTCCCCTCAGCCCCCATTTCTCACGCCCAAAGCTTAGAATTTGTGCGTGGCCCCCAAGGCAGCCAGGGGCTGGCCCCGTCCCCAGCTGTCCACCCAGCCAGGCTGCCACAGACAACAGCCAGACTCACAGGGACCAGTTGATAATGTTGCCCATAACCAGCAGCACCATGCGGTCCTGGAGGGAAGCAGAGACACGGGGACTGAGAGAGGGGAAGAGAGACAGGGAGAGAAGTGGAAGAAGGCCCCAGTCAGCCGGTGCCCCCCTCCCCTGGGCTCTCGGCGGCGCGCGCCCGCCCCCCAAAGCGGGAAGAGAGTGGACAGAGGAGGAGGGCTGGGGAGCCGGGCGGGTACCACGTAGAGGGGCCCACTGCACTGCCGGATGCAGTCTGTGTAGAGCACGTGGACGATGCGGCGGCAGATCCCCGAGTCTGCAAGAAGGGAAAGTGCTGACGGGCACGGGCACCCCTCTGTTCCTGGCCCCTGGCCCGCATCAGTGGAGAGAACCCAGGCCTCCGGAGGGCACGGCTACGCCAACCCTCATCTAATTCCTCACTCTGTGATTCTTCCAGGGCCCCCAGGAAGAGGGCAGAACCCAAAGTTGGCAGTGAGTCCAGGTTCCCGAGGCCACCAACCCCTCATTCCGTGGGGCCCAGCTGCCCCCCTCCACGGCCTGCCCCAGGCATGCCCTCACCCAGCTTCCAGCGGCCCATGTAATAGAGCTGTGTGCTGAGAAGCAGGGTGGCGATGATGTGAATGACCGAGAAGACGATCCAGAACGCTGTGTTCCCTTTACCAAAGACCTGGAGGGCGGGGTGGGGGGTGGGGTGTGCCATAGGCAGGGCTGAGGAGGCGCTGAGGAGAGCCGCTCCCTCAGCCCGCCCATCCTCCAGAGGAGCGGGGCTCGCCGCTCAGTCCGGGCCAGGCTCTCTGGGGAGGCCCAGGGAAGGCACCTCAGGGAAGGAGCAGGGATCTCTCCTTCGGGAGGTGGGGGGGCCGGTGCGGGTGCACGGATGCATGTGCACCTCTCCTGCGGGGCGGGCACCTCGCGGGCTGGGGCCTCACCACGCCCAGCACAGAGAAGAAGATGACGATGGCCAGGCAGGCGTAGGCGCTGTAGGCGCTGGCGTTGATGTCCGGGTGCCGCTTCTGGTAGAGTTTCAGCATGCACAGCCCCGCAATCATGTACATGAACGATGTGTCTGGGGAGGGGCGTGGGGGGCAGGGACGTGAGCTACAAACACACCTGCCGAACTGCAGCACGGGTCTCCCAGCCCAGACCCCCCCCCGCCCCCGCGGCGGCACAGAGAGCCCCACGCCTTCTCAGGGCCTCAGAGTGAGCTGCCGGCAGGCTGACATTTGAACTCCAGGCCCTTAACTGTCCCTAGGACACCACACTGCCACCCCACTGGCCAGCACCCAGTCTGACCTCCCCTGACAACAAGGACAACGAAGCCTGAGCAGCCCGAGATCAGGGACCGTAGCTCAGTTATGTTCGTCTTCTCTGTGTTTATCCGTGCTTTTCCATAGAAAACACTAACACACGAACGCGGTAGCATGCAGCTGCCCCTTTTCTATAAACCAGGACGTGTGTGCCCAAGGGAGCCCGGCTCCGGGGTCTCCCACAGGGCTGAGTGTTGGGGATCCCCGCGGGGTGGACATGGGGATGGTGGAGGACCTCAGGCAGGTCCCTGCTCTAGACGCAGTCAGGGAAGACAGAGGCCCCACTCACCAAACTGGAAGTTGGTATAGTTGGGGCAGACATGATAGCAGGCACTGAGAAGCCCCTCCATCATCAGCGCTGTGCCCATGGCATAGAACAGGCCGAAGTGTTTTGGGATCCCACATTCCTGTTGGGGACAAGGGAAGGGAAAGAGGAGGTAAGGCTTGGGGGGGGAGGGGAGGAAGAGGGGAGGGAGGGCCAGAGGAAGGGAGGGACCCGGAAGAGGGCAAGCAGGAGAGAGGAGGGGAGGGCGCGTGGGCTGGGCCTGGAGGCCTGGCGGCAGGCGCCCTCACCAGGGCGTAGAGGTCATTGCGCAGCAGGGCCCGGTTGTGGTTGATCTCCCGTTGCAGGATGATAAGCAGGAAGAGCAGCCCCAGCAGGATGTACCCCAGGTTGCTCAGGATGTTGTTGAAGGCGCTGGAAGGGGAGACACGGGGCGCACGGCCTTGGCCCCATACTCTGGCCTCTTCCCCACGGGGTCAGGCACTGGCAGAGCCCCGGCCCCTACCCCCTGACCCTAGCTCACCCCCCACCCCAGCCGATCCCCACCTGAGGTTGCCTAGTGGGTGGGCGCAGAGGAAGTTGTAGTAGCAGATGTCCTGATTCCCGGTGACGTTCACCACCTGCGGGGGGCACGGGGGCGGAGGGGCTGCTAAAGCCCCGGCGGGAGGGAGCCGGGCCTGAGCCCGGGCCACACCACGCAGCCCCACGCGGCAGGACGGCAAAGGGCCACACAGGTGGCTCGCGGGCACGTACGTTCGCCGGACCAGCCCTCTCTGGCACGGTCACTGCCCCCTGCACTAGGTGGAGCACTAGGTGGTCATGGGGCATGACCGT
Source organism: Ailuropoda melanoleuca (assembly GCF_002007445.2). Taxonomy (NCBI): domain Eukaryota; kingdom Metazoa; phylum Chordata; class Mammalia; order Carnivora; family Ursidae; genus Ailuropoda; species Ailuropoda melanoleuca. The sequence goes on along the minus strand of NC_048225.1, from coordinate 13,232,937 downwards.
GACAGAGGGTCTTGCCTCACAGCACAGAGAAAAGGGAAGGGAAACTGAGACCTACGAAGTCCCATGACTCTAGTTGCGAAAACCCTGCAACAAGCTGGGGAAGGTGCCGGCACTGTCACTGTGTGGCCCCATTTTGCAGATGAGAACACTGATGCTCGGGGAGCTTCAGTGACTTGCTCCAGGTCCCAGAGTTAGGATCTGAACACAGGTCCCGTGACCCATGACCTGTGCACGCCAGAGCCCCCCGCTGGGACGCTTGGCAAGGGCGCTCTGTGCGGAGCCCGGGGGGCCGGCCCCGCCTCTCACCGTCTGGTAGGTGATCACTAGCTGCACCACAGGAAGCGCATAGAAGACAGCGATGGTGGCGATGTTCCTGCGGGGTGGGGGCCGCGGTGAGGAGGCGGGGCCCCAGACACCGCCACACCACGCTGCCAGCTACAGGAAGCCCGGCCGCTGCTCCCGCTCACCAGAAGTAGATCTGGTACTTCTTCCGAAGGACCCGTTTGTCCTTGCGTGCCAGGTCGGCCACGTAGAGGTATTGCTGGGGAGAAGCTGGAGTGAGCCCCACTTTCCCACTGCCCGGAAGACCAGAGAAGCCCCTCTTGCCCAGGTTAGAGGAGGACAAGAGAAGTTCCCTTGCCCCGCCCCCCCGCCACAATTCTCCAGGGCAGGGCTCGAGGCCACCCTGTTGCTGCCGGCCAATCAGTCTGGAAGGGCTGGGAGCAGAGCTGGCTTCCCCTGCAATCGATCCTGCCCCTTTGTTCCCCAAAGAGGTCAACCCAGAGGGAGATGTGCTGGGGCCCGAACACAGAATCTCCTTTCCTTGGGAAACCCATGGCCAGGGCCAGCCTGCATGGCATCGGACCTTGGTGCGAATGACATTCTTGTCTGAATCGATGTCCGTCAACGTGTCGTAGTCATCCTCCTCCACAGAGCTCATGGAGTCCAGGCGAGGCCGAGTGCCCACAGGGTCTAGGGAGCGATCTGGGGTGGGCAGGAGGGAAGAGTTAACCAGTAGACACAAAGCCCAAGGTCTGTCCCCACCCACCTGGGGCAATTGTCACAATTACTGGGCGATGGGAAGAGGCAAACTGTGGGCTCAGAGCAGGGCTGGAGGTGGGCTCAGGCCCAGGGCAAAGGTATTGGGTGCTCCTAAGTCCTTGAGGGGAACAAGGGTGGGTTCTGGGAAGAGGCCAACAAACACAGACCGTTCCAGCCCTGCCCCCTCACTGAAGTAGGACTTCCAGGCCCAGACCCTGAGCAGACCTTGGGCCCCAGACACAAGCAACAGGACTGAATTCGGCAGAAGTCATGCTGATTAGGTGCCCAGCTGTGTGGGTTCTGAGAGGACACTGCCTTGGCCCCCAGTGGGTAGAGACCCAGTGGGCTCTGGGGTGCAGGCAAGAGTGACAGGCTGCCTCTAGGAAGAGCACCTGCTCCTGTTCTTTTCTTCAGAAGCTTCCTCCTGTGACCTTGCCTGACCAAAGGCCCCAGAGGCCAGGCCGTGACACTCCTGCCCATGGGCCCTACCCCGGCAGGCCAGGGAGTGAGGGTGCCGCTCAACATGGCAGCAAAGCAGAACATCTGGCCTGGGGGTAGTTGGGGCACTAGCCCACCAGCAGCAAGGCCAGTGCCTGCTTCTCTCAAAAGACACAAGAGTGGGCAATTATTGGCATCAGACGGGGAAGCCATGCACAAAGCGTCTCTCTGGCCCTGGAGCCTACCGGCTCCAGTCAGCGGCCCTGGCAGAAGCTGATTGGCAGAGCAGCGCCCCCCCCCCACATCTACCCATGGCAATGCACAGCTGCCGCATCTGGCCAAAGGGGAGGCGCCGCTTGAACTGGTCGTGCCCTTCAAAGGAAAGGGAAAGTTACCGGGAAGTGGGGCCAAGGAGGAAAGAACGAGAGAGGAGAGGGGCAGGGAGACAGCAGCCCCTCTCCCGGTGCCAGTGTCTGGCAGAAGAGGCAGGTGCCCTTCACCATGCTTCACCCAGCCTGCTCCGGCCCTGCACGGCACACCTCTGCCCGCCTGGCTCACGCACCCTGGTAACTGTAGGAGAGGTCTCCGGTGCCCGTGCTATCGACCAGACCGTCCGTGGACCCGGAACTGTTCTCTGCAGGACACGGCACGTGGTGAGGCCGGCGGGAGGGGATGGGGATGCTGGGGTCGGGAGGGGCCCGCTGCCACTTGGCCGCCTTGGAGGTGGAAGCCCAAGGAGACCGGGTTGTGAGTGGGCAGGGACAATCTCTGGCGGATACGTACCAAAGGAGCCGTAGTTATAGCCCTCATAAGGGGGGCTGCCAGGGAAGGAGTCGGCGAGCACCCGAGGGTGACCTGCAATGAGAAATCAAGGTCCCCTCAGCTCTGGAAACAGGCCAAGGAGAAGACAGAAGGAAGACTCCAGAGAAGAGAGACACGGAGGGGCCACAGCAGCAGCAAAGAAGAAGCACCTATCCTGACAAACACACCTCGCTCCCACTGCCACTGGCTGCCCCAACCTCCCACGTGTGTCCCCGTGGAAACCCTCGCCATTCTTTGTCCTCGCTACAGACAGAGAGAGAGAGAGAGAGGTCAAGGAATTGATGCATCTAAATGACCAGCTAGGATAGCGAGCATCGGCCTGCCCAGGTCCCACCCAGACACCCTGGACTGTCCCCTTCCTCCCCCATTCTGGACCTCAGCTCCTCTGCCCACAGCACCTGGAGCTTACCAAGGAGAGAAGCTGAGAGACAAGGTCCCAAGCAGGAGGGAGGACAGACAGAGAGGGAAGAATGGAAGAAAAGGAGAGAGAATGAAAGGTTAATAATCCCCCAGACTGTGAGCTACATCGCCCGAGGCAGACAGACAGTGTAGCTAAACCCAGAGAACGAATCGAGTGGCAGCCATTAAGATGGGCACGTTAGGGTCACAGGGGCACAACAGCCCAGCCCCGTTTCCATCTATACAGTGTTATTCCCAATCTAATATCCAGAAGCCCCCAGCTGGCCTTTCCTCCTCCAGCCCCCAAGGGAACCATCCAGCAAAGCACAGAGCAAACTCTGCCCTCCCTGCCCAGGCCCTCCAGAGGTACCGCTTTCTGGACAGGCTCGGTCCACAGCCAACAGAAGCGTCTTCTTCCTCTGCCTGCAGGAACAGAATCCAGAGGAAACCAGAGCGGCAGGACGAAGAGCCCTCCTATGCTGGGCTGGCCTGCCTGCCACCCTCCCCACCCCATAATCCTGTCCTTCATCTGTGATCTTAAGGTTCTTCCCAGTCTGGGAAGCAATGTGGGGTTTTCCTGCTTGGGTGGAAGCTTGAGGGCAGGGGCTGGTTTCCAGAGGCGAGGCCCACGGACCACCGACCGTAAAACAGACCCGCCTTCCTATGGCCCATGATAGTGTGGAGCACGACCCTGGGTTGGCTCAGATGTCGCCAGGCCAGCTCCCCTGCTCGACCCACCCCAGAAAAGGGGGACGCCCGGCAGCCCCGCTTTACCTCCAGTTCTCCCAACAGGCCAGGAGGATAGTCAGCAGGTAGAAGGAGAGAAATATGCCCAGACAAAAGAGCATACCACCGACGTAGGCCTCAGCTGTGGCGGGGAAGAAGGAGGGTGAGCACAGCAAGCCTTCCAAGAATGCTCGTCACGGCTCACAAGGGCCCAGCCTAAGCTCTCCTCACTTCTTCCCTCAGTGACCTGGCGGGGTGAGCAACAGGCAGGTCCCCAAATATGCCAAACTCTGACAGGATTTCTGTCTTCGCTCCTGTTACTCCCTCCGCTAGAATTTTCTTCTCTCCTTTCTCAAACACTCCATCCTGTTTTCAAACTCAGCTTCCTTCCAAACACAGCTCAGGGGCTGTGTCCTCTAGGACAGCTTCTGTGTCCTGCACTCCCAGTGACCTGTCCTTTGCCCTTCACAGCTCTCAGCACACCGCACAGCGGCAGGCACCCATCCTTTAGACGGGAACTCTCTGAGGACTCCAGCCAGAGCATAACACCTGGCACACAGAAGGTGCTCGATAAATATTTGTCGAATAAAGAATCCATACAAGAGAGGCGGCTTCTCTCCCCTCCCATTACAATCCCTTATTTTTATCTCTTATTTTCCAGTTTACAAAGGGCTCCATCCGATCACTCAGTAAATATTTATCAAGCATGACTAAGGGGCCTAATACTTTCCTGCTAATTTTGTGCTAAACCTCACAGCTTGGTAAAACTACAGGGACAGATCCTATTCCCTACCATGATGGAGACAGGGAAACTGAGGCTTAGTGAGACTGCACTGCTCACAAGGGACAAAGAGAGAACCGGAACTCAGTACTTCAGTTGTTAGTCACTGACTCTGTACCACATCGCCCTGGGACCCACCTCCGGGCCCTCCCATCCTGAAGACTGCCAAGGACACTCCCCCTTCCAGGCCCGCCAGTCTGCTGTGTAGGCCTCCCTCCCCCTTCCCCAGGTCTGAGAGGAAGAGCCACTCAGCCACCCACACTCACACGTGACTGCTCGAGATACCACCACTGACAGCGTTTTCTGGCGGTGCCCTTGATCAACCGGTTCATCTGGAAGCAAAATGTCAAACAAGTAGCCGCCTGGAGCTTGGCTAAAGTTTGCAGGACCAGGCCTGGGAGAGTCCGGGGCCAAAACCCCACATCCTGGCGGACCCACCCACCAGCCACACAGGTGTTTCTACCGCCCAGGGAGGGACTGAGCCCTCCCCACCCCTAGCCAGGCCAGGGCACACCGTGTACCTTCCACAAAGGGGTAGAAAGGCAAGGAGCCCCCACAGGCCTGGTCTTCGGTCTTCACCACCACCACCACATAAAAGCTATTGCTGGGGAAGTCTTTGCGCTGCAGGATTACCAGCCATCATCAAAACCAAGCAACAAAACACACACATCCTTTTACGTATCCCTCACTAAGATCCCCGCGAGATTAGTACCATCATTACCACTATCATGCCTTAGGGTTACACTGCCAGTAAGTGGTAGAGCTCCAGAGCTGAAACCATGACCCCACACTCTAGCCAGGCGAGCAAATGTGTATATGACCCACCAACATGGAACCCATGGCTGCCCCATATGGTCTGGGCATCAGCCAGGAGAAAAGTAGAGGGGCCCCGCTGCCTCCTGAGTTGTGAGACTGGATGTTGTGAGGTGAACATATGGCTTCACCCTCCCTGCCTCCAGCACGGGTTTCAGCCTTCGCCAAGGGCAACACTCAGCATCAGCCAGGGCCCTTCTCCCTCTCTCTCCCCTCTCTCTCTCTTTTTTTTTTTTTAAGATTTTACTTATTTATTTGACAGAGAGAACACAGGCAGGGGGAGCTGCAGGCAGAAGGAGAGAGAGAAGCAGGCTCCCTGCTGAGCAGAGAGCCTGATGTGGGGCTTGATCCCAGAACCCTGGGATCACGACTTGAGCTGAAGGCAGACACTTAACTGACTGAGCCACCCAGGTGCCCCCCTTTTCCCTCCCTTAGCTGTCATTACAGTGAATGAAATAGGTATGACAACCAGAAAGGGTACTCCGCTCTTTCCTACTCCAAGGTGATTGGGACGATGATTTAACTTTCACATATATTGCAGAGCCCCAAACCTCAGGGACTGGCAGGCCACAACTCCATCTTATCAGTAGGGCAGAAATGGGGCTCGGGTGAAGGAGCAAGGGTTTGGAAAGCTCATCACCTGGCTCCATCTCCCACAGGGCCATGCATATTTCCTACCTGCACAGTGATGGCGGCCTTCTTGGTCATAGTCTGGTACATGCCGATGAAGGCTACGTTGTTGTCTAGGTCATAGACAGGGCACTACAGAGGGAAGAGGGGAGAGGCAAATGGGCAGGAACCTGGGCCCTGTGCCCCCTCTTTAGCAGCCCTGCTACCCGCTGGTGGAGAGCAAAAAAGGCAGGCAACGTACCAGGACATCCTGGATGGAGATGACCGAGCAGGGGAAGGCCTTGCTGGAGGTCACCTTGACAATCACTGAATCCACTCCCTCCGGGAACTCATACTTGAAGTACTGAGGGCACAGGGTGCCAGGGAGAGCCCCATCTCATGAGGATGCTCTCTCTGTCCCTCTAGAATGGAACAGTGTGTATCTTCCCAGGGTTGGGCAGTGGAAGCTCTCTGGGGGGAAGGACCCTGACCCCAAGCAGCTCTATTATATTATTCCCCTCAGCTGGGCACTCAGGATAGGGTCCCAGGAGGCAAGTAGGGAAGGTAGCAGCCAGACCCCATGCCTCTGCACTTGCCATGCTGCCTGTCCCTGACCACCTCAGGGCCAGAGCTCCTGTTTCCAGACAGTCCCTCCATGGCAAGGGTACAGCCAACCTGGGACTCCCAGCAGAGTCTGCCGACCACTCCCGTTCTCATGTCCCCACTTCTCCCGAGGGCCAGTTGCCAGACAGATCTTACCTGGGGCTGGGCTGCTGTGGTATTGAAGCTAAACTGCTCCCCAGTCCTGGAGGGAGAAGAGCGCCCCCCATCACGGTCACTACCAGAGCCTGGCAAGGAGGCCAGTCCTGTGGTCCCCTGGCATTGCCCTCGCAGACCTGAGCACGAAGTCGTCCATCCGGCTGACCCGGAGCTGGTAGGTGGTGTTGACCGGTGACAGGGTGGACACATCCACATAGAAGAACTGGACCTCAGACTCGTTCTTGGTGGGGGGCTGGCACAGCGTTCGCTCCACCTTCTGGTAGAGGTACTTGCGCTGATACCTACAGCCCAAAGCAGAAAGCCAGGACGTTACTACTGTCCCAGACAGCAAGCCACGCCACGGGAGCGAGGCCTTGACTCCCCTACTCTGGTTTCCAACTTCTCCCTACTCCTACCCCAGCTAGGCTGACAAGCTCCAGGCTGGCTGGCTTGGCCACTGAGCAGCCCCCTGGTTCAGGGAATGGGGGAGAGAAACAGAGGGGCTTCTGGGTGGCCTGAGGCCCTGGATAAGGCCCTGGGTGAGGCTCTGGGCTGGGCCTGGTGGAGGCCTACCCCCCTCCCTTATCCCCAGGTCCTACTCACAGCCCTCGCAGGATTAGGGGCACCTGGAAGGACACCACAGCCTCCTTCTGGCGGACCACAAACAGCAAAGGAGCCCCCTTCTGCTTGTTCAGGACATTCACGGACACACGCACGCCTTCTGTCTGCAGAATGACATGGAAACACCCCGCAGTCAAGCCTGTGGTGACTCCACCTGTGCTCCTTGGGACACATGGCTCCAGGGTTGGTGAGCCCTGCCCTCCGTCATGCCGACAGCTTTGTTCCCCCACCTCCACTCCACCCTAGTCAGGCTGGGCAGCTAGCTATGCCCCTTCACCACCAGAGCAGCCCCAGTCTCCAGGAGGGATTTGCCCTGAGTCAGAGGAGAGGCTTTTGGAAGAGGCCCCGTCTGGCTGGCAGGTACGTGTAGGACAATGGGACCACGCAACTACAAGGCCTCACTTCCCAAGAGGAAACACAACGGAGACCTTGGGCATCCCCAGGATACCCCATATCTATCCATGCTCATGGGATATACAGGCACAGGGACACAGGAGAGCAAGAAGGGTTCTTCAATTTTCTTCCTTGTGAGCCAGGAAGCTCCCATTCAACAACTAATCTGGGGGCCAGAGCCGGGGCGGGGGGATGGGGAAAGAAACTGTTGAAAGCTAAGAAAGCCAAGTTCTATCCTTAGCTCTGTCCAAGGGCTGGAACTGTGGAGAAGTCACTTCACACCTCTGAGTCTCGATTTCCCCCTCTGTAAGATGCAGACACTCTCACTCTTGGCGCATGGAGGAATGTACACAGAACAGTGGGAGCTTAAGAAAATCAATCAATTGGGGCGCCTGGGTGGCTCAGTCGTTAAGCATCTGCCTTTGGCTCAGGGCGTGATCCTAGCATTCTGGGATCGAGCCCCGCATCAGGCCCCTCTGCTGGGAGCCTGCTTCTTCCTCTCCCACTCCCCCTGCTTGTGTTCCCCCTCTCATTGGCTGTCTCTCTCTCTGTCTAACAAATAAATTAAATCTTAAAAAAAAAAAAAAAAGAAAGAAAATCCATCAATCAATCAATCCTGGCAATGCCTGTTATTGGGCTGCTGAGACCCAAGCCTTACGGCAACATTTCCCAGAGGGGTAGAAGACCATAACTCTCAGGATGACCCCAGTTATGGGGGAGAAGGAAGAAAGGACTCCAAGCAGGAGGACGTCAAACTTCAAAGAAACAGGCACAGAAGGCAGATGCCGCCCCATTCTGAAAAATAATCAGACTGCCACTCTCAGCTCTACCACTTCTTAGTAAACCCAATCATGGAGAGCGCTAGGCAGGAGACCACAGAGCCAGGCTGCAAGAATTCTCCAAATCTCAGCTCTGCCCGGGTTCTAGACTTCCTAGATCTAGCTACAATCACGTTTAACATGTGGCTGGAGAAAAAATGATAGAGAAAGTCAGGGTGAGGTAGATTCCCCATTGGAGACAAACTTCCTCTCTTGGAGTTGGTCTTATCTCCACCACTTTCGACTTACAAGGCCAGCTGGCTTTCTAAGGCCAAAGAGAGCTGGGAAGTCCTGCATTCATCTCCCTGGGGAGTCTCAGCTATAACTTGGTTGAGCAGAGCCTTTCAGTGGGCCTGTCTCATCTCCTTGGGGTTTTCTGGGCCAAGCCCAGTAGCTAGCCTGCTTCCCCCTACACCCAGAGGTGTCAGACTGTCAGATTTGGGGTGTTGGACCAGCCCTGCTCAGACCACAGCTGGTGGAAAGGTGGGGAGGTCAAAGAGAAGATGGGAAGGAGACAACTTTAGAAACTGTCCAGTGGGAGCTTCAGAGAAACGCTGGTGGCAAAGCAAGGAGTACTGGTCCAGAGAGTCCAGTGCGGTTCTGGGAAAAGGAAACCTGGAGGGGAGGGGGGCGTCGCGTTCATGGGCCTCCTAAAAGAGTAGAGGATTAACTGACTCGCGGAGCCCTGGTCTGCTCACCCGCTCACCACCAGCCCCCAGCCCCCAGCCCCCAGCCCAGCCCAGCCCAGCCCAGTCCTCACCCGGTTTCGGGTCACAGTGTGGTTGAAGGTGTAGATGTTGACCAGCTCGCTGTTGACCTCATCCACGTAGGTGCGCTCAAACTCGGCGTCTTTCTGCGAGACGTTCTTGGGCCCCAGAACCCCCAGATGGCTCTCGACTGAGGCCACCAAGAGCGCCAAGAACGGCAAGCCCAGAGCGAACATGGCCCCGGCAAGGCGGCAGTGGCGGCGGCAGCAGTGGTGGCGGGGACGGCGACAGGCGACAGGACACCTCCGGGACGGGTTGCGGCTCCGGCCGCAGCTTCCAGCATCTCACCAGGACCAGAACTTTAACCCCGGCCTGAGATTAGGAAATGTCCCCTCCCTGGAGCCGCAGAGACGCTCCCAGGGGGCCCGGCGGGGAGGGGCGGCGGGAGAAGGAGGGAAGGGTGTGGGGTACGGGCCAGCTCGCTAGGGGCTGAGCGCGGCTGGGAGACCCCGCGGCCGCCGGCCGGGGCCGTGAGAGCCAGGCGGCGGCTGGTTGCTGGGAGCTTGGAGACGCCGGGAAAGGGGAGGGAGGGAGGGAAGCCGGCAGCGGGGGCGGCCGGGAAGGGAGGAGGGTCTGAGGGTGAGGAGCGTGATAGGTGGCAGGGACCCGACGCCGCGCGGCGCGGCGCGTTTTCTGGGGGCGCGGGCCCTTTAAGGGCGGGCGGCCGCGGCGGCCCCGGTGCTCGCAACTCCGGGAGCGTGCGGTGCCGGGAGGCGGTAAACAGCAGGGCGGGCGGCCCGCCCGCTGACGTCAGGGGAAACTGACACGGATTTAAAGGGCCAAGTCCCGGATTGGGCCTTAAAGGGGCCGCAGGCCTCCAGCTGGAAGCCGCCTCGAACTCCTACCTCGCTATCACCTCCTCTTTCGCAATCCTACCCGTCTCTGGAAGCTCAATTTGTTCGGAATAGATGGATGTCTCCGCGAAGGATCTCCAAGTGTTGGATTCTTGTTGACAAAGTCTTCTTTGCTCAAACGTAAGGATCCATCTCCTCCCTCACTGCCTTTACCACCAACATACTCCATCCCTGGGCCATTAAGAAAGGAAGAACTCATTAGGAAACAGGCCGGGCGCCTTCCCGGCGGAGGGATGGCTGAGGCAGAAGTACGGAAGGAACCTCTGTGTTCTCTTACCTTTTACTGCAGCGGCCGCAAGCCTTCAGGGAGGCCTGGAAAGTTGCAGGGCTTTCTCCTCTTCTTTGCAGGGGCAGCAAAAATCTCACTGAAAGATAGTGACTTTCAGTATAAATCTATGAAAACTTTTCTACAAAATATTTTGGCCTGTGTTTCAAGAAGTTTAAAGAGCTTTATACTCTTTGACAGAGTAATTTCACTTTTGGGACTCTATCCTAAGGAAATAAGAAATACAGATTAAAAATGTGTAGACAGTAATGCTTATTATTGTGATATTTGTAATATAAAGCATAAAGGAAACAGCCTATATGTCCATAATGAGGGAATGGTAAAGGTGCTATTATCATGAAGCCATCGAAACTGATGCTTCAGACTTTAAGGAACAGGTCAGCAGAGAAGTCACAATATGACACTATATCAACAGTATGGTTTCCAAATATGTAGGTGTGCACAGAAAATTGTTGAGAAATCTTTGAATTACAGATGATTTAAAAAATGGCATGTATCATTTCCCTCTAATTCCAAAAGTATAGACGACTACCAAAATGAAAAAGAAAAATCACTGGAATGTGGATGGTTTCAAAATGTTTTTATACCTTTTAAAAATTTATAAATTTTCTACGATGCACATGGATTTCTAAGACAAATTAGATACGTTTAAAGGAAAAGAAATGTAACATAGCCACCTCTGAAATTGGCAGACACCCGGATGAAGCCATCTGGGCCAGAGGCTTGTGAGAATTCTCTTGCTCCCAAGATTCCAGCAGCCACAGCTCCTGCCCCTGCCTTATTCTCTGAGCTTTCTTCAAATGAGGACTATTTTATCTCATGGCCAGTTATAAATATTTATTCATTCCTGCAATAAATATTTAATGGGTATCTACTATGTGCGGGTACTGTTCTATTTATACTAGACAAATGGTGTGTGCAAGAATTAGGCCTGGCCCCCTGCCTAAGCATTCATACTTGAGGATGAAGATCAGAAGCAGGCTGCGGGGTCTGGAGAACCCTAGAAAGTCAGACCAAAGGGAACTTAGACTTCTGAACCAACCCCTCATTTTACAGACTGGTAGAGTGAGTAGTTTACTAGACTCCAGCATGTCTAGACAAACCCGAATTGGAGAACCCTCAGGATAACAGGAAGAATTTTCATTATAAGCCCATGCAGTCAGCAGCCCAGTTTGGGCAGTCGAGGTAGGATTTCCACATTCCTAGTGAACTCCACTTTCTCTCTCATGGTGACCCCCTCTTCATCTTGCCAATAAATCTGGAACTCTAAGAAATATTCTGTGAGTTTGAGCTCCCCACCTAAGCTTGATGTAATTTAACTGGTTTCTGGGAACTTCCCTGGGTGCTGTGAGAACCACTCGTCTCAGCTATAGGCTGGTTGGTCTGGGGGCTGTATTGAATAAGCCCAGGCTGGGGGCATTCCAACTCTGCCTCTTAGGCTTTGGGGCAAAATGCCTGCCCGGGCCTGTTTAAAATGCATAGCCAGACACAACTTACAGTTGCTGAATTGCAGTCTCTGGAGGTGCAGCCCAGGAATCTGGGTTTTACAAGCACTCCAGAAGCTTGATATGCACGATACATTTTGAGAACCACTGGTCTGGGGCCAGACAACTAGGACTGCTGATATTTACTTGCTCCTTTTCTCCTAGCAGTATCTTAGGAGAAATCTATCTAAATAAACCCAGAAGGGACCTTTCCCTTTTGCACGGGCTCATGGCTTAACCTTTGAATCCTCAGCACCCTCTGTGTTCAAACAGGGTAGGAGGGCGGCAGCCCCAGACTTTCTTACGGTTCTCAGGTCTGAAGAACTTTCCTCAGCCCTTCTGCTCCACCCCCTGGGAGGGAAAGCACAACCCAGTTATGAATAGGTCCTTTCTCAGGTCTGGCGGTGCTGAGAGGAGAGAAGGCCTTTTTGTTGGCTACAGCAGTTAGCATAAAAGAAGGGCAGTGCTGGGTCTCAAAGCCAGACTTGTGAGAGCAAAGGAAGAGATGTCAAAGACTTAGGGCAGCCCCCTGGGCCTTCTGTGCTGGTCCAGCTACCACATTATCTGCTACATTATATAAAAGGCCCAACTCCAGCCCTGGTGATGAGGGCAGGGTAGGGTCACAAGGCTCAGATGACTTCCTTCTATTTCCCTGTGGGCCATCCTTCTGATCCTGAGTGCAGAAAGGACCTAAGAAATGGGACCATTAACCAGGCAGCCAATGAGGTTCCCAGCTTTCCAAACGGGGCAGAGAGTGGCCATGCCTGTGGGTGGATGGGAGGATCAAACCTGGCTTTAGAATTAAGTAACTTTTACCCAGAAAAAAAATTTACACAACCAAGCCCTCTAAAGGAAGTGGACTTGAAGTTCCCTGTTTTCATCATGACCATAAAAGGGTCTCAGTGTATCCACGCAGAGCTCAAGCAGAATTGCCCAGCAGCCCCAGCAGCAAGAGCACTGTACAGCCCTTCTCTCCATCGTGCAAGTGCTGTTCTTCTCAAGGCTGCCCTTGGGTCTGGTCATCTCTCCAAGGGCTATGAAAACGGGATGCACATCAGATTAGGAATCAGAGTATTTACTCCGTCATTCTGGGGCTCAGGTCTCAAACCTGTCACATGGCTTCATGGTGCTATGGGAAAAGGGCTTTGATGTCAGAAAGCCCCTGCACTAGGCATCGTAGGCAAATTAAACTTTTTGAGCCTTCAAGAGTCATGTCTTATGTCCATTTACCTCCTAAACGCAGCACAGGGGAGCTGGGCTTGGATGCATTTATCATCCTCAACTATTGTCTAAAGAGTAGGAGGGGAGTCAAGGGAGAGCAGTTTTGATGGAGGGGGCAAACTTTCCGCCACAGACAGATCAGCCACTTTCCATTTCCTGGGGTTTCACCATTCAGCCTGAGAACCGTGAACAATACATTCAGGCCTTGCATCCTTGTTCCCTGTGGCCATGTGCTGGAATCAACATCAGAGCTTTGCAGGAAATGAAACTGGTCAATCAGGCTGCTGAAAACAAGGAGATAAAATATTGATCAACTCAAATCTGTCTCCAAAGATCACTGATTAGAAATGAGCCATCCTCCTATCTCAAGAAAGCTTGGGTCTCCAGCTAGGAAATCAGAAGATGCAACTCAAGAACCTTTCCCTCCTCTCTGGCCGTTATCTAGAGATAACCCGGGCAGCTACTCAGCCCTTATTCCATGTTGCTCTCAATAATAGAAAGGGTCCCCTCTCTTTACACTCTGGCTCACATACAGGCCACCTCCCATAGCTTCTCCTGTTACCTCATTGGTCCTCGGAGCCTTCACAAAGGTGATGCTCTCATTCATGATAACTTTGTTCCTCTGAACCAGTCTAACTTTTTCCTCGGTTTCACTTTTCCTATAAAAGCTATCTTATTAATTCCATCTAGCTTCAATCAAACAATTCCAGAAAATGTGTCAAAAACTTTTGTGATAGGCATGTATGGCATCTGTTTTTAAGTGAATTTTGTTTGTCCTTATTAATAACGTGCACCGTTCCTCACAAGCAGCAGCGTGGTATCATTGAAAGAGCAGGAAATGAAGTTGAAAGATCTGTACTCTAATTTCAGCTCTGATGGTTACCGGCTGGATGACCATGAACAAATCACTCAATCTCCTGTTCATTCACTCTTTCATTTATTCAATGCCTAGTTTGTACTAGTCACTAAGCTAGGTGCTGGGAACACAGATACTTAAAACACATTCTCTGTTCTTAAGAATGCATAATCTAACAGTGTAGACAAATAGGTAAGCATATAATACAGAGTAAGTGCAATGATTAAAGATTTACACAAGGTATTATGGGAACCCAGAGACGAGCGATCTAGTACAAACCAGAGCTGGAAAGCAGGGGAATCAGGAGAAGTCAGAGAACACCCCAGGAGGTGGTCCTGAGGGGGTTCTGAAAAGATGAGTAGAAGCGAGCCTAGCAAAGGAGTAGGAGCATATTCCAGACAAGGGGTCTCAACTTGGAGTAAAGTCATAGACTCGAAGTTCAGTGCTATTGGCATGAAGGTTCAAAGGGGTGGGAGGATATGAATGGAAGAGGGTCAAGTCATGGAGAGCATTGGAGGTTCTCATGGCTTGGACTATCAGCAGTTATGGATGAGCCTGCTGCAGTATACTGACGTGTCGCCACGGTCAAAGCTTGAGCAGTATGGAGAATGTTTTTTGAGATCATAAAATTGACAGCATAAAATCAGGCCAGAGTAGAATAAAGACTACATGTTTATCAAACCTCTAAGGACTTTGCTTCATACTATGTAAAAATATGTAGCTGAGTGAGATTTCTCCCCTGCTATGACTAGAGAAAAGTAGGAGATGGGACTGACTCTCCTGCTGGTTTTGTCGTTTTTCCCCAAGTGGGTGCTGGTGAGGGAGCCTTCCCCCCTACCCGCTCGTTCTGGACCAGTGAAGAAGTTCACGTGGGGTAGTAGTTTGGATACACTTAACAAAGGGCCTAGGTTGCTTTCACTGCTGCTCTGTGACTTCAGGGGAACCAGTGAGCCACTGACAGGCAAAAAGCCTCTGGGGGAGGAGAGGGTAGAGACAAACCTGGTATGATTATATATGGGAGGAAGACAACTAGAAAGACAGAAATATCTTAGTATCTCCATATTCCATTCTCTTACAGGAGTAAACCAGTTTAACCCAGTAGCATCAGTGTGGTGAAGAGTGGTAAAGTAGATGATACAAAAGAACATAGAAGCTTGCAGCTGCTAAGGAACATTTTACTGGCGTATCAATTTGCTGCAATTACTGCTGGCGTGGTTGGTGGCTAGTCATCAGGTTGGGCCCTAATGGGCCAGCTGAGTAACTGACCCTTGTTCTAGTATCATGGCTATAAAGAGGTCATACTTGGGTCAGGCTGTTTTAGACTGGGGAGGCAAACGTGCTACGTCAGAGCTGTGTCCATGCTCGAGGCTCCGTCCTGAACTCCGTGGTCACATCATGTTAGGAGTCTGATGCCATCGACGCCATTCATCCAGTTCGGATGAAGCAGTCTACAGCATACCACCAGCCTGTCTGCACACACACTCCAGACTCCTGGGAAAGGGTGGGCTGCAAAGGAGGTGGCTGTGCTTTAACGTCCCTGGTATGAATGAACCCTCCATATTTTCATCTACCCCTGTGGGCCCCACCCCCACTCCTCAGCATATGGAAGCTGGTAACTTTCTATTTTAATTATCTTTCTGCCATTTGACTATACTTACACTTTCCTATTTCCTTTAGATCTTAAACTTCATTTACCCAAGCGTCTTCCTGTCAGTCTGAACTTACTGACATGTTAACAGCCAAGCAGTCTTTGAACCCCTTCATGTGTACCACCAAAAATTCTTGCTCCAAAAACACAATTTCATTCTACTGCTGGTTTTAAGGTGGAAAGCAAGATGGCCAGGTAACCCACTTTAAATAAATTCTAATAATCGTGTGGCTGTGTGGAGAACAGAACGGAGAAGGAGTATTTCGGCTGCAGAAAGGTCTGAAGAAGCAGTTGACTTGGTCCGAGCGAGATGGTCACTTCATTCCCAGCACCTTCAACTGAAAGGAAACTAGGGATGTTATCTAACATCAACTCACTGAATCAGAATCTACAAGAAAGACAGTCCAGACTGAATTAGTGGCAAGGCAAGGACCCTGAAATCCGGTAAAGCTGGGTTCAAATCCCAACTCAGGCACCAAAATTATAGGACTCCTTAGACATATACCATCCACATCTCCCTGGACCTCTCAGCCAAAGGCAGAATGGGGACGGATACACCTATGTAGTATTAGTACGATTTTCTCCCTAGAATCGTCCGATTAATTTGAAGTGCTTGAGTGCATGCTGGGGGCAAAAGCAGAAAGAGACAGTCAGAGACAGTCTGAAGAGTAAAAGGAAACTGATGAAATTACTAGTGTGAGGAATAGAGCAAGAAACAATGGAAATTACAAATTTAATGTGAATAAATTCTAAAGATTGAAATTAGGAAAAAGGTAGACCAAGAGGTCAATTTAACAGTTTAAGAATCAGTTCCTTTTAACTGACAGATACTCCTAACCAATCTGAAATACTTCCTTTGACAATTTCCCCAGGTGTCTAGTTCGGATTCCTTGTATCTGCTCACCCCACCCTTCCCTCCTACAGCCCTGGGATCAAGATGCGATGACAGTCAGCTCAGTACATTCAGTTCCCCGGAAAAGCAGCAGGATGTTCTAAGTATCCAATGTGCCTGTGATAAGGCAGGGGAAAAAAGCATCCCTTTTTTTCCTCCACTGGAATCCAGACTCTGATAAAGGAGACAGAACGACATAACAAGTTTGAGTGAAATGTTTACATTTATATTGAAATATGCACTAAAACAGAATGAGTTCTACTAGTCAATGAAACTTCGCCAAAGCAGAATCACAAACTTCTGTTGGGGAGGTCCAGTCAGCTAGCAGCAGTGATCCCCAAGCAGGAACACCAAGGAGAAGCCTGGGAGACCCCACTCCAAAACGCCTCCTTTTA
Source organism: Ailuropoda melanoleuca (assembly GCF_002007445.2). Classification (NCBI taxonomy): domain Eukaryota; kingdom Metazoa; phylum Chordata; class Mammalia; order Carnivora; family Ursidae; genus Ailuropoda; species Ailuropoda melanoleuca. The sequence goes on along the minus strand of NC_048225.1, from coordinate 13,216,314 downwards.
AAAGAGCCCAACTCATTTCTCCAACATGCACCCACACGGATTTAGGAGCGTGGACACGCTCCTCATTTTCATATATTTTTAGTTTCTTCTTCACTGCAATAAATATAAAATTGGCAATGCTCATACACCACAGCACAGACAATATTTCAGGCTTTAGCATACAACTGTAAACAGTGACTAGATTTTTAAAAAAAGGGTTTTTTTGTTGTTATTGTTTCTACAACGAGAGGCAGAATTCTTAAGAACAGGGCATGAGCTACTCAAGATTTGTTTTGCTGGGTTAAGGTTTTTCACAGAAGATTTAGGTTTAGACAGATGCCCCCAACAGTCCAAAAAGACCCTAAGTGGGCGCCAGACCACTGCCCATGGCAGCCCAGAATATGGAGGCAGCAAAACAACATGCCTTAGGTGACCCTTGGCAGTACAACCTCAGCCTGCCACATTCACAATGTGCCCACAGAAATCCATAGCCATCACTGGCTGCCAGCTAGGTATCGGGAATGGAAGGGCAAAGGAATTAAAACTTGCTGGGGGGAGGACTGGAACACCTCTGCTAGCTGTCTGGAAAGTTGGCCCCTTAATCACAATGACAACTAGGACATTTCACTTGGACAGTGCATTACATTTACATGAGAAGTATAAAGAGAGAAATCCGAAGAGTAAGCATTAAGTTCTGTCATTGTAGCAAACAGGGATCTCAATCAAAGGAAAACAGATGAACACTTTTTGCCTAAAGCAGTGAAAGAAAGCGGGCAAGAAATGAAAGTGGACTCAGTCTCTGCATATTAGCAATGGGGCAGACTTTTATTTAAAAGGCTAGTGGTTCAAATACTATTGCTCGAATAGCTCTGGTAGGTATAAAATGTAGTAACACCCGAGGTTTATACACATAAGCAAAGGAGCCAAAGGCCAGCTCACAAAGGGCTATTTGATCCTTAGTCCAGAGGGAAGCTAAGAGCGCATGCTGCAGGAATAACCTAACGGGTTTGTTTGGATGATACTCCCACCCTCTGACAAATGGAAAAAGACCTGGATAAGAATCGGTCTTTTCACACACAAACTTCTGGCTTCATGAAGTCTCCGCCCTCCTTAGAACTATGCCTCAGCTACGAAAAGACCTGTCCTGAAAACTCAAGAATCTGGGCTCCTAAAAAGAGAGGGAACCTTAATGTGGGAAACAAGTCTAGTAAACATCACGTGTACTTTCTGTCGTTAGTGAAGACATGATACATTCAGAAATGTATTAAAAAAAAAACAAACTAAGACCAAAAATATTCCTAGAAAGACATTTCACAAGAAAAACATCAGCCCAAGTTCTATCCCTCTCAATCAGAAGTGGCTCTTAGCACAAATCAGCAAACCCCTTCAACTCACAAAAGCACTGACACTCACCTTGCAAGCAGAACATCAAACATATGCCTTAGCCACTGAACTTGAATGGTAAGGAGAGTCAGTGCAGAGCACATTTTAATAGGTTACTCCAATACCCACCTGGTCCAGTTTAAAATATTTGTTTGTAGATCCAGTTTGTACATTTTCCATAGGTAAACTGAACAATAAACCATGTCCTGTTCCATTATTTTAAAATGGCAGTTCTTGAAGCTCAACCAACCATTAAGATTATAACGAGCTCTCTTGAAAGAAATTCTCAGACCCTGCAAGTCAAACAAACCTAGTTCTTTTTCACTAAAATGGTGGGATCAAGGTAGAATGCCTATTCTGAACAGAAGCTCCATTTCTCCCCATGAGAAAAGGCCAAATTTTTCTGGACTGATACAATTTAAAAATGAAGCCAATAAAAAAAATACAATATACACCCTAAGATACTATAAAACTTGAAATAATGTCAGGGCTTATGGAATAGGAAAAAGAGTTCTGGTTGCTTTTTTTTTTCTTCTCCAAAACAGGAAAGTGTAACACATTTTGAGGGAAAAACAAACCAAACCAAACCAGAACTCCGACTCTGGACAGCACTACACAGACTACGCACAGAGCACCACACGAGAATGAGCCGCACATCAGTACTATCATCATGACAGGAACTGGCTGGGGACTTACACTTCCAGCAACAGAGTTCCTAGGTCAAAAATGTGTTAAAAGCCTGTAATGTCAATAAGGACCCCCCCCAAAACAAAGAGGGGATGAGGGGAAATAGGGAGGAAAGGCTGCATGCATGGGTCTATTATAGACATGATATTCAGCAGCATAAAAATAATACCCTCCGTAGAGTCCCCCAAATGGGGCAAAACTTATCTTCCACTGCTAAACATGGGAAAGATTAAGAGAGTGGAACAAATTCACTTGTAACCATAGCATCTCCCACATCTGAATCACAAGCACGTTCAATCTGATGCTGTTAAGAAAATGTTGAGAATACATAGAAGTAAAGCAAACTAAAAACAAAGAGCTAAATTATGAACTTTAAAAAACTGGAAAAGACATCTGTTTTAAAGCCAAGCAGGTGTGATCCTGATTGTTACTATACATGACATAATCCATAGAAAGAAAGGCCAAGAAAAAGAAAATCTTCATTTTGTTCAGTCCTTAGGCTCGATGTTGTCCTAGGAAAAACTGTGATAATTCAATGAATGTGTCACACATACAACTAAAAAGTCCCCTTCTGGTTTCAAACGAATTTAAACAACAATCTTCCTTGGCTAATTTGTCTCCTGTGTCAAACCAACCTTCTATGTACAGGACCAGTTTCAATCCCTCCTCCCCTTCAAACACTAGATATGAACATCCAGGAACATTCTACAATGCAAAGTGCCTTAGGAAAGAGAAGGATTCTGTAGTGCCAGTGATATAACTGATCTGAGGAAGCTGGGGTGCGAGTAACACTGATGGGAGCCCGTCAGGCGATGGTGGTTTGTTTCTCCTCAGGGGTCTCCTCCAACAACTGCATGATCAGTTCATGCAGGGGTTTGCAGATCTTGGCGTAGCCCCCTCCCGTGAGGTGCAGAAAATCAAACATGTCGTGGCAGGAGATGGCACCGTCCGAGTGCACAAAGCCCCCGTCTGTGTCCAGGAGCTGGACGTTGGCGAGCTTCGGCAGGGAAACCTTGAGAAGCTGGTTCACCTTGGCGTTCTTTTGCCTCAATGGGTTGGGCTTCTCACCTCGAGGTAGCAAACCCTGGGGCAAAGCAGAGAAGAACAGAAAATGAGAAGAGTCACTGGTTTTTTCTACCGACTTCTCCGTGATTCCCTAGATTCCTGGAACAACCGCTCCAGTCGACGCTCTTTAAACTCTGATTTCTCAAATACTACACTAGAAACTCTGGACTAGATCGGTTTTAACAACAGTTCTCTGATCATTCCTTCTTTGTTTCTGCAAAAGCTCCTCTTCCTCCTCCTGTCCCTTAACTGTTGGTATACTCAGGGTTTTGTCCTTGGCCCACTACTCAGCCTGCTCTGAACATCCTAGCCCAGAGCCAAACTTGCCAAACTTCCCGAGGCACTCCCGACGAGACATGTCCAAAAGCAATTCACCACCTTCTCCCCACACTGTGCACACCCCACTCCTTGCACATTCTCTGTACCAACGGATCATTCCGACATCCCTGCATCTTTCACCCCACATACCTTATCTATTTATCATTAAATTACTCAGCTTTTGCATCCTCAATCCTTTTCAAAACATTGTTGTCCCTCTCCCCAATTCTGATTATACATGCTGCTCTGGCTTGGAAACCTACCACTGTTCACTCAGTTAACGTCATGTCTCCTGACTGGTCTTCCTACCTCCAGTGTGGTCTTCCCTTCAATTCACTCTCCATACAGTCATCAGAATCATCCAGCTCAAATGCACATGTATTTTTGAATGCTACATGGAACCTATACTACTGCACATGAGAAACAGAGTGGGAACAAATGCGGTCTTGAACAATCAAAGCCACATTATATCTGCTCGGATAAAACAGATATTTCCTAAATGCATTTTTAACTTATGTTAATTATCCAACTTTCAGATGAGTCACGTGTCTATCCTTCTGTAGTCTATAAAAGTCCATCCTACTTTGGCAAGAGCAAGGTTTATCATCTCAAACTAGGAATGTCCTTTTACAGATGTTGATCCTATTATAAAATTATTGTCAGACAGCCTTTCAGTTGGTTTATAACCTAATGATAGCACACACCAAGTTATTCCTACGTAGGCAAAAAAAGTTTCTACCCATTTCTCCTACAGGCTATGGTAAGAGATCCTATTTTAAAAAAACAGATTTTCGGTGTGTATTCTACTAAAAGAAAAACAACTTTACGCTAAAGTAAGTACTTATTCATGTCTGCTTTAATTTTTTTCAGCAAAATGTTGGAAGCTTTATTACCACTCTATTATGTGATTGTATAGTTCCAAATGAGAATTATAGATAATTATGACTCTGCTACCCTAGACCATCTCCTAATCCCTATTAAGCATCTCAAAAATTTCACAGATCAAGTCAATCCTAAACCCTCATTTACGTAACTGTTAAAACTATTAGGCTCTGCATCTAACAGTTAACAAAAAAGAACTGCCCTTATGCTTACATACCTAAGTCTTGCTGAGATACAAGCAACCAAGAAGGATGGCCAGTGAACAACAAACACATGCTTTGTTCCGACATTCAAAGAATACGAAGACAGTCAAAGCCATAAAACCTGAGTAAGCCTTAAGAACAGGGCAACATACCTATTGGGATTTTCAAGAATGGATGAGAAAACCAACTTATATATTTGCACAGCATTTTCCTTAATATGAGAATATCAAAAGTATACTGTGATTTTTTCCGTGTAATAATTACTAAAATACTATCGTGTTAAAAGAAACAAAAAAGAAAAATATTATGCTCCTAATTTCTTTACCATTGACTATAGCAGACCCTTGAACAACACAGGTTTGAAGTGCACAGGTCCACTTACTCACAAATGTTTTTCGATAAATACAGTACTGTAAATTTATTTTCTCTTCCTTATGGTTTTCTTAGTCACATTTTCTTTTCCCTAGCTTTATTGTAATACAGTATGTCATAGATATAACATGCCAAATATGTGTTAACCAACTGCTTATCAGGAAAGCTTCTGATCAATAGACTATGAGTAGTTAAATTTTGGAGTGAAAAGTTATATGCAGATTTTCAAATGTATGGGGGTCAGTGCCCCTCAAGGGTCATCTGTATTTTAAGTAATTCTGAATATAATATACAGACAGTTCAGTATTTGGACTTTCACTTAAATACGTCATAAATCTTGTTTCCACACAGTTCTTGACACTGTCATTGGATCAGGGCTGTTATGCTCAAGTGACTTCTGCAACCATTCCCTCACAGAGTCATTTAGGGTACTGCTGATGTTTAAGTGCTATAGAGAACACCCGAGTATATCAAATGTAAAAGTCTGGTTGAAACAGAGACTATTTATGGAGGATTTATTCAGCAACATTCATGCAACAAATATTTCCTAAGCAGCCACGTCCCAGCCACTGTACCTCAGAGGTGGACTCTTAACCACAACCCTTTCTGGAGTAAAGCAGGGATATAGACAAATAAATTATATTAAATACCATGTGATAAAAAAAAAATAAGACGTGGCTCCCCAGCACCAATAAGAAAAATCCGAACTCCTCTATCAAGGCATACAAATCCCTACAATGACTTTGCCATAGCCTCTTTCTCCTAACCATCCCAGCCTTAAACTTTATTCAACAACAGCTCTAAAATTCTTCAAGCACCCCGCTTCACCTGCCCAACACACACACACAAGTATAATAAGCCTTTCACCACTTTTTTTCCTCCCTCTGTCATGCCTTCTTTCCTTTCTCCATTTGTCTGGAGACCAATGAATTCTTTAAAATTATAGTCAAATGTCAGCTTTTATGTCTAAAATCCATCTGTTCTCATGGGGTGCCTGGGTGGCTCAGTCAGTTAAGCACCTGACTCTTCGTTTTGGCTCAGGTCATGACCTCAGATCAAGCCCCATATCAGGATCCACACTCAGTACTGAGGCTGCTTGAGATTTGTTCACCCTCCCTCTCTCTCCTCCTCTGCTCCTCCCCCTGCTTGAGTGCACTCGCACTCTCTAAATAAAATCTTAAAAAAAAAACCCAAAAAACAAAAAACCTGTTCTCCCCTTAGCACACAGTATAATTACTCCCATTAGCATACAGTATGCTAATTCTCTTTATACTGCTGTGTCCATCTACCACTAGATTAGACCATGTGATCCCTGAGAGGAACAATGTCTTAGTTGTTTTTGTATGCTCAAGACCCAGGACAGTGTCTTGTACAGAGTGAGCCTCATGTTTGTTGAATTAATGACTACCTTCTCAACATCATCTCATTAAAGAACTGAATACATTCAGAATTTAGTTTTGCTACGAATATCACACTGAAAGACAGCTATTTATCTCTGAGACCACGAAGATGTAAAGCTTTAACTTCAGGCAGCACTCTCCATTAGGGGTAAGACTATAAAGCACTCATTTTTTTGCTAATAGAATCTCTGATGTTTTAGAGAATTCAGAGATTCTAATAAATATACCACCTTTAACATATTAACAGTGGGACTGAACAACACATCTAAGTTAATCCAAACCCAGTCTAATAAAAAGAGACTCAGGACTAGGACAAGTTTCATACGTAATTTTATAAATTTGGGGTGCCTGGGTGGTGCAGTTGGTGAAGTGTCTACCTTCGGCTCAGGTCATGATCCCAGGGTCCTGAGATTGGGCCCTGTGTCGCACTCCCTGCTCAGTGAGGAGCCTGCTTCTCCCTCCGCCTCTCCTTCTGCTTGTACTCTCTCTCAAATAAATAAATAAAATTTAAAAAAAAATTATAAAAATTATCAGAGGACAGATAAAAAAAAAATTAAGGCCACCTGAGACAACAAAGAGGATTTTCACCTCTAAACAAGGATGAGCAGATAAAAGATGACTCCCACAGCTGGTCTGGGAAGTGAGGAAACCGGTAAGACAACAGGCTGTATCAGAGAAGAACCTCTCAGGAGTACCATAAACTGCTTCCACCTAAAGATTATATTCATGAGCGATCATATTCCTAAAAACACTCCTCACCTGACCTAATGACATCAAAGACTCTACCCACCCAAAGACTACATACCAATACAATGATTTTGGCCTGCGGCTGCCTTGTGTTAATAAGCTGGACAATGGCCTCGATTCCACCTGCTACTTCTTCTGCCGTATTTTCGTGGTTGTTTGTTCCTACCCAGACAACAATGACCTATAATTGAGGGAAGAAAAAAAAAGTGGGGGCAGGGGTAAATAACCAAGAATAAAAGAATGTTTAGATAAAAATCTAATATTTAGATAAAAATATTTATCAATATTTAGATAAAAATCTTATTTCAAAAATCAAAAGAAGAAAAGGTGAATTTGTCAAATGGTAGGGATAATTTCACCTTCAAACATTGAGTTAGGCCTCATATATCTCACGATAAATTCCAAGCAGATTAATTCCAAAGTAGTAAAACTATACTAGGAGGAAATGACAGAATTCTTTCCTCACTGTGGAGTTGGTTGGAAGCTAATCTCTTCAAATCCAGAAACCACACAAAAAAGATAACAAATTCAACTGTATAAAAATAAAAACTCTGCATGTTGAAGAAAATATTAAAGTTAAATGTAAGAAAGCCAGGGAAAAATATTTGCAACTCCTACCATAGAAACTCCCTGACTAGAAGTATCTTCCAGAAAAAATAACAAAAGTACCCAAGGAAATGTAACTGGTATAAATAAATGCACAGTTACACTGAAGAAAGAGTAGCTGGGGAGGAGGCTGGATGAAGTTTCAAGTTTTTTCTCTTAAAAAAAAATTAATTTATGAGATGTCTGTCACCTGGAGACATATATCTTACTACACAACCCAACCAAGTAACTTTCCACCCTGTCACAAAAGACAGGAACATGGACAAGTTTTTCTAATAGAAAGGCCAAAAACTAGGAGTGCCTGGTTGGCTCAGTCAGTAGAGCATGGGACTCTTGATCTCAGGGTTGTGAGCTCGAGCTCCATATTGCATATACAGAAAACTTAAAAATAAAATATTTTTTAAAAAAAGAGGGGCACCTGGGTGGCTCACTTGGTTAAGTGTCTGACTCTTGATTTCAGCTCAGGTTGTGATCTCTGGGTCAGGGGACAGAGCCCCATGTTGGGCTCTGCGCTCAGCATGGAGTCTGCTTGTCCCTCTCCCTCTGCCCCTCCGCCCACTTGCAGGGGCTCACTCTCTCTCAAATAAATAAATAAAAATCTTTAAAATAAATAAATAATAAAAAATAATAAAAAGAGGCGCCTGGGTGGTGGAGTCCACTAAGCACCTGGCTCCTGCTTTCAGCTCAGCTTGGGTTCTCAGGGTCATGAGATCAAGGCCTGCATCAGGCTCAGCGCAGAGTCTGCTTGAGATTCTCTTTCCCTCTCCCTCTGCCCCTCCCAGTCATGCTTTCTTTCTAAAATAAATAAATCTTTTTAAAAAATTAAAAAGTTTTTAAAGGCAAAAAACAGAATACTTTCAACAAAGCAACTGTTATCAACTGCGGTTTTTTTCTGCTTAGGGCTAAAAAAAAAATTATATGCAGTGTGCCAACTCAGGACATTTATAATGTGTTAAGCTAGTGGGTACACATTTATGGTGAACATTTGTTCACATCTGCTTCAAATTTTCTTCAGAAAAACTTGGGAGGCCTTGATTACTAATTTGTTTGTATGGTTAAACAGCTCTAAAATTACTTCCTGAAGTGAATCGTGGCACTGCCACCACGGCCCACGTCTGAGCAGATTCCCCCAGCACTGCATTCAGGTCTACAGAATAGCATGCCTCGTGAGCACCAAATCCCTTCCTACAGCTGAAGAAGATCATTATTAACAGCTACAAATACAACCTAAGCAAGCAATACACTGATTTCTTAATACCTATTTGCAATGTTCTTAAGCAAGGACAACAGCATCATTTCTCTTAAAGGGGCACAAAACAAAGAGCAGCGAAATAATGCTTTAAGGAAGCAATTTGTTTTTACTAGCAGCTTCAGACAATTTAACTACCTGGAAAAGACTCAAGATTAAAGATATTCTTTAAAACATTAGTTTCATTTCACCTTAGGTTTAATATTCTCCAGTTCTCCATTCTTTAGTCTCCACAAAACATGTCTTGTTGTATCTCCCCCAATTCCAAAATTCAGTGCATGAAGTGGGGAAAAAAGCTCTCGCCATATCTAAAAAGAGAAAAACTGGCTTTATTTAAACTGAGTGGGAAATAAAATTCCTCCATTGCAATGTGATGTGAGGCACCTGAAAGAATAATTTTCATTTTCTATATTCAAATGTAATGCTGCAAATCGTAAGTTACTCAGTGTTCGCAGGGCTCTGAGGATGGCACTGTATCACTCAGTTCTTTCTATGACTATTTTTTAATATATTTTTCACTTCATTTTTTAAGTAGGTTCCATGCCCAGCGTGGAGCCCAAGGTGGGGCTAGAACTCATAATCGTGAGATCAAGACCTGAGATCAAGAGTCGGATGCTTAACCAACTGAGCCACACAGGTGCCCCGCTATCACTCAGTTGTCAATGCAGCCTTTGACCTCAGCTCAAGAATGGAGTCACAATGCCACCCGATGGCCGTCGGGAGGTCCCAGCATTTATACTCAAGGTGCCAACTTAGTAAGCTCTCTTTTCCCTTTACTCACGCATCAAAATGAATAGGGTGAAATAGAAACACGAGATGAAGAAATTTAGAGTGTGGGAGCCAGAAAGGAATCAAGCTATCTTTTCCTTTAAACTGCCCTTGGAAGAGTGCACATCTTAAAAAAAAGCTCCCCCACAAAAACACATAAAATAAGGGGTGCCTTTGGGTGGCTTAGTCAGTTAAGTGTCCGACTCTTGGTCATCATCTCAGGATCATGGGATCAAGCCCCACATCGGGCTCTGCACTCAGTGTGGAGTCTGCTTGGGATTCTCTCTCTCTCTCTCTCTCCCTCTGCCCCTCCCCCACATTCTCTATTAAAGAAATAAATAAATCTTTTAAAAAATACACAAAATCAAAAAATGTAAAACACAGTTAAGACCTGAGAATCATGACTAGGATGAATTTAAGTAAATAAATGTACAGGGAAGTTTCTTGGATGCCAAGGCAAAAAAGAGAGCTGAGTTAGAAACAATTCTAAATTTTTTGTCTACTCATGCTCGGTGGCACAAAGAATCCCATTATGTAGGTCTGACCTCCCTCACACTCTGAACTAGAGCTTCTCTAAAGTGTCATGAATGAGCCTATAGGTTCAGCTCAGAGTAAAGTTTGCTAGCGATGAGTGGATTTACCTTAGTAGCCAAGACCCACCCTCACCCCTTCCACTTTACCTCATATTGCTGCATTAACTGCACCATGGAATCCCCCACAAACAGTACGTCAGGCTCTTTGTCTTTACAGTCCAGGACAAATCTGTTGTGCTGGTTTGAAAAAGGAAGCAAAATTAGAAACTGGCATTTTGTTCTTGGTGCGAGGTGTTGGCCTAGACAGAACAGTTGTCCAACCAGTAACTCTGTTGTTAAACATTCTACTTCTGTCTGAAATGAACTGCTGGGACTTTCTTTCCACCCTTACCACACCGATCATTCTAATATGCTCAAGAAAACTGGAATTCTACTGAAATCAGAATAGAAAAACACATTTAACATGTTTTTATAAATTTATCTTTTCCTCAAACTTTTTTAAAAGATAATTTCAGACACACAGAAAAGCCACAGTACAATGAACACCTGTATATCTCTGCCTGTATTCAACAATAACATTCTCCCATATTTACTTTATCTGTTCGTGTTTGCTGAACCATTTGAAGGTAAGCAGCAAATGGTGTGGTTCTTCACCTTTAAGTATTTCAGCATGCGTAAGAACCGTCTCCTAGAAAACCACAAAACTATTATCACATCTAAGACAATGAACAATAATCCCATAATATTTAGTCCATATTCAATTTTTCCAGTTGTTCCAAGACTTGGATAAAGTATTATATCTCTTTTTTTGAACTAGGAACCAATCAAGAATCAAGTATCTTATTTGGATGTATTTAACATGGCCTTTGAAAACGCCCGTTCACCTCCAACTGTGATACAATGGCAAAGTGGGAGTCAAGGCTTTCTCAGTCGAATCCAAGTCTATAAGCAGTGGTGACCATGACCTAGTCCTGGAGTGCTTCTCTCTGCTGCAAGGACACAAGACACTTTTTTTTTTTTTAAAGATTTTATTTATTTATTTGAGAGAGACAGAGATAGTGAGAGACAGCATGAGCAGGGAGGGAGAAGCAGGGTCCCCACCAGGCAGGGAGCCTAACGCAGGGCTCTATCCCAGCACCTGAGCTGAAGGCAGACACTTAACCCACTGAGCCACCCAGACACCCCAGAAGATGCTTTTAAAATGGATTTTACTCATTGATACTAAAGGACATAGTTGACGTTTCTATGTTCATCCCTGAAACAAATGTACGATACTCTAGGCAACAGTCTTTAACCCAATCATAGGGAAAGGTCTGAATGCTGCTCCTTTTCCTCAAGCTCTACATTCAATGATGCTTTCCTTAGGAATTAAGGTACAGTTATATTTAAGTGTTTCTACTGCTAATATCTGCACAGATAACCTTGTGGTAAATTGGAGACACTCATCCGCTATGGTTGAAAATACAAAACTACTTCTGGAAATAATCTGAAAATAAAAAGAACTCCTCCTGTAGAGTGGCAGGATTTGATATAGATTTTCCTTTTTTTTTTAAAGTATTTATTTTAGAAAGAGAGAGAGAGAGTGCGCCCAAGTGGAGGAGGAGCAGAGGGGGAGAGAAAGGGAGAGAATCTCTCCAGCAGACTCCACACTGAGCACCGAACCCGACTCGGGACTGGATTCCAAGACCCTGAGATCATGACCTGAGCTGAAACCAAGAGCTGGATGCTTAACTGACCAAGCCACCCAGGCGCCCCTAGATTTTCCTTTTTTTTGCATCCATGTTTTGTGTAAATAAACTTTTAAAATTACTACTGTTTTAGTAAGTATTTTTAAACTGAAGGGATAAAATGGGCACAAATAAAACTATAGCTGGTGAATAGGTACACTTCCACAATACTTCTCCTCTCCACTGTGGTACTATAGTACCAACTACTTCTCAATACCAGTAAAACCGTTCATAGTTCTAGAATGTCATGGAATTTAAGCTCTGCTGTTCTAAAGGTTCTGGTACTCTATGTTTTCTTTTTAAGTGTAAGAGTAGGTACAATAAGTTCGGAAAAATAGATAAAAAAAAAAAAACACTTAGCATTCTACCACCTTTACCCAAGAACTACCATTTGGGGATATTTTCCTCTTGCCATTTTTCCATAGGCCTCCCTAACCTTTTCTTAAATAGTTGACTCACTATGTATACCTTCTTTTGGCACAATAGCTTTGGGGACAGAACAGCCTATGTTCAAATTCTGGCTTGTCTACTTTCTAGTCCAGAAAGCATATAACCCGAGTCCTGTTTTTCACATCCTAAGGCAACTCTGTTTCAGAGCTGTGTAGACGAGTTCTAGGAAAGGGACCCAGCTTTTGGCTAACACCCACTAGGTACTCAATAAACAGTGGTCATTATAACTGTAGTTAACATTATACTAGAAGTATTTTTCTGTGTAGCTACGTGATTTTCATAGCCATAACTTTTGACGGCTACATAATATCCTACTGAATGGATTCACGGACACAACGATTTTTTAAAGTTTTCCTACTGGTAGACTTGCCAGTAGTGTCCTATTTACTGTGATGAAGAAATGTACACATATTTTATTTTTTACACATTGGGAATTCTTAGGTCAAAGATGAGCACTTTCGTGGATCCTTGATGTATTTCCAAATTGTTAGCAGAAGGGCTGCATCTGTCCTGACTCTAGCAATTTATCAGAGCTGGTTTTATCATACCTACACCTGCACTGGTGTACATTACAATATGTACTTTTTGGAAACAAAAAGTGACACACTTTCAGGGCACCTGGGTGGCTCAGTTGGTTATGTGTCTGACTCTTGATTTCAGTTCAGATTGTGATCTCAGGGTCATGAGACAGAGCACACAAGAGGCTCCACACTCAGCCCAGAGCCTGCTTGGGATTCTCTCTCTCTTCCTCTCCCTCTGCCCCTCCCCCCATTCAGGCATGATTCTCTCGAAAATTGGAATTAAAAAAAAAAAAAGTGACACACTTTCTGTGATGTTTATCAAGATATTTATCTAGTGGCACCCAGAGGATATTTTGACTCATACTATTCCAAAAAATATCAGTGCTTCATCTGTATTATTTACTGCAAATATCTTCCTCAGTCTGCTGCTGAGCCTTTTCCTGGTTAATATTTTGTTTTGTTTGTTTTTGAGAGAGAGACAGAGCTCATGTGTGCAAGTGGGAGGAGGGGCAGAGGGAGAGAGAGAATCTTAAGCCGGCTCCAGGCCCAGCGCAGAGCCTGATGCAGGGAGCCTTGATCTCACAACCCTGAGGACCACCACCTGAGCCGAAATCAAGAGTCGGGTACTTAATCGACAGAGCCACTCAGGTGTCCCTGGTTAATACGTTTTGATACAATTAGTATTATATTTGTCTACAGTCAAGTGTTTGAGTATCACCCTTAAAAAAACATTATGAAAAATATCAAATGTACACAAAAGTAGAGAAAATAACACAGTGATGTATCCATCACCAGCTACAATGATCATCTTATGGCCACTATAATTTCAGTCATCCCCCAAACTACTGCTCACCCCCAACATCATATTATTTTGAAGCAAATTAAGGATATAGCATTCTATGCTACAATATTTATTCTACTTATATTTTAAGTATTTTATATTGTTTATATACCAATTCTACTCCCCCAAATTAAGAGTAATTTCTTTAATATCAACAAATAACCAGTGTTCGAATCAATGTCTCAAAAAATTGTTTATGGTTTTTTAAAAATCAGGGACGCCTGGGTGGCTCAGTCAGTTAAGTGTCTGCGTTTGGCTCAGGTCATGATCCTGGGAGCCTGGGATCAAGTTCCGCATCGGGCTCCTGTTCTCCCTTTGCCTGCCACTCCCCCTGCCTGTACGTGTGTGCATGCTCTCCCTCTCTGACAAATAAAATCTTTAATAAAATAAAATAAAAAAATCAGGATCCAATTTCCTCTTAAATCTTTTAATCAACAGGTTTCCCCTTCCCTCTACCACTACCTCCCAAATTTATTTTCTAAGAAATATGACTGTTTGACCTACAGAATTCCCAGAGTCTGGATTTTGTTGCTTGTATTCCTACAGCGCTCCTAGTGGACATGTTCATCTGCTCCTGGTATTTCCTGATATGTGGTGTAGTATTTTGGTAATACTTTATAGAAAGTATCATCACTTCAATACTTGTTTTAATCATGACTATTTCTTTTTTTTTTTTTTTTAAAGATTTTATTCATTTATTTGACAGAGATAGAGACAGCCAGCGAGAGAGAGAAGAACACAAGCAGGGGGAGTGGGAGAGGAAGAAGCAGGCTCACAGCGGAGGAGCCTGATGTGGGGCTCGATCCCATAACGCCAAGATCACGCCCTGAGCCAAAGGCAGACGCCTAACCGCTGTGCCACCCAGGCGCCCCCATGACTATTTCTCTTTTAACATTTTGTTTTGAAATAATTTTAGATATACAAGAGTTGCAAAGATAGTACAGTATTCCCATATACCTTTCACTCAGCTCCCTCCAATGTTAACATCTTACATAAGCATGGTATGTTGGCTGCAAGAAATTAACATTCATAAATAGTATCAACTAAAATAGTTTCCTCAGGGGGCACCTGGGTGACTCAATCAATACAGCATGGGAACCTCCATCTCAAAGTTCTAAGTTTGAGCCCTGGGTTGGGTGTAGAGATTACTTAAAAATAAAATTTTTAAAAAAATCTTAAAAAAGTTTACTCAGATTGCACAATTTTTCCACTATGTCCTTTTCCTGTTCCCAGGACTAATTCAGGATATTACATGGCATTTAGTCTACGCGTCTCCCTGGTCTCTTCTGTCACGGGACAGTTTCTTGGTCTTTCCTTGTATTTCATGTCATTGACATGTTTAGCAGTAGTCAGGTGTTTTGTAGAATGTCCCTCAATTTGGATCTGATATTTTGTCACGAATGCACTGAGGTGATGAATTATTCTGGAAGACTACCATGGAGGTGATGTGCCCTTGTTGTATCACATCAGAGGGGAGTACACGGTATCAACATGACTTATTACTGGTGATATTAACAATGATCATTTGGTTAAGGTGGTGTTTGTCAGGTTGCTCCACTATATAGTTATTATTTTTCCTTTCCATACAGTATTTGTTAGAAACAAGACACTAGAGGCACCTGGGTGGCTCAGTCGGTTGAGCATCTGCCTTTAGATCAGGTCACGATCCCAGCATCCTGGGATCGAGCCCCACACTGGGCTCCCTGCTCAGCAAGGAGCCTGCTTCTCCCTCTCCTTCTGTCTGCTGCTCCCCCTGCTTGTGCGCTCTGTCAAATAAATAAATAAAATCTTAAAAAAATCAAACAAACAAAAAAGCAAAACACCAAATCAAGCTCTCACTGATGGGGAAATTAATAAGCTCTACCCTCTGGAGGGAGGGGTTATCAAAAAATATGTGGTCTTACGTTAAAAGCACCAAAGTAATTTCCAGGGAGATACTTCTGAGGCTAGGCAAATACACTCTCGCTCCTCAAAGGTGTGCCTACTAATTTTAGTATTCACTGATGGACCCTCCCAACAGTAATTTTAGTACTCCCTGATGGACCCTCCCAATAGTAACTATTACCGTGGTATTCTAATGAGGGTGTTCTTTTCCCTTCCTCCTTCTACATTTATTTACTCTTAAAAGATTTTATTTTTAAGCAATCTGTACAACCAACGTGAGGCTCGAACTCACAACTCCAAGATCAAGAGTTGCATGCTCTACCGACTAAGCCAGCCAGGTGCCCCTACATTAATTAAAATTATTGTCTCTTTTCCTGTTTATCCAATCATTTATTTATAGCAAAATGGATTCACGAATACTTTATCCTTCGAATTATAAACCAATAATATCATGATCTATTATGATGCTCAAATTGTCCAACTTTGCACTTGGGTGCTCTTTCAGGTTGGCCCCAAGTGGTCAAAGTGAATATCACCAGTGAATCACACCAGTATCACATGTCTTCTATGAGATGTACTAAGGACACTTCACTTTAGTGATATTCTTGCCATACATCTTTTTTTTCCTTTTCTTTTTTGAGTAGTTGCTCTCTTGCACTACAAGATGCTACAGGTCCATCTTTTATTTCCTTTGTTCCAGCTGTAGATGCAATCATTTCTCCAAGTAGCCCTGGTTCCTTTCACTGGAGAAAAGAAACCAAGATTTGGGCATATATTTTATTACTTAGTAAAATGATCCTTCTATACAAGTTAAAATTTTTTTTTTCAAAAATATTCCTGTTTTTCTTCCATTTGACTATTTTTTTCCAGTCAATGCTAATTATTTAAAGCCCGCTAACATGCCAGGAACAAAGACATCTAGTTTTAGTTACTACTTTTAATAAAGTTATAAATGGCCAAAATATTCCTAAATGTACCTAAATGGTATTTTCATATATAGCAAAGAAATACTATTTAAAGAGAGGAAAGAGAGGAAAGAGAGGGGCGCCTGGATGGCTCAGTCAGTTAAGCATCTGCCTTTGGCTCAGATCACGATCCCAGGGCCCTGGGATTGAGCCCTGCATCAGGCTCCCTGCTCAGCAGTCTGCTTCTCCCTCCCTCTCTGCCTCCTGCTCTGCCTACTCGTGCTGGCTCTCTGTCAAACAAATAAATAAAATCATAAAAAAAATAAAGAGAAGAAAGGGGCACCTAGATGGCTCAGTCGGTTAAGCATCTGACTCCTGATTTTGGCGCAGGTCATGATCTCAGGGTCCTGGGGTCAAGACCTGCATCAGGCTCTATGCTCAGCACAGAGTCTGCTTGGGATTCTCTCTCTCCCTCTGCCTCTCCCCATTCCACTCAAGCGCTAAAATAAATGAATAAAATCTTAAAAAAAAAAATAGGGGGGCGCCTGGGTGGCACAGTGGTTAGGTGTCTGCCTTCGGCTGAGGGCGTGATCCCGGCGTTATGGGATCAAGCCCCACATCAGGCTCCTCTGCTATGAGCCTGCTTCTTCCTCTCCCACTCCCCCTGCCTGTGTTCCCTCTCTTGCCAGCTGTCTCTATCTCTGTCAAATAAATAAATAAAATTTTTAAAAAATAAATAAATAGGGAGGAAACACTACAACTATGCTTTTAACATGTATGATACACTGCAGGAAAATACATTAAAAAACATATTACTTACAAAAAGCTTAAAAGCATGCAAAATTAGTATATACAGTTTAGAAGTTTTATATATAGTATATAAGCACGTGAAAAAAACCGCACCAAACTTAGGATACTGGTTTTGGGGTGGGGAGGTGGGAAAGAGAAACAAATTATCAATTGAGGGGTATACACAGAACATCAATTCTATT
>NC_048225.1:12886905-12893573 GCF_002007445.2 Ailuropoda melanoleuca | reverse complement strand
TTCCAGGGATTAGGACCCACACATCTTTGGCGGGGGGTATTAGTCTGCCTGCCATACACACCACCCCTGCCGTGATTCTAGGGATGGGGTGTTCCAGCCTTGTCTTCACTCAACAGATAAGGGACTGAGGGGGGCAGAGGCTCTATAACTCGCCCAGGATCACACAGCTAGCGAGGGGCAGAGCCGGGATTCAGGCTGAAGGCTCCAAGCCTTCTCATCTGCGGTGAGGGACGGGAGGCTGGCTACAGTGGTGGAGGCCCGGGCCCAGCAGCTCTGCGACCTGCCTGACAGCAGGGAGTTTCCTGGCTGGGTGGTGAAGGGCACCTTTCTGTCCTGGGTCTACATCCAGGAACCTGGGTGCAAAGTTCAGCCCTGCCTCTCCTTTGCTGAGGGGTCAGAGACCTAGGGCAAATTCGGTCCACTCCCTCATTTCCTCATCTGGAAGATGGCAGGGAGGCGTGAGGCCGAGTAGCTGATCCCACAGTTCCTCTCGGCTTGGGCCTCCGCAGCTTCTGTGACTTGGGGCCCACCGGTGAGCTGGGGCTGGAGGTGCTGGGCCTTCTGGGAGAACCCTGCTAAGCGCACGGCAAACACCATCGAGAGCTCGGCGCTCCGCACTGATTTACGGGATTCCTCGGGCCCTCCAGCAGCCCTGCGCCATCTTTGTCTCCCTTTTACTGATTGGAAACCGAGGCTCAGAGAGATGACCTAACTGGCCCGCGATCCTCCTCCAGGATTTTGCACGTGGGAGGCAAAATGAAGTGAGTAGCCAGGTCTCCTGTGGCCTCCTGCTGCAGAAGTCCTTCCGCCTGCCCCGGGGACCCCTAAAGTCTGGTCTCCACTCGCACTGTGCGCGCCCACATGGAAACACCAACAATGCAAAGATACATGGATTCAATTTAAGTGATTCCCTTTGTTCTGACATGATGCCCTTTTGTGAGGTTGAAAGTTCTTTTCTTTTTTGAAGTGTTGGTCACGGTGGGGCTGGGGGGATTGGGGAGACAGTGTGTAACATTTTTACATGACAAGATCAAAAGCAGGCAACTCCCTGTTGGTCTCTAGAATCTGTTTTGAAATGTCAGAGGTCCCCAAAATCGCAGTCTGGGAGCCACGGAGCCCTCTCCACTCTGCCCAGGCCACGCCCTGTCACCACAGGGCCCGTTCAGGCAAGGCTTTGGGAGGTCTGGGAGAACCTGGAGAGAGGCATGCTGACCTGCTGGGATAAAAGAGGCCACAGGGTGTTGGTGGGGGGAGACTATCTGTTGCCTTTGGAGGAGAAGGACAGGGTAGGGACAAAGTAATCTCCCTGGAATGCAAGGGGAGGGGGGAGGGGAGGAGTCCCAGCCATCCCTGGCCAGCTGGTGTTTCTTGCTTCCATCCCTCCTCTCCCCGGGCTGCACTGGCACAGCAGACAATGGCGGGCACACATCTCCCCCAGGAGAAGGGATGGGTGCAGATGACCCCGACCCTGAGGGCCTGCAAGCCTGCACCCACCCCCTCTGGCCCCCGCCTGAACCCTTGATCCTTGGCCTTGCAGCCCCCGCAGCTTCCTGTTTGCCCACTCTATTTGTCCGGCCCTGGGGACAGAGCTGATCCTTGAACTCTAAGTTCCACATCGCCAGGACCAGTGAGAAGCAGCAAGGCCTGGGCTGGGCTTATCAGCCTCCCAGCCCAGCCCCTGCCTGGAGACATAAATAGGCCGGGAGAGCCTGCCGCTCAGAGACTGCTGGAATCCTCGAGGTAAGTGTGGCGGCCTGCTCCCCCCGCTCTGGGCATCGGAGGCTCAGGTTCTGGGGTCTTGGTTCCAGACTCTGACCCATGAGGGGGCTCTGGGTACAGAGACCCTCTCCCACTCTGTGCCCTGCCTCCTCCACCCCTGGCTAAAATGAGTGGGGGAGCACTGGGCTCCTCACACAAGAGGCCTGCCCCCTTCAGCCCTGACCCTCTTCTCCTCCAGGTCACGCACGTCCCTTCAGGATGAAAGCGGTGGTGCTGACCTTGGCCGTGCTCTTCCTCACGGGTAGGTGCCCCCCAACCTAGGTAGCCAACCATGGGGGGGGGCTTCTCCCTAAGCCCCTGTGGGCCACCCTCCTGGGCACAGGGAACAGGATTTCTCACTCATCCCCTTGCCTCTGCCTCCAAGCCTGGCATTTCAGCTCTGATCCTGGTCCAGAGCTGGCCTGATCTTGGTCTCCCCTCTGACCCCCAGGGAGCCAGGCTCGGCATTTCTGGCAGCAAGATGAGCCCCAGTCACCTTGGGATCGAGTGAAGGATTTAGCCACCGTGTATGTGGACGCAGTCAAAGAAGGCGGCAGAGACTATGTGGCCCAGTTTGAAGCCTCCGCCTTGGGAAAACAGCTGAAGTACGGACCCAACCTGGGGCCCGGGGGGCCGGGGAACAGGGGCAGGGGTGGCCAGTCCTAAGGGGCAGAGAGGCCTATGGGAAGATGTAGCCAGACTGGCCGAATCCCCACCTGCTATTTCCTGGGTCCCCTAGAAAGCCTGGAAAAACCCAGAATGGGATCCCCAAGCAGGAATGAGATCCCCCAAATAACCACCATCTCAGAACTCATTTTGGGGAGAATAAGAGCTGTAGGCCCTAGCAAGGGGCAGGTCTGTGCTGCCGGGTCAGCAATCACAGCACCGCCATCTGCTTGCCCAGCGCAACAAGCCCCTTCCCATTCTCAGCTCCCTCCTCTGCTCCTGGCCAGCAACAGGGATGGCCGGCTCCAGAGAGGACGAGGGGCTCCAAGTATAGAGACGAGGTCCTTAAGGCCCAGCTTTGGGGACAGACAAGACAGGGCACCCAACCCAGCTCTGTCGCTCCTAGCTCCTCAGTCCATCGGGACCTGGGAACCCAGCGGTGATGGTGGTGGTGGTGTGTGCTCCGGGGAGGCTGTCCTGGGGGAGGCGGGGTGTGGGGAAAGCGAGGCCGGGCTCCGGGGCCCCAGGCTGATGCCCGTCAGGGACAGGTGCTGCGCAGCTCCCGGGCTGTCCGGGGTGCCGGGGAGGCCACCCCTGAGCCCCCGCTCTCCCCTCCCCGCCCCTTCAGCCTGAAACTCCTGGACAACTGGGACAGCTTGACCAGCACGGTGACCAAGCTGCGCGAACAGATCGGCCCGGTCACCCAGGAGTTCTGGGATAACCTGGAAAAGGAGACAGAGGTGCTGCGGCAGGAGATGAGCAAGGATCTGGAGGAGGTGAAGCAGAAGGTGCAGCCCTACCTGGACGAGTTCCAGAAAAATTGGCACGAGGAAGTGGAGCTGTACCGCCAGAAGGTGGCGCCGCTGGGCGCGGAGCTGCGCGAGGGCGCGCGCCAGAAGCTGCAGGAGTTGCAGGAGAAGCTGAGCCCCCTGGGCGAGGAGCTGCGGGACCGCGCGCGCATCCACGTGGACGCGCTGCGCGCGCAGCTGGCCCCCTACAGCGACCAGCTGCGTGAGCGCCTGGCCGCCCGGCTGCAGGCGCTCAAGGAGGACGGCGGCGCCAGCCTGGCCGAGTACCACGCCAAGGCCAGCGAGCACCTGAGCGCGCTCAGCGAGAAGGCCAAGCCCGCGCTGGAGGACCTCCGCCAGGGCCTGCTGCCGGTGCTGGAGAGCTTCAAGGTCAGCCTACTGGCTGCCGTCGATGAGGCCGCCAAGAAGCTGAACGCCCAGTGACGCGCCCCGGACCCGAGGGACCCCTCCCGGGACTCCCCTTTCCGTGCATCGGGTTCTTAGAATAAACATATCCAAAGCGGGACGCCCGTGTTGGGCTGCGTGTGTTTTGAAGCTTCAGTTATGATTTTTAAACAATAAAATGTGCTCCGAAAACGAGAAATTCTTTTTTGTGAGGATGGGAGCGGGTGCGGGCCGAGGGACGTCCCGGGGGGGGGCGGGGCGCGTCTGGCCTTTGGCCAGGGTACGGGAACTTCCTAACGATTTTGCAGGCGGAGCCCATCAGTCGGAACCTTGGGTCCCCGCAGAACCTTCATTCAGGGTCGCAGACCTGCGAGGCCCGGCTGCTAGGAGAAAGGTAGTGCGCGGAGCCCCCTTCCCAAGGAGGCCCAAACAGAAAGGAATGAGAGGACCAGGCGGGGCGACAGACAATCCAACGCTAGGTGCCCTGCAACAGCCTCAAACGAGGACTGCAGCCCTGTCTGAGGACGGTCAGGAAACAGGACTCCCTCCCCCTTCGTGTTCCCCCCAGGCCAGGCCAGGAGCCAGCTGGGGCAGGCCTCAAGGAGCCACCGGAGCTGGAAGGAGTGGGGCAGGCTCACATGAAGACCTTGGCCTTTGCTCCTTCCTCCTTTAGCAATTCAAAAAATGAAGAAACAGATGCTTCCCTTTCCTTTTTTTTTACAAGGGCAGCATGCCACTCCTCACAGTCCTGCCCTTTCCAGAAAGGCGGATGTCCCCCCGCCCCAGCTGTGCTAGTCAGCCAGCCCACCCATGGGGCTCCAAGCCTGAGTCAGAACAATAATCCCCACTTCTTACAGGTAATTGGCCCATTTTTATTTCCAAGATGCATTCATGTCCATCATCCCATTGTGTCGTTCCCCAAATCCTGGCCAGGCGGCCACCACATCCACAGCACAGATGACAAAGCTGAAGCTTGAAGTCCACTCGTCAAGCAAGGCTGAAGAGCAGAATGGGCTGGGTTGCCCTTTCCAGACCCATCCTGGGTCTTTTTAAAAAAAAAAGTGTGTGGCCAGGCCCTCAAATTCACACAGCTGTGCACCCATGCATGCCCATTTTCAAGCACACACCCCTGTCCACAGCCGGCCCCTCTCCACACTCAGGTACACGCGCCCCCGTGTGCATGCACACGCGCACACATGCACACGCACACACACAGCTTCACAGATCCGAGACCAAGGCAGAGCACTAATGGAGCCTTCCCTCTCATCCCCTCACAGGGCCTTGGGCCCGCTGCCCCTCCCCCATCTCCAGTGCGTCTTAACCACTCTGAGATAAAGGAGTGGGCGTTCTGAGCCACAATGGGTGTCAAGGCCAGATTTGGGCGAGAACACTTTCCAGGTGTGGGTACTGGGATCCTGGCCCAATTGGGCCAAAGAGAAGCCCAGGTGGGTTTCCAAAGAGAGCACAGATGTCTCCAAGTGGGACTGGATGTACTGATACCACCAAGATCAGTCAAGGAGCCCTCAGACACCGAGCGTCAAAGTGACTAAGCTGTCTCTGTGTCAGCTGAGCAGAATAGGAGCGGCGGACCTGGGCTTGAGGGCTGCTCTGTTGTTTGTGACTCTGTGACATTGGGCAAGCGCTTTCATCTTTCTGAGCCTCAGTTTTATCACTGGAAGAGCGAGGGCCTGCTCAAGCAGTCTGTGGTTGTGGGACTCCCCAACGTGAACCTCTGTTGGGTGGTGGGGACACAAGGGAAACAGCCTCTGTTCGGTAATTTTGGATTCCTTCTTAGCTCCTGGAACACTGGAATCCCCCCACTCCGAGTCTGGTCCCAGGGGGAGTCCAGCTCAGCCTATAGCAACAATAATGACCGGGTGTTGTGCACAGTCTTATTTCATTCATTCATTCATTCAACAAATCTGCAATGGAAGTGGTATTGCCGCACCCACTTTACAGATAAGAAACTGAGGCTGGTATAAAATGATGGGGCCAAAACCGGAGTCTAGTCGTATCTTACTCCAGCCACTCCCCATTAGCCTCCTCCCCTCAAGTCTGGTTGAGAGCACCAGGGGCATGGGTCGCACAAGTCAGCTCAGGCAGCCTGCGTGAGTTGGAGTCAGCCCCGTGCCCACCCGTCCCCATGCCCAAACATACATGGCACGCATGGGGACGTCCCACTCACGGCAGCTTCTCATCCAGCTTTATTGGGAGGACAACAAGCTTGGGGGTGGGCCAGGTCTGGGGTGGGGTGGGAGGTGAGAATGCTGTCACTTTCAAGGGATTTTCGGGGCAGCCCAAGGAGCTGGCAGGGAGGACGGGCAGGAAGACTTGGGGCATCGAGGTCTTAGACGGCATCAGAAGCTGGAGTTGGTTGGACCTCAGAGGCTAAATCCCAGAGCCCAGAGAACTTGCCCTTAAACGTGCTCCAGTAGTCTTTCAGGGAACTGATGCCATCGGTCATCCAGTCCCTGGGGATTAAATCAGTAAGGGGATGCAGTGGAGGTGGGGGTGAGAGCTCATCTGAAGGCAGTGGGGCCCCCACCATATCCCCACTGCCTCTCCTCTGACCCTCTCAACCTCACCCAGCCACTCTCCCAAGACCTCAGGCAGGGACCCTTTCAGCTGCCACCCCAGGCCGAAGAGATGCTGAAGGGGGTGATGGGACCCTAGCACAAGTCCAGCCTGTTTCTCCCGGTGGGGGCAGAACTTGGTGCCTCCCGGGTCTGAAGCGAGTTGGACAGGAGTGACTGAGTGGGAGATGCGTAAGGCCCCGGCTGTCAGGCTATTCCAGGCAAATGATGCTCACTAGGGTTGCACAAGCTGGAGGCTCTGAGTGGGTTGGGGCAGAGGGACACAGTCTCTCATTTGGAAAATCACCAGAGCACAAAGTAGCTGTGTGATCTGGGGCAAGTCATTTAACCTCTCTGAGCCTCAATTTTCTCTTCTGCAAAATGTCAAATATAATACCCACTCAGCAGCCAGTTCTGAGGACTAAGAGAGTCTGAATGGCTCAGCTATGGAAATGCTGGCTGACTGGGGGGGGGGGGG
>NC_048225.1:12673253-12886669 GCF_002007445.2 Ailuropoda melanoleuca | reverse complement strand
GAGGGCGGACACAGGACATGGGGGTGGGGAAGGGAGCTGGGAGAAGGGAGGACTAGAAGGCAGGGCAGGGTGGGAGAAGAAGGATGGACTTCCCGCTCACACCAGCCCCAGGGCTTGGCACAAGGCAGAAACACACACATACACACACACACCAGCCGAAATTGGGTTGGGTGGAGCCTCCCATGCCAACATCCACCAGCAAAGAGAATGGCAGCAAGAGCTAACATGGCCTTCCTCAGAGCCTTGCGGGGTGCCTAAAGGAGCAAGGAGGGAAGCGAAGCGGGGGTGGGGGGGGAAGGATGCAGTCCCGCCTCCATCACCTCTCCCCCAGCAGGCAGCCGCACCCACGGCCAGGGCCCTCTGGAGGAGTCAGGGCCAGGAGCCAGCACCGAGACGCGGGGGCATACCTGGCCCGCTGGGCCACCTGGGACTCCTGCACGCTGGTCAGCGTGTCCTGGGCTGTCTTGGTGGCGTGCTGCACGTATCCCTGCATAAGGCCCAGTAGGGAGGGGTCCTCCGCCTCCAGAGCTCCTGCCAGGAAAGCAGGGCAGAGTGGGATGGATCAGCCTCTGGGGAGCCCTTGGCTTCTGCCCAGACACCCACCTGGGCCTGGGATCCTCAAGCCATCCCCAAGGGTCCTCCAGGCAGACAGCCGCCCGCACCCTGTCCCCAGCCCAGTCCCCACGAGCTGCTTACGGGCAGAGGCCAGGAGAACCAGGACGGCAGCGACAAGGAGGACCCGGGGCTGCATGGCGCCTCTGTTCCTGAGGGGAAGCATCTTGTGAGGGGTACCTTAACCCCTGCCTCCCCACCCTGGACCCTCCCTGGGAAGTGGTGTGGGCCCAACAGTAGTAGATCCTGAGCCGGGTCAAGCCGGGAGGAGAAAGGGCCCGCTGCTGGCTAACGTGGGAGATGAAGGGCTTTCAGACACCGGGACCTCAGAGCCAGGTTGAGGGAGAGCGCGGGGGAGCACAGGGGAGAGAGCAGAAAACCCACCAGACCAGGAATCAGGACACCTGGGTTCTGGCCTGGCTCCTGCAGCGAACATGCCGGGTGACTTGGGGTAGATCTCTGCCCCTGTCCAGGCCTCAGTTTTCCTGTCTGGGGTAGGACTGGGCTCTGAGGCTCCTTGCAGGCCTAAACATGCAGACTGAGGGCAAAGTGTGCCCATTCGGAGCCATTCCAGCTCCAGCTGTGACACTACACTCTCTGTGGCTTTGGGCAAGTGCCCTGCCTTCCGTGAGCCTTGGTGTCCCCCAGCGTGCAGTTGGAGGTGGGGGCTGCTACAGGAGCCTGCGGCTTCCTTGGCCCCAGCAAGCTCTTCTCCAGACTGCGCTGGCTGGTCTGAGCAGGGAGCCTCCTCCGCCCCTCTCCATCCTGCTCTCCATTCTCCCTAGCCCTCCTCCTCCCCAGGGGGCATTACCTGGAGCAGCTGCCTCTTGGGATGAACTGAGCAGGCAAACAAGAGGGTTCTGACCTGTTTTATATTGTCTCCAGGACCGGGGGCACAGAGGGCTCAGTGAGCCGGGCAAAGGTCACCTGCTGAGCAGTCTAGACCAGGGCCTGAGGCAGGGTGCCCAGATGCAGCCAGGCCTGCTGGGAGTGTTGGGAAATCTCTGCGTCCTTCAGTGCCCACCCTGCTCTCCACAGCCCAGAGGGGTTCAGGCACTGGGGAGGCCCCATTTCTTCCAAGCAGCCTGGCTCCCTAGGGAGAGGCTGGTGATAAGGGAAAGGGATTAGAGCACAAGCCAGGGGCCTCTGGGCCCATCTCAGCCTTTCACATATAGTTTGCAGATCCCTCCCCACCCCCCCACCCCCCACCCCCCCACCTCCCGCCCTGCAAACAGCCTGGAAGGGGTGGGGGCTGGACTGAGAAGATGATGGGTTTCTTCAGGCTCGGGAACAACTCAGTGTTGGGGTGGGGTGTCTAGAGTGAAGTCACAGAAGACCTACGGGCAGAGGCTTGTGTGGGGAGGGTGACGCAGTGGAGTTTACACAGCCCCTCCCCAGCATCTGCCCCTCTGCACTTCGGTCCCAGGTGCTGCTTACCCAGGAGCCTCTCTGAGCTGAGCAGGGCTTGGTGGGAGAACAGCAAAAGCTGCTCTGAGCCCAAGGCCTTTGTCCGCCCTTTCTCCTCCCCCCCCCCGCCCCCCCCCCCCCCTTAACATTCCCTGGGTCAGGAGCTACGGCTCAAGGCTGATACCTCCCCCAGACTGTGCTGGCTGGGATCGATTTCCAGCAGTGAGCACCTCTCAGCTCGGGTCTTGGTTTCCCTCATGGCCCACTGGCTGGGCAGGGAGCTGGAAGGAAGCTAGGCTGCAGTGTGGCCAGTCTGGTAGGGAAAGGTGCAGAGGAGCTCTGCGGGGGCTGGCCAGGAGAGGCCTCGGGCCTTTCTTGGGGTGAGGTGTCCCTGGGCCTGCACTGGGAGCCATAGCCTGCATAGCAGGATCGGGGAGGCTAAGACTTTGGAGCCAAGAAATCCTAGGCTTAAATGATGCCTTTGACATTGACTCATATGACTCAGGGCCAGAGACCTAACATCTCAGAGCCTCATTTTTTCCTCCCTTGAAAAAAGGGAGAAAACATCAATATACCAAGAATTGTGGTGCAAAGTAAATGAGATATGAACAAAGCAACTGGTTTGTGGAGGGGGCTTGATAAATCTTTCTTTCTTCCTCCCAAATACCTTGTCTGCCCCCAGACAGCATAGTCTGAAAGCAGGAGGAGCCCCCAATGTAGAAATAGGGCTTTTGGCAGGCAGCCATCTTCTCAGGAAGAAGCAAATAACCCGACAATGTGAAATCAAAGACCTGAGAAAGTGGCCTGGCTCCACCCTCAGAATTCTTTATTATTGGCTGAGACTTGAAGTTTCTCCATTAGAAACTCATTCCTTTGACTTAAATCTTGCATTCTGTTAAAATACAAATAGACCCTGTGAAGTAGACATTAATAACCCCATTTTATAGTAAGAAACCTAAGGCTCACGGGGCTGAGATGTACCCAAGTACACAGAGCCTATCGCCGGTAGAGCTGGGAACCAGAATCCAGGTCTTCAAGTACCTACACGAGTACCAAGCAGCTCGGAGAGACGAGACCCTCAGCGATTTATCAGTCACTCATACACTTCTTCCTGAGCAGAATCTGGGGATGGGGTTGGGGAGGAAAGGAAGCTGATTTGGTCACTGAAGGATATGAGCCCTGGGGAGGGCAGAGAGCAACAGTGCCCGTGTCGCTCTTCTGTTCTGGCCTGACCCTCAGCCCCAGAGGCGAAGGCCACAGTGGGAACCCAGATCCCAGGCTGGGTTGGAGTACAAAGCCCTCGGGCCCTGGGCATACTAGAATGGCCTGGCTGGGTCCCTTGGCCCTGGACCGTCCAACTCCCTTTGCCTGTGTGCGTGAAGGGTCTGGAGGAACCTGTCCCCTCTCTCCTGTGTAGCAACGGCGCCCTGAGGATAGCGAGGTCAGAAGATGGGGGCAGAGAGACCCAGCAGGGAGTTGCTGAGCTGGGTAGAGAACCCAGGTGTGCAGGCCCATGCAGCAGGGGTGTGGCATGCCAGGACTCCTGGGCCGTTTTCTCTTTCAAAGGGCTCGGTGCATTTGAGTGCCTGGACCCCTCTGGGCAGTCTCAGTAGGGGCTATCTTGGTAGGGGCCCTCTCAGTGGCCAGCCTAAGGCACCTGGCCCTCTGTATTCTCTCCCTCCCTCCCTCCCTCCCTCCCTCCCTCCCATGCTGGCTCCCCTGGAATGAGGAGACTGCTCTGGGCCTTGCGCAAGACTGGCTCTAAGGAGTAATCAGCAGCAGTGGGTGGGGAGGGGGGGAGGAGGCTTGACAAGCTGCGGGCAAAAATGGTCCTCTGGGGTGGGTCAGACTGAGCTTACTTGTGTCTGTTGAGGCTTGGCGCACGAGCTTCTGTGACCCATGCCCCTGCCAGTAGGCTGGACTGGGAGCCCCGACTCAGCCCTGCCAGCCGGAAGACCTGGAGAGGCCAGCATCTGTGCCCAGAGAGAACCAGAGGCCCCGCTGGAGGCAAAGTCCCACTTCCATCAGCAGCTCGAACACTCTGAGACCAGGCACTCATTCCCCCCGGCTCCCAGCTCAAATCCTTTTACAGCCTGATACAAAACATGCCCACTGACGTGGGGAGAGAAATGCACTCATTGATGGCACCCGCCCACGACCCGTCAGGATGCAGCACCCCCTCCTCATGGCTGTGGCTGCTCACATCGGCCCGCAGCAGTCCACACCAGTCCGTACCAGTCCGCACCAGTCCACACCAGTCCGCATCAGTCCACACCGGTCCGCACTGGTCCCTTAGTGGCATGCCTGGCTTTGTGCCCACAGACAGCAGAAGGAGTGGCACACTTATGCGACTCTGTACATGTCCCAGCAGATGCTCTCAGACACACTCAGACAGGTGCAGACATTCCTGGTGCGCGTCCACCCGAGCAAGTGAGACAGAGCCTGTCACATGCTGGTGGCCCTTGCTGTTCAACTATAAGTCCAAGAAGTCAAACTGCCGCTGAGGTGTCCTTGCTGACTCATTGCTCTTTGCGTCTCCGGCCTCAGGGGAAGGGACGGGGGCACTGAGCACTGACCTTCGTGCCTACCCCAGGCCGGACTGTGCCCGACGTGGGAACAGGAGCAGGCGTGGTAGGCCAGTGTTGCAGGGAGGGACGGCTTTCAGGGCTGGAACCTGGCTCGTGTTTGGTGAGCACCTACTGTGTGCCAGTCATCACTCCCAGCACGACATGGTTGTCTCACTGAGTCCTCGCAGCCCAGGAGGCAGGTACGACTCTATGCCCAGCGGAGGTGGCTGAGGCTCAGACAGATTAGGAGATCTGCCCTGTCCCCACACGGACAGTAAGTGGGGAGCCCAGATGCAAACCCAGGGAGTCCGACGCCAGAATCGGAGCCCTTCACAGCTGCTGGGAGATGAGAAGAGCCGCTCCAGGGAGGCAGAGTTCCCTGGTGGTGGCATGGGGACGCCGTGGGGTGTAGGCAGCAGAAGGCCTTCCGGCTGTCTTCAATCCCATGAGACATCAAGCCACTGCTAGAAGATGAACCATGGGAGCCTGATAGGTCAGAGTTAACACACCCGTGGTCTCCAGGAGCCCAGCTTCGCGCCGGGCACTGCACTCTCGTGTGGGAGCCGACGGTGCCGTAGCATGGGGTTCATCTGCTGGTCAGTGCAGGAGGCCTGGTCCAGCGGAGCGACTCACGCTGACCAGGCCGCATTGTCTTCTTGGTGGATGGCTTTCTGTAATTGTGTGTGCGACCTCATTTGTAGAGAACGTTAGAAGTCATATAGAAGACCTCCTGCCTCCCACCCCCATCCCCCAGTGCGAAGTCCCCTAAGAGGCTCAGGTCCTGTGATTCAGCGTAGGGAGTAGGCCAACTACTCCCACCCAGGGAGTGTGGCTGGGCTGGGGGCAGGAATCAGGCCTCAGGCCAGCCATTCTCCCTGCATGCCACACCCCCCCCCCCGGAGCCCCCAGAGGGCTGGGTCTGATTTTGCCATTCTCACTGGAGGGGTAAGCATTCTACTGGGCCTTCTGCCATGGTCCAAACCAGGAAAACAATACTATTACTTATAAGAACTACTTTGTAGTGCTTACTCTGCGTTATACTCATGTCACGAGCAAGACCTCATTTACATATGCTCAGCAACCCCATGTTTCAAAGGAGAAACTGAGGCTCAGAGCTAGGCCAAGCTGAATCACAAAGCCCAGGTGACCCAGCTTGGCAGTGGTGAGACAGGAAGCACACTTCAATGAACCCTTTCAGTACAGGGCCTTGCCCACTCCACCAGCCTGCCCAAAGGCTTGCAGGAGCCCCCTCCTCCTGGGCACACCGGGACCAGGGCTCTGGATCTTAGCTTGCTGTCCCCAGCTGTGGCCCTGGGTGTCCCAGTCCAGTGTCCGGTGCTCTGAGATGGAGTCAGAGTAGGGGATGTCCTGGGGAAGGACTCTCTTCCCTGAGGCAGACAGAGGACATGTGAACTTTGCCCCCAAACCTGGTTCTGACCCCAGAATTGTGCAGCATCTCTGGGGCATGCGTCCCTGGCTCAGGGGCTCCCTAGGCCTCTTTTCTCCCACAACTCATGGCCCCCTGCCCTCCCTTATGTACTGGGTGGGGCACAAATACAGAACAGTTTCTTCTGAGTGCTGCCCGAGCCCTGGTCTGCTGTCAGCTGCCACGTTGTCTTGGGTCACCAAAGTCCAAAAGGCCTCCTGGGAATGTGTCACCTTCCAGCGTGGAGTCACACTAGGAGGGAGGTGGGGAGGGCAGCCTGCTGGGGGTTTAAATGTCTGGCTGGCTCTGAGGCTCAGGCAGTCCGGACAGCGGCACAGGTGAGCTGCGTGAGAACTCCTCCTCTGGCCCCCTTGACTCCAGGAAGGATCCAGTGCGGTACGAGGCTCTTCCAGCCCAGCGAGAAGCCCAGGATGTTCCTGAAGGCTGTGGTCCTGACCCTGGCCCTGGTGGCTGTCACTGGTGAGTAGCCTTTGGATGGGGCTCTTGGGCAGGACCCATTTGCCGAGTCAGATGGGCAGGGTGGGGAGTGTGGAGCCCAGGCAAGAGGACAGTTCCAAATGCCTGTCATCCCCCAGCTGGACACAGAAGGCTGCCCACCTGCCATGCGGTTCATAGGAGGGCTGGCCTCTTCCCAATGTTCTGCCCACTGGCATTGGTGCTATCCCAGTGTTACATGCCCCTGTGCTTTTAATGAGGGAAACACAGAGGGAGAGATCAGTGGTTGGGCTCCCCCACCATCAGCCAGTCTGCATCTCAGGGCTGGTGCAGAGGGGCAAGGAAAGAGATAGGTCCTCATGAATCACTCTGTTTCCTGCCTAGGTGCCCGGGCTGAGGTCAGTGCTGACCAGGTGGCCACTGTGCTGTGGGACTACTTTAGTCAGCTGAGCAACAATGCCAAGGAAGCCGTGGAACACCTCCAGCAGTCGGAGCTCACCCAGCAGCTCAAGTAAGAGGCACGACTTGCCGGGTGGGGCTTCTTAAAGGCCGCGCAATGCGTTGGCAAGGACTGAGCTCAAAGGCCAGAGACCTGAGCTTAGGATACCCATTGCCCTGCCACTAACTCACCCAGTGACCCTGAGGTTTCCAGATCTGGGATCCACATAGGCAAACAGGGGTTTGGACTAATAATCCCTAAGGAATCTTCCTGTTTGAACTTTCTAGAGTGTGATAGATGGCCACATCCTAGCATTGATAGTCATGGGAGAAAGGGAGGGAGGGAAATGTCATGGGAACTAAGTCCTAAGACATTCCAGAAGGACGGGCGTCTGTGAAATCATGGGAAAGGAAGTGGGGATATTTGGGAAGCCTCTGAGGGTGGGCACGTGCAAGGAAACTAGTATTTTGAATCCCTAAAAGACTGGAAAAGGTCCAGAGCATAACATTCTATTAATGAACATGATCTCTGTCACAGCAATTCTGAACTGGGAAGGACTTCAAAGTCTGCCCTTTTTACTTCACAGGCATGTGGTGGGTTGGGGGAGGGTGGGAAGCAGACTACTAGGGGTGGGTCCTGTGATTCAAGGTCAGGGGGAGAGTCAGAGATACAAGGTAATCACTTAGTCTATTACATCCACGCTCTCAAACCATGATCTACCTGTGAACTCAATATCCCTGAACACTCACCTGTCTCAGGCAGGTGTGTATAAGGAGACAAGGTCCGGGCATGTAATGCCAAGTGTAACAGTGGCCCCCTTGTGTCCCTCCCCTGCAGTGCCCTCTTCCAAGACAAGATTGGGCA
This sequence comes from Ailuropoda melanoleuca, assembly GCF_002007445.2. Classification (NCBI taxonomy): domain Eukaryota; kingdom Metazoa; phylum Chordata; class Mammalia; order Carnivora; family Ursidae; genus Ailuropoda; species Ailuropoda melanoleuca. The sequence goes on along the minus strand of NC_048225.1, from coordinate 12,878,898 downwards.
GGTGAACACCTACACCGATAACCTGCAGAAGAAGCTGGTGCCCTTTGCCACGGAGCTGCACGAACGCCTGAGCAAGGACTCCGAGAAGCTGAAGGAGGAGATTCGGAAGGAGCTGGAGGACCTGCGGGCCCGGCTGCTGCCCCACGCCAACGAGGTGAGCCAGAAGATCGGGGACAACATGCGCGAGCTGCAGCAGCGCTTCGGGCCGTACGCGGATGAGCTGCGCACCCAGGTCAACACTCAAGCCGAGCAACTGCGAAACCAGCTGGCGTCCCATGCGCAGCGCATGCAGACCGCGCTGCGCCAGAACGTGGACAACCTGCAGGCCTCCCTGACACCCTACGCAGATGAGTTGAAGGCCAAGATCGACCAGAACGTCGAAGAGCTCAAGGGGCGCCTCACGCCCTACGCGGATGAGCTCAAGGTCAAGATCGACCAGAACGTGGAGGAGCTGCGCCGCAGCCTGGCTCCCTATGCGCAAGACGTCCAGGAGAAGCTCAACCACCAGCTCGAGGGGCTGGCCTTCCAGATGAAGAAGAACGCCGAGGAGCTGAAGGCCAAGATCTCGGCGAACGCGGATGAGCTGCGGCAGAGGCTGGGGCCCGTGGCTGAGGACGTGCGTGGCAAGCTGAGGGACAACACCCAGGAGCTGCAGAAGTCGCTGGCCGAGCTGAGCAGCCACCTGGACCGGCAGGTGGAGGAGTTCCGCCGCAGCGTGGGGCCCTACGGGGAGACCTTCAACGCAGCCCTTCTGCAGCAGGTGGAGGAGCTGAGGCAGAAGCTGGGCCCCTACGCAGGGGACGTGGAAGACCACCTGAGCTTCCTGGAGAAGGACCTGAGGGACAAGGTCAACTCTTTTTTCAGCACCCTCAAGGAGAAAGAGAACCAGGACATGCTTGTGGCCGTCTCCGAGGAGCAGCAGACACTAGTCCCTTTAGAGAGCTGAGCTGTCCCTGGTGTTCACGCCCCACCATGGACACCTGCCCTGCCCGGCCACCTGTCTGTCTGTCTGCCCCAAGGCAGTTCTGGTACAAGCTTGAGGACACATGTCCAGTGGAAAATGACACTACCTCTCGCTACACAATAAAGTTGCTGAGAAACTAGTCCAGGCTGGTTGCAGTGTGACTTCTCACTGTTGGTGTGCCCGAGGTGGCACAAAGGCAAAGCTTAGCAGGGGCAAGGCTTGGAGGTACACCACGGCTGGGGAGATGAGGTTGTAGGAGGGGGGAGGGCAGGGTGTGCTGAGAGGGGTGGAGGGGGTGCTCTAAAGGGAGGTGGACAAACATGTCACACATTACCCAAAGACAACATATGCAGCCTGCTTCTATTCACTTAGCTAACAGATGTTTATCGAATGCCCTCAATGTGTCCGCCACTGTTCTAGGCAGCAGACAGTGAGCAAAAGAGCTTTTGCGGAGCATGGGTCTGACACTGCTTCACTCTGAGGGGCCACGGAGGTGGGCTTGACCGGGTCCCGGCCTTTGAAGAGCTCACAGCACAGTGGGGGAGACTGTCCTTCCTTCCATAAGCTCTTCTGGGCCTTTAACTTATTTATGTGAATTTTGGTTTATTCCACCCCATCTCATTCCCGTTATAGGACTGATTCATGCTTATTTCAGAAATGTCTTGACTGCTAAACGCATGGTGTCCAGAGCTCAGGAATGCAGCCTGGAGACAGGGATGAGTCCTGGGAGGTAGGGCGAGCAGGTGCCTGTGGCCTCAGGGCCCTGCTATGTTCTGCCCAGGAGCCTCTGTGAAGGGGCTGGCCTGTCTGGGGCTGAGGCTCCCAGCCACTGGCGGAGGGGGCAGGGAGAGAGGGATTGGGCTCTAAATAGTCCCAGCACAGCCAGCTACGGGCAGCTGCAGCCTCTGGAGTGGGCTCTCCCCCAACCCTCGGAGACTCAGAGACCCCCTCAAGGAGGGAGCCCCAGAGAAGGGCCAGTTCAAGCTTGGTCCCAAATGACTTGACATCCTGGCTGTTACCTCTGACCGCAAGTCTGCAAGTCCAGCCCTGCATCCCTTTCCTTCCCCGAGTGGGGTGCAGGCTTTTTAGGGTTTTCCTCAAAGACACCCAGAACATGCCCTGGGAGGCAGGGCCCTGGGAGTAGTTTCTGGGGCCTTCATCCCTCTATCCCTCCATGCCTCCATCACAAGGTGCCTCCAGGATGGGGGCCCGCAGGCCTAGCCCACTCTGGTCCTGGTGTCAGCCTGAGCACCTGCCTACGGGGAAGGGTTCTGCTTGGAAATCAGGCAAACCTGAATTTGGATCCTGGCTTTTCCACTTACTGCTGGGTGATTCGGGGCAGATCATTTGACCTCTTTTGGAGAATAGGGATGACAGAAACACTCAGCTCACGGAGTTTTGCAGCATCTGGTGGAACAGTGCATGCTAAACACTCGGCACAAAATCGAGCAGAGTCCACGTGCAACAACTGTTCACATACGGCTGGGGCTGTTGCCGTGGCACCACAGACGCCCAAGAAAAGTAAGTGATTTCCTCTCCCTTCTCACTCCTCTTCCCCTCTGTGCCAGACCATACACGCTACAACATGAGGCTCGTCGAAGGCAGACTCCAGCGTCCCTCCCGGCCCCAGCTGCTCTCGCTCTCACGCCGTGGGTCTGTAAGGCCGCTGCCGCCCCCTGCACGCCTGGGCCCCTGCACACCTGGCCCCCTCGCAGGCCAGGAACCTACCTGTGAAGACAGCTTGGCAACCCACAGGCACTTGGAGGTTCACCGGCTGGCTTTGGGAAAGGGCCAGCTAGAACAAGGCACGAAAAGGAAGTGGGGCAGAGAGTGGGCAGATTCCTGAGTGGATCTGGAAGCTTCAGAGATGTTCCCAGACTTCATAGGAGGGCCACTGGTGGAGCACTGCCTCTGGGACCCCTGGAAGCCTTAGTGTCTCCTACAGCATGGTTCATAGTATGAGTCCTAGATAGTTACCCTCACCCCGGGGCCTGCCTGCAGGTCTCTGAGGGTCCCGCCGTGGCCCTGGTCCCACTGGGTGAGGAGTGAGGAATGACAAATGCCTTCTCTCTCCTACACCAAGACTTCTCACCTGGTTTCCAGTCTCGGGCGTCCCCGACCTGGCAGACATCTGCTGGGAAGGCCACGGCTTCTGGCCGCCCAGACTGAATCCCCCTGGCTTTGTTTGGGGGATTTCTCACCTCCCAGTCTTGGTGGGGACTGGAGTCTGCCTTCCATGAGAGACGGTGTGCCTCTTGTCACCCAGCCCCCCTGCCTCTGGGGGGTGGCATGGAGGCTACACTCAGCGATCATATGTCAAACCCCAGACTCTGAATAAGGCCGGAATAAAGAAAAAAGAAGGGTGGAGAATCCTTTCTGGGGCAAGCCGGGCAACAGAGCAGTGGCCGCCGCTTTGCAGCTGGGCCGGAGCCTCAGTCCAGGGCCGCTGTGGGCTGCAGCTGCCAGGCATGCGGGGCCAGCCCAGCTCAGCAGTGGCAGCAGTCTCATCCCCAGGGGTCTTATTTTGGAAGCTGTGCTCCCATCCCTGGCCTGCTCCCATCAGTCCTGTTGGTTTGTCGGAGACATAACTTATCAGTCCTTATTAGGGTCTGTTCCGTCTTTTAAGGAAAGCAGTCTTCCTCTTTGGTTCTAAGCTAGAGTGCAGGGCTGTGTCTCCTATGCCTCCGTCAACCCGAAGGATGTTTCTAGCAGCTAAGACAGTTGGACAGCTGTGCCCAGCCTGGGCAGCCAGCCCTATCCACCCTTTCCATAGGTGCTCTGACAACGGGGCTCAGGTCTCTCGTGAGCTCCTGCATTCAAGAATGCTCTGATTTGGTTTGGAGAATCTGTTTATTTATAAGACGATGTCTAAGCTCTTTTAAGCAAACAAAAGCAAGGTTCTGAATACTATGCACTATACAGCCCGTTAAGAAACACGTATGTGTATTTGTATGTGAAAGTGTAAGGAGGTAAAAAGTCTGTTACGTCAACAGCTAGACCTGGAATTCTCGTCAGAGAGAGAATTGTATTTGGTGGTCCATGCTGCCTGCTCAGGAGGAAACATTGAGGAATTGGCTAGAAGGAAACAGATGGTTTCACCCGCTCTGTGCATTCCCTGTACAGGTGTTTGGGGTGGTCATAAACACTAGGAAAGGAGGGGAGGCCACAGGAGGGAAAATAGGGAGTAAAAGAGGAGGCCAAATTCCCCTCCTCCCCAAAAAAGAAATGATAGCCAATGAAGCCTGTCCAGGGGCAGAAGGTTAGAGCACAGGCATGGCAATAAAGCGATACTCTGTGATCACTACAGCTAGGTGCTTTTAAAAAACACAGTGTGCGTACCACATCGACTCATGTACTCTTCACAACAACATCAAAGATGCAGATGAGGTAAACGCAGTTTAGAGCACTGAGGTACATTATCTAGCAAGTGGTGGAATTGAGATTCAAACCCGGGCCATCTGGCTACAGAGCTATGCCTTTAATTCCCAGGCTGTGGTTCCTCTAAGGCGAGCCCAGCATAATGAGAGATGCCTGCTGAGAACCCCATAGAGCAGGGGGGATCCCCACCACACAAGGGGCAGGTGGGGTGTGCTGGCTCACATTCGAATCCTGGTATCCGGCCTACATGGAAGAAAAAACCTGAAAGCGTAGGTAGTAACTTGATCAGGGCTCATCTCAGAAAGAGGAGGCTGCGCTTTCCACTTTATATATTTTATATAGGATTTGGGATTTTAAGATACTATTCAGTATTACTTTCTTATTGTGGTTGTATATGTGTGTGTATATATTTATTATATAAAACATAAAATTTGCCATTTTAACCATTTTTAAATATACAATTCAGGGATGTCAATTACATTCACAATGTTGTACAACCATCACTGCTATCTCCCAAATTTCTTTATCACCCCAAACAGAAACTCTGTATCCAGTAAGCAATTCCGCATTACCTCCCCCCACTGCAGCCCCTGGTAACCTCTACTCTACTCTGTGTCTCTACGGCTTTGCCAACTCTGGAGAGTTCATGTGAGGGAATCATACAATATTTATCCTTCTGTGTCTGCGTTCTTTCATGTAGTACAATGTATTTAAGGTTCATTCATGTTGTAGCCTGTACTAGAATAGCCTTCCTTTTTAAAGGCTGTATAATATTCCACTTATGTTTAGACCACATTCTGTATAACCACTCATCCCCTGATGGACTCTCAGGTCGTTTCCACCCTTTGGCTGTTGTGAATAATGCTGTTATGCATAGAAATGCCTCAAGTCCCTGCTTTCAGTTCTCCTGTGTATATACCCGGAATTCAAATTTCTGGATTGCGCTGTAATTCAGAACTATTCCAGGTTCCAGGCTTTACCATGTAGCAAGCCCCAAGCACCTAAACCCAGAAGAACCAAGTACTAGAGGCCCCTGTGAGTGTGGGGTAGGGGGTGTTTCCTGGCCTTGGTGCAGCCCATATCAATATCTCCCCGAGCAGGACTCAGAGAGCCCAGCCCGATCTCAGGCCTGAAGCTCCCCCAGCCACCTCTGGCTCCTCGGGTGACCTGGACGCCTCTATATGGCATGGGTTAGTGCCCCCACAGGAGTGTCAGCCAGCACTGACGTGGGCCAGGCTGAGACACCAGCCGCATACCCGCACCCATCTGCAAAGCTCAAAGGTCAGAAGTCATCTGAAAACATCAAAGGGGTCACCACCCCGAGGTGTCGGCTGTACGGAACGGCCCTGATTAGGGAGAGCAAAGCACAGCAAGGCCAAGGAAGGGTCTGGGGGCCTGCCCTCCTCCCATACCCACAGGGCCTTGCTGCTATGGAGGGATGCTCCCAGCTCGGTTGAAAGCAGCTCCTGCCTGGGAATGCTGTGTTCCCTTGGTATTATCATAGGACACCCTGTGCTTCCAGAATGGAGAGCACACACAGGGGCATGCTCTGGGGAGAGAGACAACAAGTGTGGGGTTATCTGGGGACTTCTGTGTCTGAGAGCACGGAGGACAGAGCCACGGTTATCTTGCTGTGTGACAACAAGCGGCTAACGATGGAGGGGCACAGTCAGAGACCTCAGCATTGCCCACGTCAGAGGGCTGAGGATTTGGGCAGCTGCTTCCGAGGTAGGAGGTGAGCAATGTGAGCTGGGACCTCTGCACGAAATCACAGGCCATGAGGTTTGGAGGGAATTGCCTTGTCTCTCAGTCCAATCCCTGGACACCATCTCTAACGCACGAACACGACTCTACACGAACAGGTACCCCCTTCCTTTGTCGATCACTGCGTATTCAGATTGTGGGGGCCAGCGTCCCGCCTGGCTCCACGACTGATTCTGCTCTCCGGTTCATGGCCGGCGCAGCCTCTCTCACAGCAAGAGGGCTGACCGGGGGACCAACAGGCTACTGTGGAAGTCACGGTGTATGACTCCCAAGGCTGGGTCATCAAGGGCACTGCGGTTTCCACCTTGCTCTCCCTTGGATCATCGATGCTGAGGGATGATAATAGCTGCTCTGCTGTGAGGACACTCAAGCAGCCCCGTGGAGGGGGCCACGCAGGGAGGAGCAGCAGCCCCTCCTCAACAGCCAGCACCAGCTTGCCAGCCACACGAGTGGGCCACGTTGGAAACAGACGCTTGGCCAGGCCTTCGGATGCCTAGAGCCCCAGGCCACATCCTGCCTGCGACCTCGTGACAGATCCTGAGCCCAACCACACAGCCTCACCACACACCCACAGGATCTGTGAGGGATCCTATGAGGTTAAGTTTTGGGGTGATTTGTTCCGCAGAGTAGCTAACTGAAGCACATGCCTCGCAGGGCGCCTGGTGCCCGGTCAGCTGTTGAGGGAATGACTCCTGCTCGGTATGGAACGCCTGCACCGACAGCCCCCTTGCCGTCTTCCTGAACAAGCGATTTTATCTTGGAGCAACTCTGTGACAGATTATTAAAATTACACTTGTTCTTTCTCAATATGGCTTTGGTGGTATGTTTATTCTTCTTTTGCACCGCAGAATAATTACAATCCCTTTACATATGCGTTCTGCCCCCAGGGAATCTACCCAGACACTCCTTTGGTGGAACCCCAAACCTTGTGGACAAAATTGAGCCAGAGATGGGCCATCCTTCACCGCGGCCTCCAGGCGAACGATCTCGGTTGGGGTCTGAGAGCGCGGAGGTCTTGCCGATCTTCCTTATTCTTGCGCGATCAGTGCTTAGCACAACGCCTAGAGCTTAGTAGGTGCACAATACATATTTGTTGAATAAACGAACACATTTGCTGAATCTTTGTCCCACACCCAGGACAGGTATGCTCATCTTTCCCAGGTAATGCTGAGTTGTTTTATAAGCTGATCCCACCGCTTTTTCTTTATCTCTTCTGATAATAGGAAACTTTGGGACAAGCCTTCTAATTTTCTTATCTTTTCTCTCCTGTCTTCCCACTCCGTAGGCTCTCCTTTCCAGGAGACTTTTCCCCCCTCTATTGAGTTTTTTGTGTTTCTGCAATCACACATTTATTTATTCATTTTTTTAAAGATTTTATTTATTTGTCAGAGAGAGAGAGAGGGAGAGGGAGTGAGCACAAGTAGGGGGAGTGTCAGGCAGAGGGAAAAACAGGCTCCCCGCTGAGCAAGGAACCTGATATGGGGTTCGATCCCAGGACCCCCAGATCATAACCTGAGCCGAAGGCAGACGCTTCACCTTTACCGACCAAGCCACATGGGCGTCCCTGGAATCGCACGTTTAATTTGCAAGAGCTTTTAAAACATTCTGTGAATGTGGTACTAACATGTTCTGTTCTTGTTTGATCGATGTAATTTATTTAACTCTCTGATGATATTCATGGTATTTTTAAGTGTTCTTTCTGTACGGCTGTGGTTTTCTTCACGTTCTTTTTTAAACGTTTGTTTGCTTTGGGTCTCTCTCTTTCACGTTAAGATCTGTCCTGGAATAACTGGTAATCTTTGCTTGTCTGCTTAAATTTAAGAGTGGGGATTTTACAGCTGATGTAATGCTCCAAGTACGTGAGTGTTACTTGCTGATTGTGAGTGACACTGTTGGGTGGCCCACTGGAATGTCTAGTTGGGGAACCCCTAACGTAAAAGGATTTAGGTATTTCCTTTTGAGTTGGTCCTGTGTCTTTTGGAAGTTTCTCGCACTCTTCTGCCTGGAGGGTAAAGGCCTGGGTACCAGTGTTCTCGGGGCTAAGTGGAAGGGGCAGGATGAGGCTTAGCATGCAGAGGGAACCCTCTGGTTTAAGCCCTCTGTCTCTAGTACGGCAACCCTGTTCTCAACTCTGCCTGACATGCTTTTTCAGTCTTTTCAGAAAATAAACTTTCAGTCTTCCGTCAAGGTGAGATGAGGGAGCTAAAGTTTCTCCTGCTTTTTAAAATAATTTCAACTGGGGTGCTTGGGTGGCTCAGTCGTTAAGCGTCTGCCTTCGGCTCAGGGCCTGATCCCAGCATTCTGGGATCGAGCCCCACATCGGGCTCCTCCGCTGGGAGCCTGCTTCTTCCTCTCCCACTCCCCTGCTGTGTTCCCTCTCTCGCTGGCTGTCTCTCTGTCACATAAATAAATAAATAAATAAAAATAAATAAATAAAAAATTTCAACTAATCTTTCATATTTTATACCACCCTCTCATTCACCTTTACTTTTAGTGGTAACTGGGGCCTTGAGTTCAGGGCTGTTACGTATGGTTACGCAAGCTGTGCACTGCCCAATTCCGAGGGCAGCTTTCTTATACTGTTGACATTATGGAACTGTATATTGATTATGACAGATTTCTGGCAGAAGGCAATAGCATGTCTCGAGAATGGGGAGGTCAGTTCTAATTCACACACAGGTGCAACACGGGCTGGCTGCCTCTGTCCCCCGGCTTGTGCTCTCGCTCTCTCTCACTCTCCCTCTATCGCAAATAAATAAATAAAATCTTTTTTAAAAAAGTACTTTCTTTTAAAAAATATGGAAGAATATACAAGAGCTGATGGTGGAATTGTGGGTGATGATATTTTTACTTCTCTATATTTTATACTTTTTCTACATTATACTCTTTAAAATATTAACAAAATAAAAAGCTATTGATGTAAGTTAATATTTTAATAGACAGGACTTCCTACTCAAACATGTCAGGCACTCCTGATCCCAGCCGTAGACCTGGTCAGGCCACCAGAAGCTCAGATATTTGGGCTCCCTCACCTTGATCTGATGCAAAGTTGCCATTGATCAGGGACTTCGGACACAGTTCTAAGGTCCCTGTATATAAAGTCCCATAGAGATATTCAGTTAGCTACTCAGTATTTGGAAAAGTTTTATTTTCCGAGTCTGGTGTGCTTCCTTTTTCTGATGATGACAATTAGGTCACTTACTGATTTTCGCTCTTCGTGGCCTTCCAGAAACCCAAAACCAACGTGAAAGGCAACGATTACAACTCTGTCATCCCTTATGGACTCTGTGGTTGTGTCTTAGGGGGCTTGCGCTTTGTCAGGTTATCAGATTTTCTGCTATTATTTTTGTTTTCACTGGTCCTAAGGGTCTCCCCCTTCCACCACCATCATCATCATCATCATCTAAATTTTCACCACCAGTAGCTTCAAATCTTTGGTGATGAAAAAGGATATATGTAAACAAAACCCAAACGAATAAACAACCAAACCTCTTATCTCTGTTGGCACGCCATCACCGTGTTGACTCAGAACGTGCCCAGTACATTCTGTGGTATTAGAGTCCACATCACTGGCCCCGCCCAGCTGTTGCATCACCAGCAGGTGTTTCTGACACAAACATCTAGCTACAGGGCATCTCTCAGTCGTGATGGGTCATGGACTGCAGAGGGTAAACAGGCCATCGTGACAAGGCTGAAGACCTTAGGACCTGCTGTTCTGGCTGTAGCGAGCTGCTTCTATCTCTGAGGGGACGGGAGAGGAGGGGGACTGAGGGGGCCGTGTGGGATGGGACCAGGAGGGAGAGAGATGGACTCCACTGCCCATGGTAACTTGAAAGCTATTCTTGGACTTGGCTGTCCTTCCCCTGGCTGGCCCTGTGCTACTGTTCCTGTGTCCCTATCAGCTTACACATGGACCCTGGCTTCCCTGCATTTCAACAGCCCTCTTTCTCCCAAATCATAAACCCGTTGGGGTGAGGGGGCAGGACCTGGCTTTCTTCTGAGCACAGTGGGTTCCTGACTTCTCCCAGTAAGGAGGGTAGAGGCTCTGTTGTGGTTCCGGTCCCCGGAGCAAGGTTCTCTCATCCTGAGCATGAGATGGTGTGTTGAGCATGGACTGCAGAGTCAGGCAGACCCGGGATTTGCGCAGGGCACGACCCTGAGCAAGTTACCAAATCTTTCTGAGCCTCAGTTTCTCTGTAAGTAAAATGAGGGTAACAGTGCCTACCTCGGAGCATTACAGGTGATAAAGGTAAATACCTGGCACATGGCAGGTGCCCAATAGAGGGGTCATTGTGATCAAGTTTTTCAAATCCTATTGGGCCCGACTCTGAGGGCAGAAAGACTCGCAGGTGTGTCCAGGCTCCCTTCCCAGGCTGCTCTGGTGCTGAGCGCTGGCCAGACCGAACCCTTCACTGTTTTCCACTCCCCGGGATACGATTGCATAGCGTCCTGCCTCCTCGCCTTTACTCCTGCCACGCCTGCTGCTTCCTCCCTTCCCCACTCTCTGGAGTAAACCCCTCTGTGTCTTCAGCCTCGCCTAGGACACGCCCTCCACTCCCTGGACTTTGCTGGAACCTGGTCTTTGCTCAGGACACCTGGTCCTCCTGCGGCCCTCCTTGGTGGAAGCTGGTGATCCTTGGGCCTGGTTGCTGTTTCCAGACCACTGAATCTTTGAGGCTGGTTCTGTGGGGCTCTTCTTGCCCTCGTTGCTGAGCCCTGGGTGCCTGGCTCCTAGTGCATCTATCTCTTTTGGGAGTTCGGTTTCGCCCTGGAGACATCAAAATCCATGTGGAAAATGTGACTAAATACCTCCCCTCTCAATGCATTGACTTCAATTTCGCTATCCTTTTCCTCCAACTCATTTTAGGTGACCAAACACTTGCGGGCTGGGGGACCCGGAGCGCCTCCTCCTCTGGCATGTTTCTCTCAAACATCCCCGGGCCATGCACAGTGTGCGGGGGTGTGGGGGGGCTCTGTTCTCTCGCTTCCTCCCTCACCACCCTCCCAGGCTCCTGCCTCTCCCTCCATCCTGGCCTGTGCCTCAAGTCTCTCTGGAGTCCCTAGTCCCCCCTGTCTTTCTCTTTCGCTCCTCTGGCAAAACCTCATTCACAATAAAGCAAAAGCTGGCTTCTGCTTTTCCAGCTTCACCTTGCGGAGCCCTGTTAGAGAAATCCTTCTCCGATATCTGCCGCTGTGAATTCAAGGCTTCCAGCTTCCCGTGGGCCTGTGGCTATGGTCCGGTCAGCCTCCTGGGAGTTCCCGCTCAATTCCCTGTCCCGTTCCCCAAAGCAGCTACCCCCAGGTCCGCTCAGGTCCCTTCCTTTCTTCACNCCTTTCTTCTCCTCTGCTCAGGGGCCCCCAGACCCGCTTCTTTTTTTTTTTTTTTTTTTTTTAAGATTTTATTTATTTATTAGAGAGAGAGAGAGGGAGGGAGCACAAGCAGGGGGAGAGGCAGAGGGAGAGGGGGAAGCAGGCTCCCCACTGTGCAGGGCCCCAGGTTTGTGACCTGAGCAAAGGCAGATGCTTAACCGACTGAGCCACCCAGGTGTCCCTGTCTTAGAATCTTTTCTCGAGGAAACAAAATGTGGTAGACTCAGCGCAAGTCCCTGCTGTTCTGCCGCCCCCCCCAAGGTGATCATGAGCCCGAAGGTGGTGAGTCTCCTTTCCACGCACGGTTTTACTCTTTTATATATGTATGGAGCCAAATTCATGAGCAGTGCTGTTTCACATGCTATAAAAATTCATGGAAACAATATAAAATTATTTGTATCCTCTTGCAATTTGCTTTCTTTCACTTTACATTATGTTTTGGGGATATATCCATGTCTCTCTAGAACGCGTTCATTGTTACCAGTGAATGTAGCACTCCATTCTGTGAATATACCAGAATTTATTTGTCTATCTATTGATGGACATTTAGGGTGTTTTCCTTTGTTGTTGTTGTTTTTTCAATTTATTTTATTAATATTATTATTATTTTGCAATTACAAGCAATACTTGGATTTCCCTTGAGGCCTAGTATATACTCAATTACCATAAGGTTTCTGTATTCCCTGGGGTACAGGGCTCTTATATAGATCAGGTTTGTGGTCTAGTGTTCACATCTTTTCTTTTTCTGTGATTCTTTTCATTTTGAGAAAATGGTACTAAAATCTCTCAGCAATGTGTCAAGCTCTCTTTGAGACTCAATGGCTTTTCGGTTTCTCTCTTTCGAGGTTATGACGTTAGATTTCATTTACCTGGTGAATTTTTTTTTCCTAGTAAATTTTTTCCTTTCTGTTAATCCTTTTTGCCCCAAAGCTTATGTGCTCCGATATTATATTGTTATATCTGCTTTCTTTTCGTTAAATTTTGTCTGGTATGAGCTTTTAAATTTCCTCTCCCCTGCTATACTTTTTAGCTTTTCTCTGATGTTATATTTTCAGTATCCTTATGTCGTGAATGACTGGAATTTTTATAAAATCTAATTTTTATAAAGTGAATTGTCACTAATGACAACAGTAAACCCTTATGCAGCACTTACAATGTGCCAAGCAGTGCTCTGAGTGTTTTTATTTCATGTTTCAATGTATTAAAACATTCATTTCCCACAGAACCTATGAGGGAGGTACTATAATTATTCACAGTTTACTAATAAGAAAACTGAAGCACAGAGAAGTTAAGTAACTTGCCTGAAGCCACAGAGCTAATCCACGTCAGCACTGTAACCCACACTGTCTCACTCCAGAGTTGGTGCTCTCCGGGCTGGTTTAATCCATTCTCCTCTATTGGGATTACTGATTGATTTCTATCATAGTATTTTGTATCTTCTATTTACCATGGTATTTTTTGCTACTTTTGTCTTCCTGTTTGCCCTTCTATTGGTCTTATTATGTTTCTTTAAAAAATAATTTTATGTACTTTTAAATTTAGTTTTTATTTTATCGAACTTCAAGTTTAGAGACTCAAACAATACTGCAAGTTAGGATAAAAAAGTAAAAATCCCTTAAACTCATCCCCATTTTCCCCTCTGCATAAACACCTTTTGGCTCGTAGAAAATTCTGTTATTATTTTCTGATTTCCCAGTTTTAGGCTTATCTTATCTTTAGGCTTCTGCTTGCTCACTATGGTCAATAAATAGGGGTTCTCAATTTAAATTAAAAAAAAAAAAAAACCCAGTTCCCCAGACATGACATAGGGGGCTAACTTGTATCTGGGGGTTAAATGTAAAAATTAATTAAGTAAAAAAAATAAAAATAAAATGGGGTTCTCTTTCACATATACACACCTTACACACACACACACACATACTTTCCAATTTATTATGTCATAGGTCTTATTTAAACTATGATATCATAGCCAGTATTTATATTATCATGATTATGTACGTGCTATTCATATGTGGTTTACTACGGTAATTTTTCCAGTACTTTTTTTTTTTTACTTGCAGTTAATAATTGTCTTCTGTTGTTGTCTATTTGGTTTCCTATACGTTTCAATGATTTACCCCCAGATTCTTGCCCAGTTGTGTAAATCTGAAAAATAGAGGGGAGCAGGTTACGGAGCAGAAATCAAGCATACATATGAAATACACATATATAGAGAGGAAGCAAACATGGCAAAATATTAATTAATATATTATTAATATACAATTACTGAACCTGGGTGGTGAGTATAAGGATGATTACTGTACTTTTCTGTATGACAATTTTCATAGTAAACTAGAAAAAAAATGAAGCTGATATGAAGCTTTGAGTCCATGACTCACTTTAGGATGGACGGTCTTGACCACAAAGAACCCCCAAAAGTGATTCTTTTGTCCTATTTTCTTGGGGTAGCCAAATTTCTCAGGAGAATGTTCCAGTCTCCTTCCTGGAGGGTAAAGTCTAATCAGCCAACATTTAGCCAAAGGAAAAAATGGTGTGGCAGGACGCATTTCATAATTTAATATATAAAATTTTACTTAAATCCTCTTTTTTTGCATAGAAGAACCCTGGCCCCAATAATACTGTGTTTTCTGCAGGCCAGGGACCCCCCCTCCCCCCCCAACCTCTCCAGGGAATAAACCTTTGGTTTCCTGCTGCTTTGAGGGAAGGCTGTAACCCAGCTGAGTGGCGTTGGGGAGGATGTCTGCTTCTCAAACAGACTTGCAACCAGTTGCCACATCTAGAGCCCCACTGTCACCCATACTTCTAGAAGAATCCATCGCTGCTAACATCTGAGCTTCCAAGGCATTCACTAGTACAGATTAGGGAGGTTTCTTGGCTCTCGCCATTGCTGCTGAAAAATTCATCTTCTCAGGTATGTTTAGTTATTATCATTTGACCATTTGGAAGCTTTCCAACTTCCAAAATATCTTGTCTGTATTCTCTTTGTGTGTTTATGCATTTTTTTAAAAAGTGCCCTTTAATGCTGCTTTATTGGGATTTCAGAAAAGAGTGCAGGCTAATGCATGCAATCAATCCACCATCCTTTACTAAATGTCAATCTGGTGTTCTTTAGTCTCATTCCTATATACTAGCTTGAAAGTTATACATTCTTTGTATTCTTTTACTGGGTTATCCTTAAAATTTTAATATTCCTACTTGACCTCACAAAGTCTAAAAGATAATCAATACCCCTATCTTCTTACTGAATAATGCAAAGACTGCAGAATGTTTTAACTTTGATCTCTGCTTTCCCATTTTCCACGTTACTTTGGTCTAATATTTTAGGTTCTCCTTGTTTATAACACTTCCTCCAAAGTAGTCCCTTCATCGATATCTATTTATTGACACCCCCTACCATGTGATGAGCAGTTTTCTAAGTACTGGAAGCACAGCAGTGAATGAGACTGAGCTACATTTAAAGATATTTTATGTTAAGTTGGACTATATGAAATTGCCAATATTTGACCAATTTTTAGTGGCAAAGAACTAGTTTTATATGGTTGAAGCATATGTATGTTTAAATATATACATGTTTATATAAATTCATATAAAATGACGAATGAGTTTTCAATTTACCTAAACATTTACTAATTTCATTCCTTCCTCCTGTGTCTATTTGTACCCCACGCCTCTCTGAGTTTTGTTTCCTTTTCAGGAAAGATCTATGAGTGATCAATGCTCTAGGTTCTCCTCTGAAATTAACTTCTTACACTTGAATAATAGCTTACCTGAGTATAATTCTTGGCTGGCCATTAATTTATCTTCAGTTTTTTTTGAAGATACTTTGTTGCTTAATCAGCTGTCCATTTAATCATTTTCATTTTGTAGATAATCAGTCCTTCTCTTGGGTTGATATTAAGACACTCTGTCTTTGATGTTCTTCACATTCACGTTAATGTGTCTTGATTTGGATTTTGTTTTCGTTTATCCTACTCATGACTCAAGGATGCTTCTTGCAACTGAGGATTCAGGTTACATCATTCTTCAATCTTCAAAATTTGTCAGCTGTCTTCTTGGGAATGTTGCCTCTTCCAAAGTCTCTCTATTCTCTTTGTAGAAATCCTAGTAGGCGTATGTTGGATCTTCCCATTCTGCTCTCCATGTCTCTTACCTTCCATTTCATATCTTCCTTCTCTTTATGATTCTTTCTGGGTGATTTTCTCAGATTGTCCTTCTAGTTTACTAATTATTTCTTCAACCGTAGCCAAATGATTATTTTTTTTTCATTTTAATGACTATATTTTCCACTTCTAGATGGCCTATTTAATTGCTTGCCTTTTTGACAAACAATGCAAATAGATCATCTTTCAAGACAAAATAATGATTACACAGGTCACTACTAAACATGCTTGGCTATTTCAGGGCTGTGTTAAATACCTTCCTCCCCCCACCCTTTTTAGTGCATTTGAGGTATATATGTTGTTGTTGTTGAAGCGGACTTGCATTTAGGCCTGGTGAGAGAAGTAAAAACAACGTAGAATTGATCCCTAATGAGTGGTTACTCTACTCTACCTATGTTTCTGGTA
Source organism: Ailuropoda melanoleuca (assembly GCF_002007445.2). NCBI lineage: Eukaryota > Metazoa > Chordata > Mammalia > Carnivora > Ursidae > Ailuropoda > Ailuropoda melanoleuca. The sequence continues at coordinate 12,862,857 of NC_048225.1, read as the reverse complement.
TGTTCTGGGATGGACCCTGGGATGCTGCCACACTGAGTAAAGACTACTCCACCCCAGTTTACACCTGAATTATTGGCAGATAAGACCGAAGGAGAACAATCTGCAACAAGTTTGACTAACCACAGATGGTCCCCAACTTACAAAGTTCAACTTACCAACTTTTGACTCTAGGGTGGTGCAAAAGAGATCTGCAGTCAGTAAAAACCAAACTTCAATTTTGAAATTGGATCTTCTCCCAAGCTAGAGATTCAGAGTATGATCCCCTCTCTTGATGCTGGGCAGTGGCAGTGAGCAGCGGCTTCCAGTCGGCCCCACAATCACGAGGGTCAACATCCAATACAGTGATGACTGCTTTCAGCACACTGTTCAATCATTCAATATTGTTAGGTTAGGTGTATTAAATGTATTTTCTTTCTTTTTTTTGAGGTTTTAAGTAATCTCTACTCTCAAAGTGGGGGCTTGAACTCAATCCCAAGATCAAGAGTCACCCACTCCACTCACTGAGCCAACGAAGCTCAATATTTTCCACTTACGATATGTATTCTCCACTAATATATTCCCAATTTGGGATGGGTTTATTGGGAGGAACTCTATCATAAGTTGAGGGAATTTTGTATTTAGAATGAGGAGTCACTAATGTTCCCTCAGGTCACAAGAGGAAGACTGCCTAAGAAATCTCATTTGGTGCATGTTGAGATTTTATTTGAAATCCATATGTTTGTGTATTTCATGTGTTTATAGCAAAACTGCTCTCACAGAACATTCGAGAATAAGGTACCTTTTAATCTTTACAAATACATTTTAAAATTATTTTTACTCTACAACCAGATTATGTGGGAAGTTCCTGGATTAAAAAAAATCCAAATGAAAAGCTCTCTTCTAAAAATTCAGTTGAGAATAAGAGATACTAAGCAACAGAGGAAAATGAGGGAAAAGGAAGTGCACACAGGTTCATGTGGAAATAATCTGGTTCAAAATACTTCCTCTCTGGCCCTTCTTATTGCACCACATCGAGAGATACAAGATATCAGGCTGTCCTGTTACTTGGTGAAGCTAATTGTGATCACTTGGTTAAAATGATCCACCAGGTTTCTTCATTGTAAAAAACACAATAATTAATAGGTCGTCTCTGTGGGGTGATACTTGGAAGGCATGTGAGCTTCCCTTTCCTCAATAATTGTTCACCTTGTGGTTTTAGCATTCATTGATAATCCTTGCTTGCATCAAATATTATCTGAAGGCTGCAAAATAGTAATTTTTAAAAAAGATTTTATCATTCCATCTACATGTGGTAACTGATTTCTTCTTTAAGCAAGAGCTTTTAGGAAACTTGTATTCACATCCAAAGATTGGAACCAAAACTGTTTAACCTGAATCTAAAGATGAGGAAACTGTCAGTCAAACCCAGAACATTTTATAAGACATCTCCCCTGGACTTTTCAGAAGAAGCAAATGTCAAGGGTTGGGGAGTACTGTTCTAAATGAATAAAAGACTATAGAGGCATAACAACCTGATAAGATGTGTTGGATCCTGAATTTAGGAAGATGGGAAAAAAAAGAAAGAAAAAATAGCTGCAAATGGCATTTTGGGAGAATTGGGAAAATTTGAATATTTAGTATAGGGTAGGTGATACTAAAGAATTATGTCAATTTTCATGGTATGATAATGGTACCATGTTTATGCAGAATTGTCCTTATTGTTAGGAAATGTATGCTGTCTACAGTTATTTCAAATGATCCCCCACACAAAGCCCATAACACATACACAAGCACAAAAACCTCCAACCAACCCAAACATTTTAGAAACTAAAACAATAAGATGGTATCAAATAGAGAAGCACAAATGTGTCTTGCTTCTATCTCTTGTATTAATGTAGGTTCTGTCAGAAAAACAGAAGCCACTGTGTGTATTTCAAGTGTGAGAGGCTTTAATATAGAGAATTGAAGGCTTATAAACTCTTGAAAGTGCTGGAGGAGTGATCATCGCAGCTTGCACCTGAAGGAGAGATGCTCAAATGTTCACCTGTTAGTAGCTATAAATGAGAAGGCCACCTAATTGTCCTAGGCTACAAAACCAATAAGTGTGAGTCTTAAGAAGGTCATCCAGAAGCTGCTTTAAACCTCAAGTCTGTCTGCCTATGCATCTGCCTGCAACTACCAAGGAAGAATAACCATCTCTCCTCTTGCCTCTCACACTGACTGACTCTAACCTGGGACCAGAGTGGGAAGGGGATTCTGGGAAATTCGGTTCCAGGAGTCTCTTCTGCATTACAGACAAGAACTGAGAAGGTATAGTGATGAGGGGTGGCTGGGTGGCTCTGTTGTTTGAGCATCTGACTCTTGACTTTGGCTCAGGTCTTGGTCTCAGGATTTCAGGGTTGTGGGATCGAGCCCCGCCTGGAGCCCCACAGCATCAGGTTCTGCACTCAGTGGGGACTCTGCTTAAGATTCTCTCTCTCCCTCTCCCTCTGCCCCTCCCCTGCACACTCTTTCTCTCTCAAATAATCTTAAAAAAAAAAAGTGATGGTGATGATACCAATTTACAGACTATAGTGCAACTATATTTTATACCATAACCTCTGCAAAAATTCAGAATACCAAAAATGCCTTTAAAAAATATATGATAAAATATGCATAACATAAAAATTATTTTTAAGTGCACAACTCTTCAGTGGCATTAAGTACATTCACACTGTGGTGCAACTAGCACCACTGACCACCCCCAGAACTTTTGCACCTTCCCAAACAGAAGCTCTGTGCCATTTTTAAAAAAGGTTTATTTATTTATTTTAGAGAGAGCACAAGTGGGAGGGGCAGAGGGAGAGACTGAATCTCAAGCCAGCTCTGCGCTGAGCCCAATGCAGGGCCCGATCTCATGACCCTGAGATGCAGAAACCAAGAATCAGAGGCTTAACTGCCTGCACCACCCAGGCACCCCTGCTCTGTGCCATTAAACAATGTATCTCTTCTTCCTGCCTCTCCCATCCCTGGTAACCTCTAATCTACTTTCTGCCTTTGCCTTTGACTATTTTAAACACTTCATTTAAGCAGACTCATACAAGATTTGTTCTTTTGTGTCTGGCTTCTTTCACTTAGCATAATGTCATCAAGACCCACCCATGTTATGACATGGATCAGAATTTCCCTCCCTTTTAAGGCCAAATAATATTCCATTGTGTACATATCCCACATTTTGTTTATCTACTCATCTGCCAATCGACACTGGGGGCTGTTTCCCCCCTCCTTTTTTTTTTTTTTAAGATTTTATTTATTTATTTGACAGAGAGAGACCGCCAGCGAGAGAGGGAACACAAGCAGGGGGAGTGGGAGAGGAAGAAGCAGGCTTCCCAGTGGAGCAGGGAGCCCGATATGGGGCTCGATCTCAGTACCCTGGGATCACGCCCTGGGCCAAAGACAGACACTTAACGACTGAGCCACCCAGGCGCCCATTTCCCCTTTTTGACTAATGTGAATAGTGCTGCTAGGAACGTGGAGGTACAGATATCTGTTCCAATTCTGCTTTCAATTCCTTTTGGTATCTACCCAAAAGTGGAACTTCTGGATAGTATGGCGATTCTAACTAATCCTAACTAATTCAAACCAAGTCTGAAAAGACAAAGAATATAGGTTCCCCAAGGGATAGGCCTTTTCAGACTGAGGGAACAGCATGTAGGGAGGCTCTGGGTCCTGAAAGAGATGGCGTGCTCAGGGAATACCCAGGGTGCTGTGTGGGAGAAGATGAGACCCCCGGAGTGGGCTGGGACAAGCCATGGCAGAGCCATAGCCAAGGACGCACGGAGTAGGCAGGACTTGGGCAGAGACACCTGTCCAAGGCTGTGCACGTGATCAAGGGGCGAGGCCAGTGTGGCTGTGATGTGACTGGTAGGGGAAATGGAAGACAGGACTGATTCAAGATACATTCAGGAGCAACAATCAGGAGTTCCTGAATGTGTGTTTAAGTATATGGAGTGGGCATGTCATCAAAGGTCCCGGCTCTTGGGCGTCCTCTCCTCAGAGGCCCTGGGGGTGCAGTTCAGCCTTTCCCGTGGGAAGAATCCTCCTCTTGCTCCAATTCTTTGGGCCCAGAGTCCCTGGCCCTGATGCCTCTCACGGCCTTCACCCTGTCACATCTGACTTCCCTGGAGTTCCTGGATTATTTCATAAAGTGGAAGATGGGAGCACCCTTAACCCTATAAATGCTGGCTCTTCCCAGGCTGCCGGAGGGGCCTATAGTGAAGCTGTCAAGAGCCACTCGGGTTTAGGCTGGTCCCTGGATACTGTCCCTGTCTGGCTAGGGCACCGTGCCTCTGGGCAGTTGAGTAAGAGCAGGGCCCTCAGTAGATAGGCTTTCCTCTGCTGGTGGGGCCAGCCAGCTGGTCACAGGGAAGAGTGAAGGTCATGGGACTTGGGGGGAACTGGGTGAGGAGTTTAGCCTTACTCCTTGACAGTCTTTCCAGGGAGCACCTCTCTGCTGGAGCAGCCCCCTGATACCAGGGCACTCATTAACCCTCTGGGTGCCAGGGAAGGGCAGGAGGTGAGCCCCGGGAGGCAGCTGAGGTCATCCTTCTTTGAACCTCCACGTGGTGTTTACTCAGGGCAATTGTTGCCAGAGGCCCAGGCCCCTGGAGTATAAAGCCGAATGTCTGCTCTCTGTGCCCAGAACTGAGCAGGTGAGCGGGTGCTGGGTGGAGGGATGCAGGGCAGATTCCTCAGGGAGGGGACTGCTGGGGTCTCAGCAGAGAGCTGGGGGTGGGAACCAAGCACTAAGGATGTCCTCTTGGACCCTTTTGGCAGAGTCGCCTCTTCCCCCTTGGGGTCCCTCAGCTTTCCCAGCTGTGGAGTGGAGGCAGGAAGACAGGTGAGCAAGGGAGTGACGGCAGAAGAGGCCGAAGGAGCTGCTCGTGGGGTCTTGGGAGGGTGGTGGGGGAAACTCTACAAAGCAGTATGAGCTCCACACTCCATACTGTGTGATCCAGGTGAAAAAGAAGCCCCCCTCTCCCCCAGACACCCTTCCCTCCCAGCCATGCTCACCTAGATCGGTCCTCATCAGCCCCGGCAGCTCTGTGCTCCCATATCTCAGGGAAGGGTTAACAGATCTGGGGCAGGTTGTGACAAATCTGGGAGATGTCCTTCCTTTGCTTCTTCACCTTAACCGGCCTTGGTTCACCTTCTTTCTGAGTAGACAACAGCAAGCATGGTTGCAGTTCTGACCTGGGCTCTGGCTCTGCTCTCAGGTGGGTCTCCAGCCCTGACTTCAACGTGGAGGCTGGACTGAGGGAGGCCCGTCCACCCTGGGGGAGGAAACCCAGCCTCTAACCACCGCATCCCTCTCCACAGCGTTTGCAACTGTCCAGACACAGAAAGGCTTCTGGGACTACTTCAGCCAAAGCAGCGGGGACAAAGGAAAGGTGGCACGGGTCCAGCAGCAGAAGCTGGCATGGGAACCCACGTGAGTGGCTAGGACAAGGGGTGTAGGTGCAGGGAGGAGACAGCCGAGCAGTGGGTTGGTGTGCTGTCTCTGACTCCTTGAACTCCTTAGTCCGCACTGGGACAGAGGAATGGAGTAGTGCTCGGTTTGCCTCGTCCCTGGCCTTCCTGGGCTGTGCAGCCCCCTCTGCCCACAGTGGCGTCCCCACCTCTGCCTTGATCTGACTATAGAGGCTGCCCACTGCGCACTGAGGCGGGGGACCAGGGAGCTGTGGGGGGGACCCCCACTGTGGCCCCCAGAATGAAAGGATTGTGTGAGAGTCCAGACGCATCTGTGTTTCCTTCGGCAGTGTTGGTCTGGATTTGCATGTGCCACGTGTTTGTACTTCCGTGTGAGGAGTTGTGTGGTTGGCCCGCAGCTAGGACTGGAGCCCTAGTTCTGGGCCACCGCCCTGCATCCTTGGTTTCCCCAGATGATCATCAGTAAGTGATGCCTCTGGCGCAAAGGTGATGGTGGGGCTAGCAGTATGATGGTCTGGATGTCTGTCCCCTTCCCCAGGAGCCTGAAAGACAGCCTTGAGCAAGACCTCAGCAATATGGACAAGTTCCTGGAAAAGCTGGGCCCCCTCAGTGGGCAGGGAAGGGAGCCTCCTGGGCTCCCACAGGACCCCGTGCGCACGCGGCAGCAGCTGCAGGAGGAGCTGGCGGAGGTGAGGGCGCGCCTGGAGCCCTACATGGCTGAGGCGCACGAACAAGTGGGCTGGAACCTGGAGGGCTTGCGGCGGCAGCTGAAGCCCTACACCGTGGAGCTGATGGAGCAGGTGGCGCTGCGCGTTCAGGAGCTGCAGGAGCAGTTGCGCGTGGTCGGAGAGGGCACCAAGGCGCAGCTGCTGGGCGGCATGGATGAGGCGCGGGGCCTGCTTCAGGAGCTGCAGAACCGCGTGGTGCATCACACCGGCCGCGTCAAGGAGCTCTTCCACCCCTACGCCCAGCGCCTGGTGACCGGCATCGGGCGCCACGTGCAGGAGCTGCACCGCAGTGTGGCTCCGCACGCTGCCGCCAGCCCCGCGCGCCTCAGCCGCTGCGTGCAGACGCTCTCGCACAAGCTGACACTCAAGGCCGAGGCTCTGCACGCGCGCATCCAGCAGAACCTGGACCAGCTGCGGGAAGAGCTCAGTGCTTTTGCCAGCGCCGGCGGTGACAGTGCGGGGGAAGGGGCCAATCCTGACCCCCAGATGCTGTCCCAGGAGGTGCGCCAGCGACTCCAGGCCTTCCGCCAGGACACCTTCCTGCAGATCGCTGACTTCACCCATGCCATTGACCAGGAGACCGAGGAGGTCCAGCTGCAGCTGGCGCCAGCGCCGCCTGGTCACAGTGCCTTCGCCCCAGAGTTTCGCCAAGCTGACAGCAGCGAGGCCCGGAGCAAGCTGCAGGCCCGTCTAGAAGACCTGTGGGAAGACATCAACTACAGCCTTCATGACCGTGGTCTCAGCCATCTAGAAGAGCCCTGAGGGTCTACTTATCCAGGCTCACTTCCCAGCTCCTTGTCCAAGCCCAGGATCTGAGCCCCTGGCCCAGTCCTTGACAGTGGCCTATTGGGCAGAGGGTGGAGGGCGCGGCGCAAGGATGGGCGAAGCCACCAAAGGGACTGTTGTCCCTGGCATATCCAGTCTTCTGCGATTCCCCCATCCGGATGCATTACAGTCACCAGGCTTTGCAAACCCAGCTCCCGTGTTCATTTGGGAATCCTCATGAGTTGCTCCATTCCGGGATGGTGGGAGTGGGGAGGGAGAGAGGCACTCTATGTGCAGGTAATTATGTGCAAGCCTGTTGCCATGATGCTGGAAGCTTGTGCCTCTTCTTCCTGGGGCTTGACTCTGATCACTTCTGGCCACCTGGTGGCCGCTGCTACTGCTGGTCTATGGGAGAGGAGCTCTTTTCTCCCCAGAGCTGCCATGACAGCTTCTGTTGGGGGAAGAGAAGGGAGAAGGAAGGAAAATATGATGAGAGCGTGTCAAGGTGTGTGTATATATCTCTGCTGGCTCTGATGCCAATGGATACAAATAGTGGGGACTGTGATGGGAGGGAACAGAGCCTGCATTTCCTTACATAGACCTATATCTAAACAGCTGACCAAACCTTCCAAACTGTGGGGGCTTCTTAAAGCCTCGGGAAAACATCCTGCGTGTCCTCTGCGTCTGGGGCCCCTCACTTCTGACTCCCAGGCTGAAGCCTAGACTTCTGACTCATGAAATACAGGCATATGGAGGAAGCTTATTTGCCTGGTGTGACTCTTATTTGAGCCTTGTCTGAAAGCAGTGGCCTCACCACTACCCCAAAGCACACCCCTCACTCATTCCAATCCCTCAACGCTCTGTCTCAGGGACCCTCTCCCAATGCAGGTCTGTCAGAGTGTCCTGGCTCTGGCTAGGCTCTGCCTTAGATGACAGCTGTCTGTCATGCCTGGGTGTGGGCCTGGCTTAGAGACCCTTCTCTGCACCTGTATTGCTCACCAACCTTACCACAGGACCCTGTGTATTAAGTGCAGGCTCCTGAGGCGGCCTGTCTCCTTTGTTCCTGCGGTTCCAGATCTTGAATGGCCTCCTTACGACTGACCCTCTTCTTGAGAACTACAAATCTTTTTTTTTTATAAAGATTTTATTTATTTATTTGACAGAGAGAGAGACAGCCGGCAAGAGAGGGAACACAAGCAGGGGGAGTGGGAGAGGAAGAAGCAGGCTCCCAGTGGAGGAGACTGATGTGGGGCTCGATCCTAGAATGTGGGGATCACGCCTGAGCTGAAGGCAGACACTTTACGACTGAGCAACCCAGGCGCCCCTGAGAACTACAAATCTTAAACTCCCCAATTCCCATTTACAGACTCACTCGGGGGCAACAAATGCCCTCATAGATCCCCCTGGGAACTGTGAAATTGGGGATGGGTGAAGTGGGGGGAAGACTAAAGGGTAAATACACCCTGTCCAGCACCTTTGGAAGGTCCTGTCCAGCACCCTTTCCTCCGCTTGCAGCCTGCCCTGCATAGGGTTCTCAGCACCCCATATGAATCTGGCCTAATCACGCCCAAAGGCTGGACCTCTTCCCTGACACCCTAGATTTAGCAACAGAACTGGGTGAGAGGTGCCCAGGGAGAGGAGGTACTGGGAAGGAAAGTTAACCACAAAAAGAGGTGTTTTTGTTGTTAGGAAACTGTGAGGGGTGAATCAGCTGGGATTTAATGTGCTGGGGTTGTGGGGGTGGGAGTAAAAATGAGGACTGTGTATTTGAGGCTGGAATTTGGGCACTTGTTTATGAGGGCAGAAATAAGTGGTGAGAACAGAAAGGGAGAGAATACTTGAGGGACTGAGGGAGGGGGATCAAGAACCGAATCAACGTCCCAACAGTGGATGGAAGCCTGAGCCGGGGTCCAAACGCACCTCCTCAGGGGTATGGAGGGACAAGACAAGCCCCTTGCTATCAAGTCTCTTGTAGTCAGATTTATGGGCCAATGGTTAGAACCCTGTAGGATGGAGCTGTTGCCAACCAGCGAAACAGTGCCCTGGGGCTGAGAGGACGTCCTGGGGGAAGTAACGCCTGAATAGAGGTGGAGGCGAAGCCTGAGTCAGGCTGGCTTTGGAAGTCTAGACCATAGAATCCCAGCAATGCGGAAACCTTGTCAGCCATTCCCGAAGGCCCAGAGTCTGCGGCCTCTTTAAGAAAGGGCGGGAAGGCAGCTGGTGGAAGTGCCGGAGGAAGGGGTGGGGCCACGAGAGGAACGGAAGCCGGAAGTGGAGGTTCGCTGTGCGCGTGTGGGTCATGGCGGTGAGCGGGGATGTGGAGCCGGGGTCCCCGGCGGCTACTGCTGCCCCCTCGCCCGCCCCGGCCGGGGCTCCAGCCCCCAAGCACTTGTTCAGGCCTATCAGCGCCGAGGACGAGGAGCAGCAGCCCACCGAGATCGAGTCGTTGTGTATGAACTGTTACCGCAATGTAAGGCGGGGGCCCAGCCCGAGGCGGCGGGAGGTTGGGCCGAAGTGGGGTCGGCGACCCGGTGACGTGGGCCCAGTTGGGAACTGGGGCTTCATTGGTTCTTCCTAGCTGCTTTCTGCTTCCACAGGGCACGACGCGCCTCCTGCTCACCAAGATCCCCTTCTTCAGAGAAATAATCGTGAGCTCCTTTTCCTGTGAGCACTGTGGCTGGAACAACACGGAGATCCAGTCGGCCGGCAGGATCCAGGATCAGGGAGTGCGCTACACTTTGACCGTCAGTGCCCAGGAGGTGAGAGGAGCCCAGAGCAGTCTAATGCTCTAGAGAAGTCTTGGGGACCGGAGTCAGAGCTCTCGTCCGACCTCGAATAAGTTCTCCTATGTGCCCAAGCCTCAGTTTCCTCCTTCCTGAAGTGCAGTTGGTGCTGTCAGATGCTCAGATAAGATAAGTCTTGTGAAAATGCTTTGTAATTACATTTTGTCATTGGGAATCAGATGAGCAGTAGTTGTTTTCAATAGTACTCTCACCATTTGGGCAGCTGGCTTCACAGGTTCACAGGTGTACTGTTCTGCAGGAGTATTCTGGACCCCCTGCAATGGAGAGAGGAAGAAACTGCTGGGCTGGGGTCTGGTATTTCCTGAGAAGCTGTACTGCTGACCTCTCTGGACTGAACGTTTTTCTTTCTGCCCAGGACATGAACAGAGAAGTGGTGAAAACAGACTCTGCCACCACAAGGATCCCGGAGCTGGATTTTGAAATTCCTGCCTTCAGTCAGAAGGGAGGTAGGTATAAGGTTCAGGATATTTGGGCTGTTCATGCTTGGCTGCAATCTTACTTTTTTGCAAAAACCCGGGTGCCAGGTCTGGTGGCTGATGTATGGGTTTGGCCATGTTATCACTGTGACCTTCATTGGTTCAACATAAACAGAAAGCTTAGATAAAACAGCTTGAGACAGTAGATTGTGATAGTAAGGCTGTAATGTGTTCATTAGAAGAGTCTTAGCATCATTGTTCTTAGAGATGAATGGAACCTTCTTCGGGTCCTCCTCATTTTATAGTTGAAATCAAAGCCCAGAGAGTTCCAAGTGAATTGCTCAGAGTCATACAGGCACTTGATAGCATAGTCAAGACTCATGTGTCTTTTGTTCTTAATCACCAGCTCTGACCACTGTTGAAGGACTGATCAGCCGTGCTATTTCTGGCCTCGAGCAGGATCAGCCCGCACGAAGGGTGAGCTGGGATTTTCTGATTGCAGCAGCTCAAGGCATAACGACCGTTCTTATGTCTGAATAGAGTGTTCGGCTACCTGTGTAGCTGAACTATCTCTGACTGAATGTTGGAGAACTTTGGGGGACACACACGGTGATGCTGTCGCTGCCAGGATGTTGTCCTTGTTCTTTCCACTTTCCACCCTTTCCACTTCCCTTTCCTCAGTGTATATTCAGATCTCCTCTCAGACAGGCAGTATAACATTACCGCTGAAGAGCCTTTCCTAATCCCCTTGGATCTATCTATACTTCCTGAGTGTTCCATTGTACCTTATATTTATTATGACAGAAATAATATAATTGCATATTTAGTCATTTGTTTTCCTAACTGGCTGGGGAGCCCCATGAGAGGACTCTGGTTTATTTACTGTTATAGCTCTAACCTGGCATGAGAGCCTGCCTAAATGGTTGAATGAGTGAGAAAATGAAGCTCATTTGGCACAACTCCTAAACTTCAAACTTATTTGCTATATCTTATTGGGAAGTCTGAGTCTTCTGTTCCTACTTAGACTGAGACAGGTGGTGACTTCCTAATGGAAGTGATGTGGGCGTGACAGGGAGTAGGGGCATAAAGTCTGTCACCAGGTCTGGGGAGCCTCATGACTACCTGTTTACTATCTTTTCCTGTCAGGCAAAGGAAGAAGCCGTAGCTGAAAGAATTGATGAGTTCATTGTCAGATTGAAAGAGCTAAAGCAAGTGGCCTCTCCTTTCACTCTGGTGAGTATTGAGGAACTCTAGATGCTAGATTTAGGGGAGGAGAGACCCTTAAGACTGCCTGGGACTTTTCCACTGTGGTGCCCAAGAGGTCTGATGGCAGGTGGAGGATCATACGTGATTTCTTGTTGTAATTACTCCCTCTTCACCCATCTGTCAGATCATTGATGATCCCTCAGGGAACAGCTTTGTGGAAAACCCCCATGCTCCCCAGAAAGATCATGCCCTGGTGATCACACACTATAATCGGACTGTACAGCAGGAAGAGATGCTGGGGCTCCAGGTGAGTAGACTGAAGAAGCCAGAAGAATGCTCTGGCATTATCTTGCTTTTTGGATTGCTTGGAATCAATAGACTCTTATTTTGTTGTTGCTACCTGTGTACCCTACCTCCACACGTTTGTGCATCTCATCTAGCTCCTGTCAAGACTTAGGATAAACTTTACAATAAAAGTTGGCAGTGGCTGTGATCCCTATCTTAAGCTGTGTTCTTCCCTGTATTAGGGCTGTGCTTCCTAGTTTCTCTGTTAAACCCATGAAATGGCAGCTGACAAGCAAACCAGAGTCTTCTCTCCCACTCCAAGGCAGGCTGTTGGGGAGGTTGAGGTATATGTGCCAACGTGTGATTTGTATTTCTGCTATGGTAGGCTGAGGCACCACCAGAAGAGAAGCCAGAAGAGGAAGATCTCAGAAACGAAGTGAGTCCATTGGCTGCTGTGGAGAAAGGAGCAGAGTTGTGGGCAGAGACTGACGCCACTCAGTCTCTCTTCCTCACCCCCAACATGGGCAACCACCAGCATACCAACTGAATGTCTGTAGCCTGAGCAGGGCTCAGGCTATGACCCATGTTGTGTTCCAGGTGCTGCAGTTCAACACAAACTGTCCAGAATGCAATGCTCCGGCTCAGACCAACATGAAGCTAGTTCGTATCTTTTGTCAGGCAGTTGGGCTGCTCTTCATCTCACTCGGGCATGAGGATTATACACAGGCTGGGGAGTCCTCCCTTCAAGGAAACCGCGATGCGGAGGAAGGTGTTGCCTTTGATGAGACTGTGTACCTTGGCTTTTGGGTTCAAAGAATTAGGCTTTGGTTTCTAGGGTCCTGTGTTTGGCCTGAGTCATATCTTCAAATATTTGTGAACAAAGATTGCCATGGGTTGCACAACCTTGCCCTCTTCTAGAGGACTGTTAGGCTGCTTCTTGGGACCCCTTTCCTATAGTCCTAGGACTAGCAGTTGTGCATTTAGTTTGGGTTTGTTCTTCCCCAGAAGGTGGTCTTGCTCCCCTGGAAGCATATTTCCTTACCTCCATCTTCCAGAAATCCCCCACTTTAAGGAGGTTATCATCATGGCTACCAACTGCGAGAACTGTGGCCATCGGACCAATGAGGTGGGTGGGCCCCATTGTTTGGGAAGACGACTAAGGTGAGGGTGACCCCTGTTTAACTTTGATCCTTTTTAAATCTGCTTTGGGATGAGGTGGGAGGAAGCTGGGTCTTTCTCTTAGATGTAGTGCAGGATGAGGAGCCCTTGAAGGAACTGGCAATTAGCGAAGTAAATTAGAGAGACCATAATTTAAGACATTAAAGATTGGTTATATGGAAGAGGGAGGTGCCCTCCCCCCCCCGTGTTTTTGTTTTCGTTTTTGTTTTTTTTTTGAGAGACTGTTTGACTCACCTTTTAGGGTTGGAAGTGTAGGGATGCAGATTTTGAATCTAATAAAAGACTTTCTAGATTTCTCTGAAAATAGAATGGGTTGCCTTAGAGGGTTGTAAATTACCATTGTATTCAAGCAGAAGCTGTTTAAATTCTGAACCCAGAATAATATAAGGTGCATCCACGTGTTGGGTGCAGTTAAAGGTCCCTTTCAACCCCAAAGTCAGTTTTTTAAAAAAGGTACATTCACAGTTTGTTGGCAGTTTGGGATAAGTCTTGGTGTTTCTGGTTTGGGTGACTGCTGTTGGTATAGAAGGCTCTGTTCTTGGTAGCTGTTAGGGGGCCTGATTGGAGGTGTAATCCCATCCTCTGAGGTCTCCCTGGCATGAGGTGAGGGTCCGAATCCTCTCTGCTGGTGTTCTGACTACTGTTATCTGTGCAGGTGAAATCTGGAGGAGCAGTAGAGCCCTTGGGCACCAAGATCACCTTCCATATCACAGATCCCTTAGCTCTGACCAGAGATGTGCTCAAGGTAACACCCTGCTTGGGAAAGTGTCTGTCTTCCTCACATGGACTGTCTCTAGGGAAAATTGTCTTTTTAAAATTCTATCCGGGGGTTGTGGAGTAACTCCTTACTCACCTAGGTTTCAGGATCCCTCGTCAGAGTTAATCCATGGTAAGAAGTACACATTCAGAAGGTGACCCATAAACTCTCTGATGACTTGCCAGCTTTTTGCCTCCAGTGTCTGTAAGGGCCCTTGTCTCTGGCCTCTAATGACAGGATACCTGGCAGCTTGGAGCCATGACTCAGAATGTCTTTTTATTAGGTTGGTTCCATTTCTGTGGTTCACATGGATAGGAATGAGCCTGGCTTTAGCTGGAGAGTCCAAGAAGACTGGGGCAGCTGACTTTTCTCCCCTGAACTGACAGCAGTGGTATTAATTTGGCATGAGAACTCTGATTAGCTTTCTTGAAGAGGCTTCTGATCTAAAGTTTAATTTGATCTCTCATCTCCTAGTCTGAGACGTGTAGTGTGGAAATCCCAGAGCTGGAATTTGAACTGGGAATGGCCGTCCTCGGGGGCAAGTTCACCACACTGGAGGGGCTACTGAAAGACATCCAGGAACTGGTAAGTCACCTGAGTATAGCACATGGCTGCTTCAGCAGTGTGGCTGAGGGGAAGGGGCTAGAAGGCCTCACACGTCCTAGTTTTTGGAGCTGTTAACTGGGGATTTCTTTGCCTTAAGCTGATTTGAGAAACTTAAATAGTATTTTGGATCATGAAGATAAGTTTATGGGAAGTTCTGAATGGAAACTCCCAGTCCTACCTCTGGGACAATGTAGATACTTTGTGGTTTTGGGTAAGTCACTATTTCACTGTAAAATGAGGGGAGCAGGGTCCTTCCAGCACCTGAAACTCCCCAGCGTGTATATTTGTGTGTTGACTTAGTCCGTATATTTATTTTCTTGAATCATTTCACTTAATTGATTGCTAGTTGTCAGGCGTTTTGTCTTTGTAAATTACACTTTATTTTGCATTTCTTGTTCAAATGAGAACTGGAGTTTCCAATGGAAGGACATTATTATAGTTTTTGTTTTACATTGCCAGTTGTCATCTTGGCAGAGTAATCTCTGTGCTCTTAGCAGTGGCTGCCTAGGTCAGAAAGGTGGTGTGGAGACTGGGCTTCCCTGGCTGGGCACCCTCCTGCCATTCCCTACCAGCTTTATGGTCAAACCTAAGAAATAGCCAGTTTTCTAGCAATTCGGATGCTGTTTGTTGCAGGTGACTAAGAACCCTTTCACACTGGGTGACAGTTCCAATCCTGGCCAGATGGAGAAACTGCAGGAGTTTAGCCAGAAGTTAGACCAGGTGAGATGATTCTGGCCCTTCAATACTTGTGGTTCTGGGGCGCCAGTGGGCAAGAGGCCACCTATCCTGTCCTGCCACCTGAACATCTAACCAACATGTTGGGGATTCCCCTGGTTTCTGATATCCCATGTCCTCTTCTTTCTCGGTTTTCTCCCTTATGTTGTTAGAGCCTCTTCTGTAGTAGCTTCAGTTGGGAGTTGGGTTTTTCATTTCCACTCCTTTTCCAAGAGCCTTTTTTTTGGTCTTGGAGTACTCTCCCTCCTTCCTTTTCTAAATAGCATCCTGTTTCAAGGATGTGGTATTTTTTTTTTCTCTTGAGAATATTAATGTTGGTTTTTCTTTTTTTGATGTTTTATTTTCCTTGCATAGTTTCCATTTCCTTTTATGTTGTTTTTTGTTTGCTTGGGTTTTGTTTTGTTTTTTTCTTGTTTGTTTTTGTTTTTCCATTTAACTTTCTGTTTTTCCAGGCTAGGGCTTTGCTCACGTGTCTGATAGTCTTGGATTGTCAGTTGTAGAGGACTGAAACACGGGAGTGGAGCTGAATCTCATTCATGTCGGGCTCATTGTGGGGGACTTCGCTTAGCCATTTTGTGGAAGTAACCCCAGTGCCAGAGTCATTAGGTTTTTCCTCTTGGGCTGCTCAGATTCCCATCAGTGGGTGTTCTGTTTCCTGCCCTGAAGAGGATGACTTGGCTGGCAGTGTTCTGAAAGCTGAGTGTGGGAAGAGAGCTGGGTGTGTATGTCTGTTTACAATAACAAGACATTCACTTAACCTGCTGTCCTTGCTGCCTTTCCCTCCACCCTCAACTGGGCCGGCACCCCCTAGGCCTTAGCCTGCAGGGGTGGCAACTTCTCCACGGCCTCCTGCAGCTTTCTGCTGGGGGTGAGGGAGAGCAGTTGTTGGCCTGTGGGGAATGGGAGAGGAGGTGGGGATGTCAGGTTGGTGCTTAAGTAAGTTTCATACAGTCCTTGTTGTAGGTCTTCTCCACTCCACTTTGGGAGGTACCTCATTTCAGCAGTTTCTGAAACTTTCGGGGATTCTGCCATATAAATTGGGTTGGTCCTTGTCTGGCAGACATAGCGCCTTCCTATCAGGAGCTATGTAAAATTTATGTGCTGTATTCTCCCCTCTTTAGATCCTACAGGGTAAGATGAAGGCCCACTTTATTATGAACGATCCAGCAGGAAACAGCTACTTTCAGGTACAGAAGACCTTCCTTGATAGTGCATGGAGATACATTTTCTGACCTTCCTTGGATATGTATTATTTCTACAGAAACTGGAGACTTGATTCTGAATGAACTGCTCTTTATCAAGGAATCTTAGAATTTGAAACATAAGGAAGTAGGGGGAGGTGGGAGGGATTATCAGTGTGTGTCGAGAGGGAAAAAAGATACTCCTAGACTCTTCCTCTCTCTAGTCCAGCTCTTGTCCCCAGTAATGGAGTTGCCATTTTGAAAATCTAATTGTGGAATGAGGAGAAATGGTGCCTTGTCCAGAGGCTGAAATAGGAAACTGCAGAGGCTTTCAGCTGAATGGGGAGATACTCTGGTGATTTATAATAACTTCAACATTTATTGGGCAGTTATTATTCGTCAGGCAAAACTATGATTAAGACCATCATAAGAAAGTGCAGATAGGAAGTTTTTTAGGTAGACTGTTCCCTAATTCTGCCTAGGGCTGGACGGTCTCATTCCTGGGACTCTGTTGGGCTCTGTTGCTGCTTGCTAGTTGAGCCTAGCTATGGGGAATTGGAGGCCTTTAGAATAAAAAACATTACGTTTTTGGGAAAGTGGGAATTGGAAGCCAGCTGGTGTGGGGGGGTGCAGGTAGCTGGGCGGCACAGGCACTGATTGTCTGTCCTTGGCCTTGCAGAATGTGTATGCACCTGAAGATGACCCTCAGATGAAGGTGGAGCATTATAAGCGCACATTTGACCAGAATGAGGAGCTAGGGCTCAATGACATGAAGACGGAGGGCTATGAGACAGGCCAGGCCCCACAGCGGTAGCGATGGTTAGTTCCCAAGCCCGCCTCCAGTGCTGCTCAGACTGAAGGGTTATTATTGTTGGGAAAGGCTGATGGTGTTCTCCCCGCCAGGCCTTGCCCGTGTGGGGGGGGGACACCTGGTCTGAGAGATGTGGGCAGTTTCGTGAACAGTTTGTGATGGAAATGCAAGCCTCTTGGTTTACTTGACTGTATTTTGGAGGTTTTGAATTGGCCTGGGAAGAAACCCAGAAATGAACCGTGGGGCATGACATTATCCCTTTTTTCCCATCAGCTTTTTACCCTCCCTCCACATAATGTTCTCTCTAGGGTTGGAACTCTGAAGATGGAAGACAGCTACATCTGGAGTTTGGGAGTTGGTTGGGGAATATAAAATACTGGCTTTCAACAGGAAGAGAGTCTTCTGAGGGGAGGGAGTCCAGCACAGGAGAAGAAGTTCTCATTAAAGTGATGACTTTCCAACAGGACCGGCCTCTGAACTCTGTCCTTGTTTGAATCCATGCTAGTAGAATTCAACCTCCTGAATAAATTTTCCCCAGTGTAGACAGTTTGGGGATTGGAGCTAGCATTTCATTTATTCCTTCAGTAGATGTTTGAGTGTTTACTTTGTGCCAGGCACACCACAGAACTGAACAAAATAAAGCCCGGTGTTCATGGAATTTAAAGTGAACTTCTGAGGTCAAATCCATAGTTCCCACATTTCCTTTATTAGATGCAGCTAACAAATAGAGGGCAAAGCTCAGATGGTGCCACTGGGCATAAATTCATTTGATCCTGCTCAGCTGCCCTATGAGGTGGACAGGGTTAGGATCTGCGCTTGGGTCTTGTCAGGCCAAGGTTGGGTGTTGATTAGGAAGGGGAGTGGTGGAACTCAAGACAAATGGACAGAAGATGGGTTGATGGGGCTGAGAGGGTACTGGTAATGTTCACTGGAGCAGAAAGATGAGGTTTTCAAATGCTTGCTGACAGCAGGGTAGTAGAGGCAGGGCTTTGGAGTTGAGTTTGAGATCCACCAAAGTGGACTAGAAGCCAACACAGGGTTGTGTCTGGGGGACCTGGGAGGCCCTCCAGCTAGTGAAGCCTTGTATTGGTCCAGTGGCCCCAAAAGCTCTCAGAGACCCAGTCAGCCTTCCTTCCTGGGCTTGAGCTGGACCAGTCAGGATAATGCAGTGGTTGAAATGTCATGGGTCAGGGCTATGACCTCCACACCTGTTTTAATACATATAAACATTTTTTGAGGACATATCCTAAATTCTGAGCATTTATAAAGTATAACAAGTCTTCTTGACGAATATGCTTTCAAACTGACAAAAATTTAGCATGTTGAGATAAGGGACCTATTCGATCTAGTATTTTATTTCACAAACTTCGGATTTACCTCTTGCACCTCATTTTGCTAGCTTCTGCTACCAAGGGTGATGTTTTGGCTGTGAAGTTGGGCAACCAACTTCGTGAAGGTTAAGGTTCCTTAACCTCCCCAAGCTTTGGTTTTCTCATCTGTAAAACACAATAATAAAACCACTTGAGAACTGTGAGTTAAATGAGGTAATTCATGTAAAACTCTTCATGTTCACAAGAAGAAAAGTACTGTCTGCCCTCCACCTCTCCCCCCTCTCCAAAACTTGGGAATTGGAATTCAGCCTCTCTAGCTTCCCTGTATTTTGAAAATAGAGGTAGGTCCTTTTCATTGGAAAGATCCTAGGCAAGAGGTAGCTATTTATCAAACGTGGGGAAGTTCACAGTTAGAAACCATCACATTTTTTCACAGTAATTACACTGGGTTTGGAATTCGATTTCCTCTCTGGAGTGGTACTTAGAAGCGTATTCCAGCAGTTTCTACCCCCCTTCCCCTCAACCTAAACACATACTAATACAAATAACGTATATACTGTGCACCAGGCACTGTTTTAAGCAGTTCACGCAAAGTATCTCATTCCTCGCAAGCATTGAGTTAGATACCATTATACTCCCCCGCTTGTTAAATAACTTGCCCAAGGTCCTACAGGTAGGAAGTTTCGGAGCCCAGACTCAAGCTTAGATACACTGTCACTCCAGAGCCCACGTTCTTGACGACACTATGGTGCTTCTGGAGCTGCCTTATATGTTGAAGGGGCAGGTAGATGGACAAGCAGAAAACGTGGTTGGGCCGGCAGAGGGACACGGAGAGGGCAAAGGACGTAAGCGCACTCCTTGCGGGGCTGCAAAAGCGCTCACCTGTCAGCCCGGGGACAGTTCCCACCGCTCTTCGCCACTTCCGGTCCCAGCCCCGCCTCTGTGTTCCCGCCGTGAGTTTCGCGTTCAAGAATTTTGGCCCCAGCGCCGAGCCGTCTCCCCGCCGTCGCCGCTGCCATGGCGGCAGCTCCGCTGCTCTCCAAGGCCGAGTACCTGAAGCGTTACTTGTCTGGGGCAGCTGCCGGCGTCGACGGGGGCTCTGACTCCGGTCGCAAGCGTCGCAGAAAGCGGCCGAAGCCTGGCGGGGCCGGCGGCAAGGGGTGAGTTGGTTCTGGCGGGGCGGGGCCTGCGGCGGCTCGCCGCCCCTCTCCTCCCCAGCTCCGCCCTCGGCCGGCGCTTGCCCTCTCCGCGCCGCCCGCCGGTCCCCTCACGGGGCTCGTCGGGAGCCCAGCACAGGCGCCCCGCGCCCGTGGGCGGTATCTTCGCGGTCTCAAGTCGGCTCTAACTTTCCTTACTCTTTTTCCCGGCTTTGTAGCGTTCCGTCCTCTCCCGTAGAGAATGAATGTCGTGCCCTGAGAATAATGGTGGAGCTCATCCAAAGCCTCCGTGTTTGGATATTTAGGGCCCAGAACCTGACTGGGGAGTTCAGCAATCCCAGGGACTCTGGTCCTGAGTCAGAGACCTGTGCTTACTTCCTGTTACTCTTAATAGTGATGCTGTTAACAATAACAACTGACATTTGTAGTTCTTGTCACGTACCAGATGCCATCCTAAGTACTTTAGAGGTATATGATTATAAGCTCCGTAATACTACCACGAAGTTGGTGTTGTTATTATCCCCATTTTTCAAATGAGAAAACTTTGGAGCCCAATGTACTGGGTTGAATAGTGCCTCTCCCCCATTCATGTCCACCCAGAACCTCAGAATGTGACTTTCTTTGGAAATAATGCTTTTGCAGATATAATTAGTTAAGATGCGGTCATAGTGGATTAGGATGGGCGCTAAATCCAATATGACTGGTGTCCTTTTAAGAAGAGGGAGATTTGGACACAAACGGACATAGGGGGAGAACCGCCATGTGAAGATGGAGGCTGAGATTGGACTGGATTTACTCTCCCACTAGCCAAAGTATGCCTGGGCTACCAGAAGTTGGAAGAATCAAGGAAATATCCTTCCCTAGAAACTTCCCAGCAGGCATTGCCTTGCAGACACCTTGATTTCAGACTTCAAGCCTCCAGAACTGAGAGAAAATACATTTCTGTTGTTTTAAGCCCCCCAGTTTGTGGTACTTTGTTAGGCACCCCAGAGACAGTGCCATGTAGTGAAAATAGCTTGAGCTTTGGAGTAAGGGTGGTCAGAGTTTGAGTCCTAGCTGTTCTACTTTGTGGGCTGTGTGGCCTTGGGCAAGATATTTCATCTGTCTAAGACTGTTTCCACATCTTTAAAATGAGAATAATAATGATATCACTTTATGGTTACGATTAGAGATGTATACAGTGATAATGGCTTTTCAGATAGAATCACATCATGGCAGTCATTGTTAATTATTTGGACTCATCCATAGTTTGTCTATGTAACGTTTATTGAATATGTACTTCTTAGGCCAGTTACTTCAGGGTGTTGAGGATATCACTGTGTATGAGAAAGCGTAGTCCCTATTCTGGTTGACCTTGTAATTTAATGGACATACAAGCTTTAAACCTCTAATTACACAATTAATTGATTTATTTTCTTTGTGAATAATACAATGAAAGTATCCCATGGATGCGTAACACGGGTTGAGGGAGGTAAGGGGAGAAGCTCAAGAAAATTAAATGTAAGCTAGGACTCTTAAGAATCTTAAGAGTTTCTCATTAAAGAAAGAAGAGTTGGTCAGGCAGAGGGAAGGAACTGAATATGTGAGAACTGATGTGGTAAGGAATTTGGCTCATTCCAGGCACCAGAAGATGACCAGCAAAGTAGTGAACTGTGGAGGCAGTGATACAAGGTGAAGTTGGCCATATAGGCAAAGACTGAACCTTATAGAATCTTGTAGGATTTTGAGCTTTATCCTAAGATCCATAGATAAGTGTTTGTAGGCTGTTATCCAAGAATGATTCTTCCTTTTTGATCTTTTTATTTTTCACATTTAGAATGCGGATTGTGGATGATGATGTGAGCTGGGCAACTATCTCTACCACTAAACCGGAAAAGGAGGAAGAAGATGATGGAGATTTGCCTGTGGTATGTATCTTTTGAGGCTGCGAGGACGTCTCAATCTTGATTCCCGGTACAGGGTAGATTTATATATATATATGTTGAGGGCAGAAAAGAGGTGACACTTTTCAAAGAGCTGTTTTAAAGTAGTTTTCTTTGATGATGCCTATAGACTGTTTTCTTTGTTATGGAAGGTCTCATTAGCCTAGAAATGGAAGCTAATCACAAAGAGGCAGGACTTCCAATTGTAATGTTTACAATTAGCCATGGTTCAATTTATTGAAATGTACCTTAAAAACAATGTTCAGGTTCAGTTACAGGAAACTTTTTATTTGTTCCTTTTATTCATTGATTCAACCAGGTTTAAAATTGTATACTTTTGTCTAAGTACTGTAAATATATAGATTAATAAAACCTAGGGGTGCCTGGGTGGTGCAGTCGTTAAGTGTCTGCTTTCGGCTCAGGGCGTGATCCCAGTGTTCTGGGATCGAGCCCCAGGTCAGGCTCCTCCGGTGGGAGCCCGCTTCTTCCTCTCCTACTCCCCCTGCTTCTGTTCCCTCTCTCGCTGGCTGTCTCTGTCATGTCAAATAAATAAATAAAATCTTTAAAAAAAGAGAGATTAATAAAACCTAATGTCTGTACTTTAGAGAACCTAACCTAGTTGGGAGACTGAATTTCAAATTTCAACAATGTGATAAATGGTGGAGAGACATTTCATATATGTACCGAGTGTTATTAGAGCACTGGGGAAGTAGCACATTTTTTACTCCACTGGGAAATTTTTTTTAAAGATTTTATTTATTTATTTCAGAGAGAGAGTGAATGTACACACACAAGTTGCGAGGGCAGAGTGAGAGGGAGAACAGACTACCTGCTGAGCAGAGAGCCCTATGACATGGGGCTCAATCCCAGGACCATGCCATCATGACCTGAGCCCACTGAGCCACCCAGGCACCTTCCACTGGGAAATTCTGTGAAGGATGTAAATACCTGAGCTGAGTTTTGAAGGACCAGTAAGAACCAAGTGAGCAAAAGCATAGGCAAATAATCTCACATAGGTACCGTAATGGAAACCTTGCTGAGAAACATGGAGAAAAGGAGAGCTGTTGATAGGCTGTATTACACTAAAAGGTTGTAAATTGAATTCCAGATGAGTGTATTCAGTGTTAATCCCCAGCATATTCTATAGTACATTGTTTAAAAGAAGGTTTATTAGTAATTAGAAAGGAAATAGCGGGGCACCTGGCGGCTAAGTCGGTAGAGCATGCAGCTCTTGATCTCGGGGTTGTGAGTTTGAGCCCCACACTGGGTTTAGAGATTACTTTAAAAAGGGGTCAGGATGCCTGGGTGGCTCAGTCAGTTAAGTGTCTGCTTTTGGCTCAAGTCATAACCCCAGGGTCCTGGGATGGAGCCCCGCGTAGGGCTCCCTGCTCAGCAGGGAGTCTGCTTCTCTCTCTCTTTCTCTCCCTCTGCTCCTCTCTTGTGCTGTCTCTCTTGCTCACTATTCCTCAAATAAATAAATAAAATCTTTAAAAAAAAAAGGAAGAAGGGAAATAGTGATCATAAGGGGCCAATTAATTTGAGTTAGAACCACTTAACCTAATTAATGTTTACAACATTTTTTTTTAATGTTATAAAAGCAATACATATTTATTGTAGAATATTTGGGAATTACAAGAAGGTTTAAAATTTTGGAAAAAAATATAATAATCACTTACCCTGTGATTGTCCAGGGGTAACAATTGCTAACATTTGGATGCGTATGTCTTAATTCATAGATTATACATACTTGTATTTTATTTATTTTTTAAATATAATTGAGATCATACTGAACATATGGTTTCGGAGCCTGATCTCTTATTTAATAATATGTTGTGACTACTGTAGTAAGATTTTAAAATGTTTTTTGAGGACATGATTTTTAATGGTTGCAATAGTAGTTGCATAAATCATATATATTGATTTAACCTGTCCTTTTACTGAATGTATGAGTGGTTTTCTGTTTTAAAATATAGTGCTTTGAAAAACATCTTGTACAGAAATCATTTTAGAAATCTGTTCATTTCTTTATTCCTATCAAATGGAATTTTTTTTTTTTTTAAAGATTTTTTATTTATTTATTTGACAGAGATAGAGACAGCCAGCGAGAGAGGGAACACAAGCAGGGGGAGTGGGAGAGGAAGAAGCAGGCTCATAGCGGAGGAGCCTGATGTGGGGCTCGATCCCATAACGCCGGGATCACGCCCTGAGCCGAAGGCAGACGCTTAACCGCTGTGCCACCCAGGCGCCCCCCTATTAAATGGAATTAATAGGTTAGAAAGCGTGGTCCTTTTGAGCTGTATTCCCGTATTGCTTTCCAAAAGGTGGTACCAATTTATACTCTCCTTAAAGTTGTTTGAGAATGCCATTTTCCGCATTTCTTCATCAATACTAGAGAATTATTTTCAACAAAAACAATAGTGAACCTATGTCGGTTTGGCAGGTTAACAGTGGTATCCAGTTTCTTTGAAAAGGAGTGAATAATTTTTTCATATGTTTATTGGGCATTTGTATTTCATGAATTTTTCGGCATTTTTTCCCATTGTTTAGAAAATTGGACTTTCTAATTTTTTCATTGATTTATTTGATATTTATATAAAAGAATATATTACCTGTTTTACCTGTCATAGGTATATTTTATTAGTTGCCTTTTCATTTATGTTTTTGAGAACTAAAATTTTTAATTTTTATATAGCCAAGTCTATTAATTTTCCTTTATAATATTGTCTTTTGCTTTTACGATTGCCTCAAAACCCGAACAAGGGAGGCTTTAGCTCCACTGCTCTCTGCACTGATTAAAACAGATCTTGATTATTGAATTCATTTTTGTTATGGCAAGACCATCACAACCACCAGTAATAATGGCAAAATAATTAGGACAAGCACAATAGCAGTGGCAGCACAAGAATAATGGGTATAATTTATTGAGTATTTACCATGTACCAAGCTGCTTAGCTTACATGAATTATCTCATTGAATTCTTATAGAAATCCTTTGAGTCCTCCTTTCACAAATGAGGAAATTTGAGGTTTAGAGAAAATAATTTGCCAAAGGCTATACAAATATTATGTGGCAGAGCTGGTGAATTAGATCTCAGTTTATCTTGCTTGAATTCAGGCCTGTGCTTTCCTGTCTCAAAACTGGGTTACCTGAGGACTGATGGTAGGCTCTTGGGAACAGAAAAATAAAAGTGAGTTATGACCTGGGTTTGTATTTTAGTTCTGCCACTTGCTAGCTTGTGATATTGAGAAATCTGCTTAAATTCTCTGAATCACAGTTTGTTTTTTATTAGTGTGGGACCTTTCTTTGGAGGGCTGTTTTGAGGATTGAGTGGGATAATGTACGTAAAGCCCAAACACAGCGCCTGGCATGTAGTCGCTGCTCTGTACTAGAATTTTTATGCCAGCTGCCTTTGAAAATCTGTTATGTGGAAAGGAGATTGATTGTATTGGAGTCAGAACCAGGGTTAATGGAAAGAAGTTCTAGGAAAGTAGGTACAGGTCCAATAAAACTAAAGACTTTCTAGCATTGCCCCCAATACAATGGACACAATGAGTTCACTGCCAGTAAATTGGTTCCCTGTCAGGGAGGGACTGGGTGAGTGATCATTTTTCAAGGATATAAGAAGATTCCAGATTTGTATGGGAATTTGGATGATATGAAATGTGTTTTTATCCCTTAAAAATTCTGTGGTTCTATGTACTTCTTAATGACTTCTTTTGGTTGGATTTAAGAAAACCTGTCATTGTGATTACCTGTAATAACAGAGGTTTCATAAGGAGCCTGAAGCCCTTGACATGGAAGCCTGCCTGTATTTTCACTCTGAATGTAAAAGTAAAAAGGTAAAAGGAATTTAGCTTTTAGCTTATCCGTGGAAGTTGTCTACCTGGCAGGTTGATAAAGAAGGTTTGTAATGAAAAAATTCACCTTTGGAGGAAAGTTGATTAGTCAGAGAAAGATCTATAATTAAACTATCCAGGGACAATCAGATAAACATCTCATGGGGCAAACATAGCTGAGGACCACTCCGTGTTTCTGCATGTCTCTTCATGGCTGTTTTGGACTTGTGTGTGCCATGTACATTAGGAATGGAATGGTCATAGGTTCAGGTTCTTGGAACAACAGTGCTCCTTGCCTGGATCCTGTGGGTTTTCTCAACATAATGTCCTAACTCTGACAGGTGGCTGAGTTTGTGGATGAGCGGCCAGAAGAGGTAAAGCAGATGGAAGCCTTTCGCTCCAGTGCCAAATGGAAGCTTCTGGGAGGTTAGTTTCAACAAATTTCCCATATTTAGGGGAAGCCTTTTTTTTTTCTTCTCTATGCTTTTCTTTTAGAAAAATGCATAGTTTGTTTTAGTGTGTCCTTGATCCTGAAAAATATAGTGTGAAAAGAATTCAAAATTTCTTCAGGGGTAGCAAGACATCGGAAGTGGGAGACCAAGTATCCCATTTTCTCTTATAATTTGGCCATTAGGGTTACTGAAGTCTGAAAGTGACTTATTTGGGGTTCTTGCAGTAACCACTCCCCTCAGGCCCAAATAGTGGGGCACTTAGTACATAGACAGGACTTTGGAGGAGTAAATCTTTCTTTGTTCTTCTTTCTTTCTTTCTTTCTCTTTCTTTCTTTCTTTCTTTCTTTCTTTCTTTCTTTCTTTCTCTCTCTCTTTTTCTTTCTTTCTTTCTTTTCTTTTCTTTTCTTTTCTTTTCTTTTCTTTTCTTTTCTTTTCTTTTCTTTTCTTTTCTTTTCTCTTTTCTTTCTTTCGACAGCCAGCGAAGAGAGGGAACACAAGCAGAGGGAGAGGAAGAAGCAGGCTCATAGCAGAGGAGCCTGACGTGGGGCTCGATCCCACAACGCCAGGATCACGCTCTGAGCCAAAGGCAGACGCTTAACCGCTGTGCCACCCAGGCGCCCCTGTTCTTCTTTTAAATATTGGTATTTTGCAGTGCATTATCCTCCACTTACCCACGCTATACCCTCTCCCTAGGCTAGTAATTTAACTCCATATTTAAAATTTTTTTGAGTTTTTGAGGATTGGATAAGGGGCATTTGTTTGTTGTGTTTGAGCAGAGACAAACCTTATTCTTACTTGTCTTGGTTTTTCCCCTGCCTGGCGTAAATAGGGATCTTGCTTTTGAATAGCCATTTAACTCCAGTTTACTCTCGACGTGTTCCTTTTTCATACATGAAGGGTAGAAGAATTAACTCCTAAATAGGATTTGTTCTTTTTCTGTTATACTTTGTGCTTATGTTAATTGTTCTACAATTCTGATAAGAAAAAAATGCATAACCAAAGTGACAGTTGGCTATAGGTTAGTGATCACTATTGCCTCAGTTAACTTTTCAGTACATTATTGTTTTATGAATAAAAAGTTTATTATCGGGGGCGCCTGAGTGGCATAGCGGTTAAGCGTCTGCCTTCGGCTCAGGGCGTGATCCCGGTGTTATGGGATTGAGCCCCACATCAGGCTCCTCTGCTGTGAGCCTGCTTCTTCCTCTCCCACTCCCCCTGCTTGTGTTCCTTCTCTCGCTGGCTGTCTCTCTGTCAAATAAATAAATAAAATATTAAAAAAAAAAGTTTATTATCAGTATGTATTCTTTTATCAGAATCTTGTTCACTCTTATTATTTTCTGCCTTATCCTGTGGTTGTGTTTCCAGTCTTTTCCATACTCCTTTTTTAGAGAGAATCTTCTGGTCTCCATATTTATAGGTCTAGGAAGTGATACCAAACCACCTGCATCCCCTGCCCCCTCCCCTGCAGAATAATTCTTTTTCTTCACTCTCACTGCTCCATCCCCATTTGTCACTGGAAATATCCTCACTGGTCTCTGATCCTTACTTCCTTTTTTATAAATATCCACGCCATGGATTAGATTTGCTGTCAGGTCTCCCACAGATATCAGTACTCTTCTGTGAGTTCACGGTGATTCCCGTCGGATAGGACTATTCCCCAGAGTAAAGGAGTTGACTTGGTTTAATTCATCCACTTAGCAAGTGTTCATTGGGCCCTACCCAGCATTTATTTATACTGGGGCCATAGAGCTCAATGACAAGCAAATGGAGAGGAGAAACTGGATTTTGGAAATGTCCTGAGTTGCTGTAAACATTTCATTCTCTAATACCTTTGGAAACTGAAAGTTTCAAACTCTTTCCTCAACTCCCTATGTTAAAAGTTCGCACGTGGACCCTGGAGTCGGGTGGATCTGCACTGGATCCCCCAGCACTCCACCACGTGTTAGCAGTGTGACTTCGGCAGTAGGCCTTAATCTTTCTGTCAACTTCTTCATCTGTAAGATGGGGATACCAATATTTGTCTTTCAGGCTTGTTGCGAGAATTAAGTGAGGGAATGTATATAAACCATTGGCTTGGAGTAGGTGATCAGGAAATGCTGATCCCTCTTTTTATCTGGTGACCTCCCCCCATAAGGAGCACAGGGCTGTAGATTAAATAGTTAATAGCATTTCATTTTGATATGGCACAGGCTTAGTCACTTTGGCTTTTGAAAGAAGAGCGACTGTGAACTGTGTGTTATCTAGTCTGAGTCTCAGTCGGAGCCTCTGGGAGCTCTGCACAGACACGGTTTTAGGAACAGCATGGGGTTGACAGCTAGAGGATCAGGGTGTTCGCCTATCTCTTCATCTTAGTGTCTGTGACTTGTTAAGAAATCACTCATCATCTTGGAGCCTCTGTTTTCATGTCTGTGAAACAAGGATGCCTGCCTGGCTTACCTTACAAGGTATAATATGAAAAATGCATTTAAATGGCTTGTTAGGCAAATACGAGAGGTTATCTTTAAGGTGTTCATGGACGCCGGTTTACTGCCCCTAAGGAAAAGAGCTGTGCAGACCTTTTGGGATTTCTGAGTAGTTTTGATATGTATGCTGCCAGGGCATCTTTTGAAAGTTTTGGTACCAGGGATGAATAGAGCGCCTGTGGGGATCTAACTCTTTGCCCTTTCTGTTTAGGCCACGGTGAACATCTACCCTCACACAGACACTTCCGTCATGACTCCCCAGATTCATCTCCTCCCAGGAGGGTCCGTCACGACACCCCGGATTCATCTCCTCCCAGGAGGGTACGTCATGACACCCCAGATTCATCTCCTCCCAGGAGGGTCCGTCACGACACCCCGGATTCATCTCCTCCCAGGAGGGTCCGTCACGACACCCCGGATTCATCTCCTCCCAGGAGGGTCCGTCACGACACCCCGGATTCATCTCCTCCCAGGAGGGTCCGTCACGACACCCCGGATTCATCTCCTCCCAGGAGGGTCCGTCACGACACCCCGGATTCATCTCCTCCCAGGAGGGTCCGTCACGACACCCCGGATTCATCTCCTCCCAGGAGGGTCCGTCACGACACCCCGGATTCATCTCCTCCCAGGAGGGTCCGTCACGACACCCCGGATTCATCTCCTCCCAGGAGGGTCCGTCACGACACCCCGGATTCATCTCCTCCCAGGAGGGTCCGTCACGACACCCCGGATTCATCTCCTCCCAGGAGGGTCCGTCACGACACCCCGGATTCATCTCCTCCCAGGAGGGTCCGTCACGACACCCCGGATTCATCTCCTCCCAGGAGGGTCCGTCACGACACCCCGGATTCATCTCCTCCCAGGAGGGTCCGTCACGACACCCCGGATTCATCTCCTCCCAGGAGGGTCCGTCACGACACCCCGGATTCATCTCCTCCCAGGAGGGTCCGTCACGACACCCCGGATTCCTCTCCTCCCAGGAGGGTCCGTCACGACACCCCGGATTCCTCTCCCCCAAGGAGGGTCCGTCACGACACCCCGGATTCCTCTCCCCCAAGGAGAGTCCGTCATGACACCCCAGATTCATCTCCTCCCAGGAGGGCCCGTCATGCTTCTCTGGATCCTTCTCCCCCCAGGAAGCCTCATCATCACTCTTCAGGTGTGTCTCCTAGGAGAGCCCATCATGACACACGAAGATCCATCTCTTCCTGGTAGGGCCCATCACAATTCCTCAGATAGCTCTGTTCCCAGAAGGGCCCGAAATAGCTCCCCTGACACATCTCAACCTAGAAGGACTCTTGACTCCTTGGACACATCGCAGCTCAGGAGGGCCCGTCATGACTCCCCTGATTTGGCTGCTAATGTCCCTCATTCGCTGCCCAGAACCAAAAGTGGAAAAGCTCCAGAAAGAGCCTCTAGCAAAATTTCTCCACATTGGAAGGGGCCAGGACCATCTCATGCATCACTCCCAAAGAACAGCAAGTATGAGTATGACTCCGACCTCTCTCCTCCACGAAAAAAGCAAGCAAAATCCCATAAGCATGATTCTAAAGGTAAGTATTTGATTGCCCATGAGAAGGACTTACTCCCTAAGTGCTTTCTTTTGGACCTTTTACTTGTGGTCTTTAGAAATGAGAATGGTATTTTTTGGAGAAGTTTTAAAAACTGTAGGGAAATGGGAGAGGTTGGGCTGAGGAGAGTTAAAATTTACAGTGGCAAGGAGGACGTTTTTATATATCTTTGTTTTTTGTCCCCACCCCGTATGAAAATACTACATGTCTGATGTAGAAACTTCAGAGTGTATAGAGATGCAGAAGGAAGTAGAAGGAAGATTACACAAAATTCTGTCATTCACAGCCATTCACTGTTAGTGCTGTGGCCAGTGTTTGTTTAGGCTTTTTTCTGTTCATTTTTTTATGTAGTTAAGCCCTTTCTATGTTGTATATACATGTTGTGTGTATAGTCTTGCCTGGTTTTTTCACTTAACGTTATCCTCCCCATGTCATAAAAACATCTCTTTGTCAATATGATCTTTATTGGTGTTCTGTTACATAAATGTGCTTAACCATTTCCCTAATACTGCATATTTTAGGTTATTTCTAAATTTTTGCTTTTATAATTTTAAAATGAGCCTTATACATAAATCGTTGCCCCATTTTGGATTATTTCCTTATCTACTTTTAGGTAGATTTTTCTGGGAATTTAAGTACTTCTAGATATGTTTCCTAGAAAACAAAGTAGAAATCGACTTACTAGGTAAGAGGGATGTATATTTTTAAAATGGTTGATACGCGTTTGCAGGTTGCCTTTTTAGGAGTTGATTTGTGATGTTTCTGTCTACAACTCAGGCCTATGCTGTGAGATTTGTTTACTCAGTCTTTGTCCCTAGGGACTGTTTTCTTTTTCTTTTCTTTTTTTTTTTTTAGGATTTTATTTATTTGAGAGAGAGAGAGAGAGTCGGAGCATACCAGAGCATGAATGGGGGTAGGGGAAAGAGGGAGAGGGAGAAGCAGGCTTCTCCTGACACGGGGCTGAGCAGGGAGCCTTGCTGAGCCAAAGGCATACTCTTAAGCGACTGAGCCACCCAGGTATGTTCTAGGTAGTTTTTTAACTTTGCCACAGCACTGAGGTCTGAGCACAAGTTGTTTTGCCCATTCTATGCTCAGATAAATATGACATAGGTGCGTATGTTGAGGTCTCACATGCTAGTCACAGTCAGTAGTAATTTGGGAATAGAACCCCCATCCTCCCTGTTGGTTTTAAAGGTTGTCCCTGACTCTGATCTTCTCACGCATCATCTGTACTTGTGTTTAGGTTAGTGATAGCTCTTTAGAGGAGGACTGAATGAATATTGAATATTAGCCTGGTAAGTTCTATTTTTAAAATTCTGCAAGGGGATTAAAGATTTTATTTTTTAATTTCTAGGCTCTTCGCCCAGCCATAGGAGGTTTCACACAAGCTCTTCACCTAGGAGACATCAGAGCCACGTGTTGGACTCTTCCTCCTACCCAAGTGACAGTCGGAAAGCCTCTGATTCATATCTTTCTCCTCCACGGCATAAGCAAAGTTCAGGGCACAAGGATTCTGATTCAGATCTGTCACCTCCACGGAATAGACCTACACATCGGAGCTCTGATTCTGACCTGTCTCCACCAAGGAGGAAACAGAGGGCCAAATCTTCTGATTCTGATCTGTCTCCACCTCGAAGGAGTCAGCCTCTAGGAAAGAAGGTAGGAATTTTCAGGAGCCATGTCTTTTCCTTAGAGTGGCTTCTGTTTTCGAGCTGTGTACACATCTCAGATATGCAAACCAGAGAGGGAGGAGGTAGCTCCTGGTAGCAGAGTAAATCTAGAGCACAGTTACCTTTAGAGCTCTTTACTTCTCTCTGAGGGCAGGACTGCCTATAACCCAGCCCAGATGAACTTGTAAACACCAGGTTTCCTAAGTACCTTCCGCCTTTCTATACTCTTTATTCCACAAAACTCATTTTTTAATAGGTCCGGAAAAACTTCCTATTGTCTTAGGAATGAACTGAGAACTATAGTTTACAGAGTAGAGTCCAGAGTACAAACCTTGTGTTAATTAGATCACATATTTGAATCCTACTTCTTCAGCTGCTGTTTGTGAAATTTGAGCAAGCTTTGGAATATCTTTAAGCCTCAGCTTCTTCATCTGTAAAACGTGGATAATCATAGTATGTACTTCATGAGGCTATTGTGAGAGTTAAATGAGTCAGGGTAAGTAAAACTCTTAGCACAGTGCCCAGGACAAAGTAGACATTAGTGTAAGCAATTTACTATTATAAATCGGACAGCAGGTCCCTGTATTCAGAGCTTAAAGGGAGGGATTTAAAATATAAAACGACTTTTAGAAATCATACCACCTGGGAAGTCAATGTTTTGTTTTATTTTAAATCTGTGATGAAGCATGAATTGCCCAGAACATCCACATGAACTCTGAGCCGTTGTTTTGTAAAGCACACAGGTGCTAGGGACAGAATCTTATTCCAGTGAGTTGGTTAAGAAACAGGAATAGGGCCTGCAGTGTGCACTTTTCCCTCCAACCCAGACTTTTCAGGTAGGTCTCCTCTGTTGCCCACATGGTCCTGGTAGTCTGTTCCTGACCCGGAAGTGGGGTTCTTCTCTTTTGGGGAAGAAAGTGAGGTTTGTGTTGCAACTGGACCCCCTGACATTTTATGTATCTGTTTACTTCATGGATAATTTCATATTGATCAAATTGAGTACATTGCACATGATACACTATATACTCCATTTTTGGATTGGTTGTTTATCTTGCTATGAAATGGAGTTTAATAAAAAGGTTTGATTTGGTCATAACTTGTCATGCTCCTAAAACATATCCACAATTGAAGGACCTTAGATTTGTTTGAGTTTGTAGTTGAAATGGAATATCTTATCAGTGTGGGTCTGTATTGGAGGGCTTAGAGTTTGATACAGGTTTCTGATCAGGTGACCTGAGAGTGCGGCTTCATGTGTGCAGTTTATATACTGAAAAGTCAGCAATATAGATGCTATGCCTGTTCTTTAATATTTTCTTGGTTTGTGTTTCTGTTTATTCTTGAAACTTGATAGTACTGTTAATATGCCACCAAATTCAATTTTATTTCTTTTTTATTTTGTGAATCTTGTGGTCAGTAATGAGAATACAAGGCTAGAGTTTTTGGTTTGGTTATTGCTAATCATTAGGCAAAAATGCACCTAACTGTGTATACCCTGGAGCCTGCTGCTGTATTGCCTCATTAATGTTGGATGCTCCCTTTTCCATTGCATAGGCTGCACACATGTATTCTGGGGCTAAAACTGGGTTGGTGTTAACTGACATACAGCGAGAGCAGCAGGAACTCAAGAAACGGGACCAAGAAACCCTGGCGTTTGAAGGTAAAAATGTGAAAGTGGAGACCAATCAAGGCTCATGTAGATTTTATTATTTTTTAATGTAGTTTATTGTACCTGATATTTTAAACTTTTAATTGATATTAAATTTCAGCTCTGGTTTTATGCATTATGTTAACTTCTTAGTGGGCCCAAATGCTTCCTTTCCTTCTTGAAAAAGGTTAGATATTGGTAGGGACTATTTGTAGTCTGGCTGCAAAAGTTTTTTGTGTTTTTTTTTTAAGATTTTATTTATTTATTTGACAGAGATAGAGACAGCCAGTGAGAGAGGGAACACAAAGGGGGAGTGGGAGAGGAAGAAGCAGGCTCATAGCGGAGGAGCCTGATGTGGGGCTCGATCCCATAACGCCGGGATCACGCCCTGAGCCGAAGGCAGACGCTTAACCGCTGTGCCACCCAGGCGCCCCTGCAAAAGTTTTTATCCACCATCAGAACCCCAAGTGGTTGATTTCAACTGTTAGAATTATTTCTGATTTTGATACCTGATGTTTATCTTTAAAAGTAGAATTTTCCTTTGCAGCTGAATTCCAATATGCTGAAACCGTATTTCGAGATAAGTCTGGTCGTAAGAGGAATTTGAAACTGGAACGTTTAGAGCAAAGGAGAAAAGCAGAAAAGGACTCGGAGAGAGATGAGCTGTATGCTCAGTGGGGAAAAGGGTAAGAGAACCACTGAAATGAAGAAAGACTGCACTAGGACTAGAGAAGCTCGTTCTCTACTTTTCTGACCAGCTAGTTCATTGCTGTGCCTTAAGAGCTGTTTCAGGAATGGAAAATTCAACGTGCTCAATGTCCTTTCTACGATACTGATGGGTTCCACACTTTCAGTTGGTATTCTAGGAATTTTACTCTTTTCAATATTTGGCCTATACTGCTAGAAAAAGGATGTTTTCCAAATGTAGCCATATGGTCTCAGTGTAAGAGGGGAAATGTTACACAGGATAGCAGATGGTCTTGATTCTTTTTGCCCAGGCTAGCCCAGACCCGGCAGCAGCAACAAAATGTGGAGGATGCAATGAAGGAAATGCAGAAGCCTCTGGCCCGCTATATTGATGATGAAGATCTGGATCGGATGCTGAGAGAGCAGGAAAGAGAGGGGGACCCCATGGCCAACTTTATCAAGAAGAATAAAGCCAAGGAGAACAAGAATAAGAAAGGTGAGCCTTCTGGGACTCACCAGAGATGGAGGTGACTTATGGAAAAAGAGAGGGTCTTTAGCTGGGCACATGTGTGGGCTTTCCCATACAGTTTTAGGTTCCTTGTGTTTAGGAGTTTGGGTTCAGCTCAGTGAAGATTTCTGTGTAAAATTTTTTGTTCCCACTGCCGCTCAGCTCTGAATTGAGTTACATGGGTAACTAACTTCTTTTCCCTTTCTCTCCTCTCACCAGTGAGACCTCGCTACAGTGGTCCCGCACCTCCTCCCAATAGATTCAATATCTGGCCTGGATATCGCTGGGATGGAGTGGACAGGTAAGCCTGAATGTTTCCTACGTTTTTGTTTTCTCTTCCATCTGACCCTAACCTTCCCTAACCATTCTTAAATCACTCTCCCTCACTTGCTGCTCTAAGCACAAGGTTAATAACATGCAGTTTGCTTGCTTCTGTTTCTAAGGTCGCCAAATCCCATTTCCCATGCTTAGGATACTCCTCCTCCTCCTCCTTATTCCCCCCCTTTTCAAAGCTTTTTAAAGCTCTGGACAAATAATTCTGGTGCTGACAATAGGATACCCTTTGTTTTTGACATTGGTCACTTCCAGTGATATTTTCTAAGGTTTAGAGGGGATGAGCGATGGTGGGAGTCTGGAGTCTTTTGTGTGTTGTATCTTTAAAATGTAGTCCTTAAACCTTCTCTTCATTGCCTTAGGAGTGAGCTACTTACAGTGTCTTACTGACCCCTACAACCAGCATCTACCCATATACTCTAACTTCCTATCTGTTAGCACGATGACCTAAATATGCTTCTTTCCAAAGTCTGTCCCTCTTTTTTCATATTAGAGCCCATCTCCTCCTGCCTACTAAAGGACATTGTTCTAGCATTCAGCATGATGATTCTCAGACTTTGATCTCAAGACTCTTTATACTCTTAAAAATTACTGAGGACTCCAAAAAACTTCTGTTTATGTGGAATATATCTGTTAATATTTACTATATTAGAAACTAAACTGAGCTGTTTAAAAAGTGTTTATTCATTAAAAACATAATAAAGCTATTATGTTAACATAATTGCCATATTTTTAAAGAAAAATAACCATTTTCCAAACAGAAAATAGAAGAATGGCTTTGATTAGTATTTTTGCAAATCTCATTCATGTTTGGCTTAATTGTAGATAGTAGGATTCTGCATTGAGTCTTTTGCACTATGTTTAGTTGAAGTACAGGAAGAAAATTTAACCTTAGAAAATTCAGCCTTATACATAGATAATTAGAAAAGGAAGGTATATTATGTGTTTTGATACTACAGAAAAACTCAGCAAGTGGTAGTTTCTTAAAGGTGATTTGTAATATGGAGTCTGAAATCATATCAGAAAACTTTCCATACTGTTACATTAAAATCCATTTTTTTTTTTTCTGCTTTGGATGAATCTTGTCCTGGTACATGATTTTATAACGTCATGTCCTGGTCATTTGGAAAATACAGGTTTGCTGAGTTATCTCAGACCTGCCAAATGTTGATATTTTTTGCTACACAACGTCAACTAATCATATATTTGTTGACATTACCTGTGATCTCATCACCAAAATCTTTAACGGGAAGCTAGGGTTCATGGTGGCAGATACACATTTTTTCGAAATTCTGATTTATACTTAAAAGCTTGAATTTTGTCATTGGTGACAAAATCAATTGTTATTGTAGTGAAGCTCACTTTGTATGATAGCTTTTTGTAGACTCCATCAGATTTTGTACCTAGAGGATCAGGTCATCTGTGAATATAGACAGTTTTACTTCTTCCTTTCCAATCCAAATGTCCTTTGTTCTTTTTCTTACCTTATTGCACTAACTAGAACGTCCAGTGCAGATGTTGACTAGAAGTAGTTAGAACAGGCATCTTTGTCTTCCTAATCTTAGAAGAACAGTCAGGCTTTTGCCATTATATGTGTTGTAAGCTATAGGTTTTTTTGTAGATTCCCTTTCTGAGTTGAGAAGTTTCCTTTCTATTTCTAGTTTGCTGAGAGGTCCCCCCCCCCCAGGAATGTATGTTGGTTTGGTTCATTCTTTGATCCATGAGTTACTTAGGAATTCATTGTTTAATTCCAAACATTTGGACTTTTCTAGATATCTCACTATTTTTGATTTCCAATTTAATTCTCTTGAGGTCAGAGATTATACTCCAAAATATTTTGATCTTTTGAAATTTATTAAGCTGCTTGTTTTATAGCCCAGTATATGGTTTACCTTGGTGAATAATCTGTTTGCATTAGAAGAGAATATGTATTCTGTAGTTGTTTGGGGGGGCTGTTTTGAAAATTATTTTTTTAAAAACAAACTTTTTGTTTTTTAGTAATTGTAGATTTATAGACAATTTGCAGATAGTATGAAGAATTCCTGTACACCCCTCGTCCAGTTTTATTACCACTCCTTACATTACCATGGTACAGTTTATCAGAACCAACATTCGTATGTTATTATTAATGTACCAAGTTTTACTTGGATTTCACTAGTTTTTCCACTAAGTCCTTTTTCTGTTCAGGGTTCCAATTCAGGATCCCACATTGCAAGTAACTGTCATACTCTTTAGTCTCCTGTGATCTCTTGACAGTTTCTCGGTCTTTGCTCTTTGTAAGCCTGTCAGTTTTTTGGAATATGGTTAGTTATTTTGTAGAATGTCCTTCAAATTGGGTTCATTGGGTGTTTTTCTCATGGTTAGACTGAGGTAATGGGTTTTTGGAAAGAATACCACAGTGGTGGAGTGCCCTTCTCATCACATAATTTTAACCAGTACATGGTAACCACAGGACATCACTAGTGATGCTAACCTTAACCACTTGGTTAAGGTAGTCAGTGTTTGCCAGTTTTTCCACTTTAAAGTTATTCTTTTTCCCCTTCTGTGCTCTCTAGAAGTGAGTCACTAAGTTCAGCTTGCACGCAAAAAGGGACCTATGGGTGGGATATCTACATATAATATTCGGACTTTTTCTAAAAGGATTTGTTTCATCACCCCATTTATCTTATTTTTTTTTGTCGGTAATGAGTCATGTATATTTTATACTGTTGTAATCCAGTAATATGTTATTTATTTTGTTGCTCAAATTGTTCTGTTCTTTAGCCACTGGGAATTCTTTAAGGTGTCCCTTTTGCATGCCCTATCCTTTTATTTTTTGAGCACTCTCTGACTTTCTGATACTACAAGATGCTCCAGACTCATCTTGTATTTTCCCTGTCCCAACTTTAGAATCGACCATTTCTCCAAGGGACCCTGGCTGCTTTTAATGGATAACAGTATTTAGAAACCAAGGTCTAACTTGTAGAAATACTTGTTACTGGGGTGTCATTGTTTCTAGGCCCTGTCAGCAGACAGAGCTACGTAGTACATGTCTAGAAATCCATATATGCACACATGTCTGTTATTTCTGTATTTGTTTATGTGTCTGTACACATACATGTTTATATATACAGATACATAAATATGAGTTCATACTGGTGTAACCTACTCTAGTGCAGTATTTTCTTCTTGCTTATCTATAACTTTCCCCTCCATCATTGAGAAACCTGGCACCCACCAGCTACCGTCCATTTTGCTTACCTCAGTATACATGTAAAACAGTTTCAGAATTGAGAAATGAAATGAGAAACAGATTTCTAACTATAGTATTTACGTATAGTTGCTTTTGTTCTTACCTTTATAATTTCTAGTGAGAGTACTATTTTCCAACATAATTTAAAGGGTCAGCTCCCTGCCTCCCCACCCCGTACTGTTAGTCATACATTTATAATGTAATAGATTCATTATTCATAGTCTGCAGTCTCTTCTGGGCTCTCCTGACGTTCTGGGTGATTTTTCCTTTTTAGAGTTTGCCCATGTTAGTGTTTACTTTTTATGGTGTATGGTTCTGTGAAGTTTGACAAATGCATAGAGTCATTCATTCACCACCCTAGTACTACATAGAAAGTTCCATCATCTAAAATTTCCCCCAGAAGTCTTCTTTTAGTCAATTATACCCTCTCCACCAAACCCTTGTGATTAGTGCTCTATTTTCTGTTCCTATAGTTTTGCCTTTTTCAGAGTGTCACATGAATGGAATCATACAATATGTAGCCTCTTGAGTCTGACTTCTTGCACTTAGCAAAATGCCCTTAGATTCATCCATGTTCTTGCGTGAATATCCCACTGTATGGATGTACCCGTTTGTTTATTCCCCAGTTGAAGGGCATCTTTGTTGCTCCCAGTTTTAGCGACTGCGAATAAAGCTGCAATAAACATTTGTGTATAGAGTTTTATATGGACATAGTTTTCAATTTACTTGGATAAATACCCACTGATTGCTGGATTATATGGTGAGACTGTGTTGAACTTTATAAGAAACTGCCAATTGTCTTCCAATTGGCTATACCATTTTATGTTACACCAGAGAGAGAGGATTCCTGTTGCTCTGTATCCTTGCCAGCCTTTGGTATTGTCAGTGTTCTGGATTTTAGGTGTGTACATTTAGTATTGAATTTAAATTGCTCTGTTATTTTAGCTAAGCCTCTCTGCAGTTTTTTTTTAGTGTTTGCTTTAAGGATTACAGTATGTATCTTTAACTTATCACGACCTACTGAGAGTTATAACTGTACTGTTTTCACATAAAATATAAGAACCTTGTAACACTGTAGTTCCACTAACTCTCTGTTCTATGTGCTACTGTTGTCATATATAAAACGTAAATGGTATAGACCCCACAATACAGTGTTCTAATTTTTAATTTACAGTTATTAAAAAAACTAAGAAAACAACAAAATGTATAGGTGTTAATATTTAACTTACATACTTACCATTTCTGGTGCTCTTTTTTCTCTCCTCTAAACAACATTTAATATTCCTTTAGTGCAGGTTTTTTGCAACACATTCTCTCAGTTTTTGTTGATATGAAAATGTCTTTATTTCACTTTTATTTTTTCAAAACTTTAATTTTGAAATAATTTTATACAAGAACTTGAAAAAATAGTACAGTGTGTTACAGCATACCCTTTACCCAGCTTCCCCCAATGATAATCTTACATAACTGTAGTACGTTACCAAAATAAGGAAATTGACATTGGCACAATTCTATTAAACTAGAGTCCTTTTTGTCACCTTCATTTCTGAATAGTTTTACTGACAGTGTTGGAAGCGGTCATCAAGAGGACATGACCACTGGTTGACCCACAAGTCAAGACAGTCAGAGGCCTCTTACTGCCTCCTTTGTCCTTGGAATGTGTGTCTGCCTACTCTTCCCATACTTACTAGCAGCAGTTTCAAGGATGCAGCCTTGACAGAGTAAGGCGTTGAGACCACCGGGGCCGAATATGTGACTGAACCCAGTTAAGGCCTCTATATAAGTTTCTAAGATTCTGGTTGGTGGATACCCAAGACAGACTTAATATGTAAGTTCCCTTGCTTATTGAACCTAACCCCCTATCAATCGGAGTGGCCTGCCTCTCTCTTCTGTCTCTTCTTGCCCTCTGTGTACCAGGGCCAAATTCAGACTTCACCTGGGGAGCTCCTGATGTTGCAAACCAACACATGGAACTCTGGATTGATAGTACCAGAGTTGCATGACAGTTTCGCCAATGCTTTGAGGGTGTTTACTCATTTTCTGGCCTCCATTGTTTCTAATTAGAAGTCAGTCTTCACCGGGCACCTGGGTTTCTCAGTTAAGCATCTGCCTTCAACTCAGGTCATGACCCCAGGGTCCTAGGATTGAGTCCCACACTGGGCTCCCTGTTCAGCCTGCTTGTGCTCTCTGTCCCTCTCTCTCTCTGTCAAATAAATAAATATTCTTTAAAAAAAAAAAAGTCGGTCCTCAGTCCTCATTTGTTCCATTGTTACCCCTCCCCTCCACCACCACGCACATATTATAATATGCATATATTATAATACGTTGTTTTTCTCTGGCAGATTTTCTTCTCCTGTTAGGTTTTCAGCAGTTTGGCTGTGATGTACCTTGGTGTGGTTTTCTTTGATTCATCCTGCTTTGGGTTTGTTGTGCTCTTTGGATGTATAAGTTCATGTTAGTTACCTTTGGGAAGTATTTGGCTGTTTTTGTTAATTATTTCTTCTGAATTCCTCTTTCTTCTCCAGTTATACTGTTTTTCACCACTTGATATCATTCTACAGAGCTCTGAATTTCATTTCTCTATCACCATTTTTCTCTCTTTTTAAGATCAGATAGTTTCTGTTGATCATTTCAAGTTCATTGATTTTCTGCATCTCCAATCTATTAAGTCCTTGCAGTGGATTTTTTTTTTTACTGTATTTTTCAACTCTAGAATTTCCATTTGATAGTTTGTATTTCTTTGCTGAGATTTTCCATCTGTTCATTCGTTATGAGACATTTCCGTCTTCCTTGAGAATATTTATAATTAGTGCTTTGAAGTCCTGTGTTCTAATTGCAGCATTTGGGTCACCTCAGGATTGGTTTCTGTTAATAGCTTTTTCTTGAGTTTGATCACATTTTACTATTTCTTAACGTGTCTGGTCATTTTTTAACATACACTGGCCACTAAATGGTACATGATAGGGATATTGAATTCTGTTACATTCTGAAGTATGTTGGTTTTTATTCTGGCGGATGGTTAACATGGGTGTATTTGAACTCCAAGCACTGTCTCCTTTGCAGTGGGCAGCGGCTACACTTTCTGCTCAGTTCTTTCAATTTCTAGCTGCTGCTTTTTTATTGGACTCTATGTGGTTTTCCTTGCACAAGCACAGTTTAGCAGTTGGCCAAGGATTTGGGTGTAGTTTGTGTGTAGATTCTGGGGTTCATCTGTTTTGTAGCTCCCTCCCTTTCGAGTTTCCTCCCTGATTTTCCAGCTGATCTGCCCTCTTTGCACTGACATCTCTAGCCAATAAACCTGTGGCTTTTTGCCTCCCTGAGCTGTGCAGATTGGGAAGTGCCCTCTGGCAAAAAGCCTCACAAATCTCTTTTCACACATAGATTCCCATCCAGGTTCTGCCTGCCTTTTGGTCACTTTCCCAGGCCTTCAAATAATTTCAAATACTGCAATTTTATATTTTGTTCAGATTTTATAATTGCTATCCAAGGGTAGATTAGACTGCTCAAGTTCCTCTGCTGTGAATGAAATCCATTACCCCACCTCATATAGCCCTAAGGCATTGTTCTTCTGTCCCTCAAGGGGCCTTTGAAATCCGAGGCTCTAGTTCCTGATATTGGCAGGTATCAGCAGGGTGGCTGTGGTTTCAGGCTTGCTTACTGCTACCTGGTTTGCAGCCTGCCCGCTCGGATACCGGCTCTCTGGTAGTGGGAATATCTTTCAGAATGCTAATTCGTAGTCAGAAGTAGATCTTCTTATAGCCACACCCTAAAGATTTTTTCTTGCTACACTGACGTCCCTCCCCTCCTTTTTTTATTTAAAAAAAATTTCTCTGGATCGAAACTCAGAACTCTCCCTGACCTAGTGTTTTACTGGCGTCTGATCTGTTTCCAGCTCTCCCAGTAATGTTCTTCCACTTCGTATTTTTCCTAGATCTTTCCTTTTAGTTCTCTTTCTCATCTTTGCTTTCTTTCTGATTATTCATTCTTTTGTCACCTTTTCTAGTTTTGTCTGGTTTTGACCCACGGCAAGTGAACATTTCTGGAACAGATCTGTATTTGGAAAAAGCCATAAGGTCCACTAATGTAATCCCATTATTATTTAGAAGATAAACTGAGGCTCAGATAAATTGAACGACTTACCTGGAGTTATTTAGCTCACCTGAGAAAGCTGGAATTAGAATCCTGGGCTCTAGGGGCGCCTGGGTGGCACAGCGGTTAAGCGTCTGCCTTCGGCTCAGGGCGTGATCCCGGCGTGATGGGATTGAGCCCCACGTCAGGCTCCTCTGCTATGAGCCTGCTTCTTCCTCTCCCTCTCCCCCTGCTTGTGTTCCCTCTCTCGCTGGCTGTCTCTGTCTCTGTCGAATAAATAAATAAAATCTTTAAAAAAAAAAAAAAAGAATCCTGGGCTCTAGATTCTCTAGTCCAAGACTTTTCCACTATGAGTGCTCTTGCAGTTTGTTTTTTTCATTCTGTAGGGTTCGGTTTGTTATCCTTATGTCTTTCATCGATATGATGATGTTAGTGTTGGTTCTTTTAAGTATTTATTCCCCAAGGCAAAAACAGTGGTTTCCTTGGTGTTTTAGAATATCCTGCATGCTTCTAAGGTTAGAGATGGAGCCATTTGTAATAAGCTTCCCTTCTTCCTAAAACATTTCGTTACTTACCCTACTCATCTCTTACGGAAGGCGTGAGCAAAGAGGGAAGCCTGTTACCTCAATCAGTTTAGTAACACTTAGCAGAGATGTGATTACTTTAAGCAGCTATGTACTAGGTGCCAGGTTCTTACAATTAGTGAGAGACAGTCCCTGAGCCTAGGAACTCACTTTCTATCTAGAGGAGAAAGACAATTTCAGTGGTACTTGCTAAGTATTATTATAGAGGATTTTCAAGGTGCTTTGGGAGCACAAAGGAAGAGTAAATTCAGCCTTGGGAGAGTGTGGTCAGGAGAGGCTTCCTGGAACATACATGAGCTTAGTTTAAGGGATGGACAGGCACCACCCAACAGAAGGAGGAAAGAG
The DNA here is from genome assembly GCF_002007445.2 of Ailuropoda melanoleuca. Classification (NCBI taxonomy): domain Eukaryota; kingdom Metazoa; phylum Chordata; class Mammalia; order Carnivora; family Ursidae; genus Ailuropoda; species Ailuropoda melanoleuca. Next base: position 12,820,112 of record NC_048225.1, on the reverse strand, counting down.
AGGAAGTTTAAAGAAGAGGATCCTGTATGTGTGAAGTCATAAGGGTATGGAACATCATAGTGTTATGGAGGGGCCGTCATAAGCAGTTTGCTGTTGTTGGATAGCATGAAGTGTGGAATGTATGAGATGTACTGGAAAGGTAAGCAGGCACCTGGTCACAGTAGGCTTTGGAAGCATTTCTGAGGAGTTTGGTCTTCACTCTAAAGGCAAAGGAGAGCCACTGAAGGATTAACAGCAACTCTGCATTTAATTTTTTTTTTTTAAAGATTTTATTTATTTTTTCGACAGAGATAGAGACAGCCAGCGAGAGAGGGAACACAAACGGGGAGTGGGAGAGGAAGAGGCAGGCTCATAGCAGAGGAGCCTGATGTGGGGCTCGATCCCACAACGCCGGGATCACGCCCTGAGCCGAAGGCAGACACTTAACCGCTGTGCTACCCAGGCGCCCCAACTCTGCATTTTAGATAGACGCATCATTATAGCAGTAATATGAAGCATGTGAAAGGCACAGGTCTGGAAGTGGAGAGACAAGGTACAACGCTGTTGCAGTAGGTCAGGGTAAAGGAGACAGAGGTCTGAACTGTGGCAGTGGGAGTGCAATGGAGAGAAGAGGAGGTGGGCAAGTGTTCAGGGGATAAGGCGGCAGGACCTGGCGGCTGACTTGGGGAGAAGAAGAAATCACTGGGTTTGGCAATAAGGAAGGTCACTGGTGACCTGAAAGAGAGCAAACTGTGGCACGGTGAGACAAAAGCAGGGTTTAATGTGTTAAGGAATGAATGAAAAGTGAGGAAATGTAGACAGTGAATACAAGCTCTTTCAAGAAGTTTATGTAAGACGACAGAATTCATAATATTGAAGGGAGTTGAGGTCCACTCCTTGAAACTCTCGTGACACTCTACTCCTGGTTCTTTTCTCTTCTTGTTGGCCACCTTTATGAGCTTTCTTCCTCTTTGTACCCCTTTAATGTTGCTGGGGCTCCATATCTAACCTTAGCTGTTCTCACTGCACGTGCTCTTTCTGGCTGAATCTTTAGTCTCACCTTCAGTTACCACCTATATGTATGTGATCCCCAAATCTGTGTTTGCGGTTCATCTGGTGTATATAGCTGTGCACTGGATTTGTCTATTGCTGTGTATTGTAGGCACCTTACCTGCAATGTATTCAGCCTCATCTCCCCTAACCTACTCTTCCTCTTGTGTTCTCTCCTACTTAGTGCAGCCTCATTCATCTGGTTACTAAAATTACTAACCTGCAAGTCAAACTTACCTCCTCCTCCTTTGCTCTTACATCGCTAATCTGTCTCCAAGTCTCCTTTGTCATTGCTTTCATCATCTGTTGCTACCCGTAGTAACTTTCCTGCCTCCAGGCTCCTCCAGAAATACAGTTTCTGTTCCTGTTTTAAATCTATCCTACTACATGAAATCTGAGCATTTTAACTCTGTCTTGTGCCATTCCCTTCGTCATACTGTAGGCTCTAGCTGTACTAGTTTGCCTCTGGCTCCCTCCATGTAGCAAGCTGTTTCTTGTTTTTGTACCATTGTTCTTGTTAGTCATGTTGTGCCATGTCCCGAAATGCTCTCCTGACCGTTTCTGGCCTTCTCTACCTCCAGCCCTGTGGTTAGCTTAGGGGCTACTTCCACAGCCTTACCTGACCATTCCTGTTCATCCCTTTCCCAAGCTGAGTAAGATCTCCATTCTGTTTCTAAGATACCCAGTGCATATCTCCACCACAGTTTATGCTTTTTATTTTAATTATTGGTATAAATGTCAATCTCCTCCACTAGTCGGAGTTCATCAGAATAGATGCTACGTCATACTCATTTTCATGACACAGTGCCTAGTATATACAAGCACGTCTCAGATAATTGGGGGTCTGGTTTCAGAGCACCACAATTAAGTGAATATGACAGGTGAATTTTTTTGGTTTCCCAGTGTGTATAAAAGTTACATGGATACTATACCATAGTTTACTAAGTGTGCAATAGCATGTCTAAAGAAAAAACCCAGTGTAGACACCTTAATTAAAAAATACTTAACTGCTAAAAAATGATCATTTGAGCTTTCAGTGAGTCATAATCTTGTTGCTGGTGGAGGGTCCTGCCTCCATCTCGGTGGCTGCTGACTCAGCAGGGTGGGGGTTGGTGAAGGCTGGGGTGGCTGTGGCAAGTTCTTAAGACAACAGTGAGGTTTGCTACATCATGTGACTCTTCTTTTCAGGAATGATTTCTTTATAGCGTGTGATGCTGTTTGATAGCATTTTACCCACAATAGTACTTCTTTCAGAATTGGAGTCCATCCTCTCAGACCTGCCACAGCTTTATTAGCTACATTTATGTAATATTCTACATTCTTTGTTGTCACTTCAGTGGTCTTCATAGCATCTTCACCAGGAGTAGATTCCATTTCAAGAAACTACTTTCTTTGCTCATCTGTAAGAAGCAATTCCTTGTCCATTCAAGTTTGATCATGAGATTGCAGCCGTGCCGTCCCATCTTCAGGCTCCACTTCTGGTTCTAGTTCTCTTGCTGTTTCTCCCACATCTGCAGGTACTTTCTCCACTAAAGTCTTGAACCCCTCAATGTCTACATGAGGGTTGCAATCAAAGTCTTCCCAACTCCTGCTGATGTTGATATTTTGACCTCTTCCTGTGAATCACGAATGTTTTTAATGGCATCTAGAATGGTGAATCCTTTGAATTTACTTTGCCCCCATCCATCAGAGGAATCACTGTCTGTGGCAGCGATAACCTTACAAAAATAATAAGGCTTGAAAGTCAGATGACTCCTTGATCCATGGGCTGCAGAATGGATATTGTGTTAGCAGGCATAAAAACAACATTAATCTTGTTGTCCATCTCCATCAGAGCTCTTGGGTGACCAGGTGTATCGTCAGTGAGTGGTAATATTTTGAAAGGAATCTTTTTTAATGAGCAGTAGGTCTGAACAGTGGGCTTAAAATATTTGGGAAACCATGTTGTAAACAGCTGTGCTGTCATCCAGGCTTTGTTTTTTCATTTACAGAGCTCAGGCAGAGTAGACTTAACATAATTCTTAAGAGCCCCAGGATTGTTGGCGTGGTAAATGAGCAGTGGCTTCGACTTAAAGTCACCAGCTGCATTAACCCTTTAGCAAGAGTCCACCTGTCCTTTGAAGCTTTGAAGCCAGGCATTGACTTCCCCTCTCTAGCCATGAAAGTCCTAGAGGAATCTTTCTTCCAGTAGAAGACTGTTTCATCTACATTGAAAGTCTGTTTAGTGGAGCCACCTTCACTGACTGTCTTAGCTAGATCTTCTGGAGAACTTGTTGCAGCTTCTACGTTAGCACCTGCTGCTTTTCCTTTCACTTCTATGTTATGGACACAGCTGCTTGCCTTAAACCTCATGAACCAACCCCTCTAACTTCAAACTTTTCTTCGGCAGCTTCCCCACCTCTCTCAGCCTTCACAGATTTGAAAAGCATTAGGGCCTTGCTCTGGATTAGGCTTTGGCTTAAAGGAATGTTACAGCTGGTTTGATCTTCTATCCAGACCATTAAAACTTTCTCCATTATCAGCAGTAAGGCTGTTTTGCTTACTTACTTGTATGTTCCTTGGAGTAGCACTTTTAATTTTCTTCAGTAATTTTTCCTTCGCATTTACAGCTTGACTAACTGGCATGAGAGATGTAGCTTTTGGCCTGTCTTGGCTTTTGACATGCTTTCCTCACTAAGCTTGATCATTTTTCTAGCTTTTGATTTAAAGGCAGATGAGTGACTCTTTTCCTTGAACACTTAGAGGCCATTGTAGGGTCGTTAACTGGCCTAATTTCAGTTCATGGTATAAATGGTATATTTATCAGTACTGTTGTGTCTCAGGGAATAGGGATGTTAGAGGAGAGGGAGAGCGATGGGGGAATGGCCAGTGAGTAGAGCAGTCAGAACACATACAACATTTATCGACTAAGTTTGACATTTTATAGGGGTGCAATTGGTGGCACCCCCAAACAGTTTACATAGTTACATCAAAGATTACTGATTGAAGATCACCATAGCAAATAATGAGACAGTTTGAAATACTGCAAGAGTTACCAAAATGTAACACAGGCACGAAGTGAGCAAATGCTGTTGGAAAAAATGGCACCGATAGACTTGCTTGATGCGGGGTTGCCACAAACCTTCAGTTTGTAAAAAATGCGTTCTGTGAAGTGCTATAAAGTGAAGTGCAATTAAACGAGATAAGCCTGTAATGAGAATTCACTAAATGCCTGTGTAATGAATGGGTGAATTATAAGATGTAGACATCAGCTGAGAGTGAGTTGGGCCTGTAGAGTGGTAAATGTTTGAAACAGGTGTCAAAAGGGGTGAAGGGTCTGAACAAGAACTAATAAAAGGATGAATTATGTATTTTGGCTTTTTGATTCTATTGCATATGCCTTAAATATTTTCACATGACTGCCTTACTTTCCTCCTTATTCATTAGGTTGTGAACTCTTCTCTTTTTTCAAAAATAAATGTCCAGTTCAGGATTCTGGCTGATCGGTGTCTCTTGATTGCAGATCCAATGGATTTGAACAGAAGCGCTTTGCCAGGCTTGCCAGCAAGAAGGCGGTGGAGGAACTTGCCTACAAGTGGAGTGTTGAGGATATGTAACTTTTCTGAGGCTGTGGGGTGGCTGTGGGTTGTGGTAGTGGACATAGGCCAGCCAGACATCCAGCTCTAACAGTTGTCTATGCTAATAATCAGGGTCCACACAGACCAGCAACTTAAATGCCAGTTTTGACTATAGAAGAATATTTTGAGACCTGATGTTTGGACAGAGGCACCTGCACTTCTCAGTTGTGCAACACTGGCTATTGCTGGCCTTCAGAGGAAGTGTTGATTTTTCAGCATCCCAGGGTTTGTTCTTGGTTAGGGTTTTTCTTTTTTAATAAACATGCATTTATTTTTTCAAAATCATGTTCTTAACTGGGTATTTTGTTTTGGGGAAGAATACAAGCTAATGATGAACCCCCATGGATCTTGGAGGGTGGTGATTGGATTTTTCATTAATCTAGAAAGCAGTGTGAGTAAAAACTTCAGTGATGGATCATTCCTTAGAAGATATGAATTAGTGCTAAACTAGACTTAGGAATAGGCATAGCTATTTGGAGACATGGTGTATGATAAAGGTAATGTCACAAATTAGTGGGCAAGAAATAGGTAATGGTGCTTAGAAAATTGGCTAATGTATGGACAAAAATAAAGTTGGATCCCTACCTCAAACTATATAAAACAAAGACATTCTAAAATGATTGAAGATCTAAATGAAGGTAAAATGTTAAAGCCAGTTGGAAAAATCAGAGAATGTCACTGTGACCTTGGGGTGAGGATAGATTTGTTAAGTAAGATCCCCAAGGCACAATCCATAAGATTTGATACCTTCGACTACTTCATAATTAAAGATTTCTGGTCAACAAAGCTAAAGATGTATATAGATTAGGAGAAAATATTTGCAGTGTTTAAAACTGACAAGGGATTGAACATGTAAAAGACTGAATATAGAAGGAACTACTGTAAATCAGGAAGAAAAACAAAACACAAAATGAGGGGTGCCTGGATGGCTCAGTCGGTTAAGCATCTGTCTTTGGGTCAGGTCATGATCTCAGGGTCCTGGGATTGAGCCCTGTATTAGGCTGTCTGCTCAGTGAGGAGTCTGCTTCTTTCTCCCTCTCCTTCTCCCTCTGTGCTCGCTCTCTTTCTCTCTCTCAAATAAATAAATAAAATCTTTAAAAAAACACAAAATAAAAATGGGCAAAGAATATAAATAGGTAAAATCTAAAGGGAAAACCAGAATGACTAATAAGTATATTATCTCATTGGTAATTAGAGAAACACAAATTAAAATGTTAATGTGTTTCTACTTTGTATCTGTTGGTTTGGCAAAAATAAGAAACTGAGCTCTCATGGGGATGAAAACTTGGGGAGTTTCAACTGGTGCATGCATTCTGGAGAACAAACGGGCCAACACTTAATTGGAATTCAGTAATATCCTGGATGCAGTGTTACATAGTTTTTAAGAGTGTGGCTCTGGGGCTATACTGCCTGAGTTTGAATCCCAGCTGTCTTTTGCTAATTGTGTGATCTTGGTAAGCCACTTAACTTCTTGGTGCCTTAGTTTCTTCATCTGTGAAATGGAGATAATCGCACCTACCTCATAGATTTATTGTGAGCTTAGAACAGTGCTTGCATATAGTATGTGTCACAAAGTTGTTGGCTGTTGTTATTATTATTGTCTTCCTATTCATCAAGTATTGATAGCCAGCTTCCAAGATGCCCCCCCCCCCAATGATCCCTGACTCCTGGTATTCAAGCCCTGTGTAGTCACATCCTATCATGAATAGGGCCGTCCTGTGTAACCAATAGGATGTACTAGAAAAGTGTGACTTCTGAGGCTAGGTCATAAAAGACATTGAATCTGTTTTGTACTTTCTTGGATCCCTTTCTCTGGAAGAAGCTGGCTACCGTGTTATGAGGACACTCAAGCAGCCATCTTTAGAGGTCCACGTGGAGAGGAACTAAGGCCTCTCACTAGTAGACGGCCCTGAGTTACCCATCAGTGTGAGTGAACCACCTTGGAAGTGGATACTCGACCTCCATTCAAACCTTTAGATGAATGTGGCCATGATCGACTTGTGACCACAACCTCATGAGAGATCCTGAGCCAGAATCACTTAGCTCTAAATTCTTGACCCAAAGAAACAGTGAGATAATAGGTGTTCATTTTTTAAAAAGGATTTTGTTTATTTATTAGAGAGAGCACAAGCAGGGAGAGTGGCAGTCAGAGGGAGAGGGAAAGGCAGGCCCCCCGCTGAGCAGGGAGCCTGATGCAGCTCTTGATCCTAGGACCCCAGGATCACAACCTGAGCCAAAGGCAGATGATTAACTCACAGCCCCCCAGGTGCCCCTAGGTGTTCATTTTTTAAAAAGCTTTATTGAGATCTAACTCACATTTCAGTTTACTCATTTCAGTTTACTCATTTCCCATGAAGTATAGTTTAGTGGTTTTTAATTAATTTTAAAATGTTTGGATCACTCTGTGAGTATAAGAACTTTGTATCCATTAGCATCCATCACTCCCCACTTGTCCCCAACTCCCCTGTCACCTGGCAACTACTCATCTACTCTGTCTCTCTAGATTTGCCTATTAGAGACATTTCACGTAGTATGTGAATGGGGCTGTCATACAGTATGTGGACTTTTGTGTGTAACTCTTTTCACTGAGCATAATGTTTTTAAGTTTCATCTGTGTTGTAGTACATATCAGTCCCTCATTCCTCCTTTTGACTGAACAAGATTCCCTTGTATGGGTAGCATATTTTATTCATGTATTGGTTGATGGACATTTGAGTTGTTTCTACTTTCTGCCTGTTGTGAATGATGCTGCCGTGAACATTTATGTACAAGTTTTTGTTTGGGCACACTTTTTCATTTCTCTTGGAACTGAACCGCTAGGTCATAAGGTAACACCATGTTTAACTTTTGGAGGAACTGCCAAACTTCCAAAGCAGCGTATGAGAGTTCCAGTTTCTCCATGTCTTTGCCAACACCTATTACTCTCTGCCTTGATTACAGCCATGCTTGTGGGTGTGAAGTGGTCACACTTTCCTAATTCCTGATGTTGTTTAACATTTTTATATATCTTCTTTGGAGAAATGTTTATTCAAATCCTTTGCCCATTTTTCAGTTGGATTGTCATACGTACATGTGCACGGACACACACACATACACACAGATGCATGCTTATGTAGAGTTCTTTATATATTCTGGTTACAAGTCTCTTATCAGATACACGATTTACCAACATTTTCCCTCATTCTGTGGGTGTTATTGTTTTAAGCTGCTGAGTTTTTGAGGTAATTTGTTATATAGCAATAGGTAACTAATGCATTAAGTATGTATATACTCTACATCAAAGCAGTTCCTGGCTATAGCCTTTGGAGAATCTTGCACAGATGCACAAGGAGTTACATGAAAGGATGTTTATCTATGTATAGTTTGGGTAGCAAGGAGCTGGAAGCAATTTAGATGTCTGTCCCTAAGGGAATTGATAAATAAAATGTGGTATATGCATATGATAGAATATTATAAAAGCAGTCAGATGCAGGCAGTTAGGAACTGCTGTGACATGATAGACTCCAGGTGAGGAAAATAAAGAAGCATTCAGTTTACAGCAAAAACCAGCTAAGTAAATTAAACACACTAAGCAACATCTTTTAAGGAAGTTATATACACCTTAACTCACTGGAATAGGTCTGTGGGAGGGGACAGAATGGGACTGGAAGGGGGAATGATGGAGGGAAGGAGAAACAGAAGAGAGGCCTCACATGGATGAACGTGGCAAGTGGTCACCGCAGTTCTGTGCACCTGAGGCCCCAAGCACAGATCCAGAAGCAAGGTCTTGCTCTAATGGAATTGACATTTTGCACTGTATTAGGCTAAACTGTCATGACAGCCACCAAATGGACTAACTTATCACAATAGAAGTTTTTTTTTTTTTTTCTCCTTCACTCGTGTAACGTCCAGGATAGTTTCAGATTGGGGTAGTGGGAGGGGCATACTTTATTCCATGCAGTTGTTTAGGGACCAGGCTGATGTCAGTGCTAACGCAGCCTGCAAGGTTGCTCTGGGTGGTGTCACTTTAGTGAGTTGAGCAGAGCTTGGGAGATTGCTTAGCAGATATAACAGGCCAGCTCTAGAAGTGGCGCAAACTTCCACTCACATTCTGTTCGCTAGAACGGAGGTGCATGGTCCGCCTAATTCAAGAGAACCTTGGAAATGCAATGCACACCCAGGAAGAAGGGAAAAATAGATGTTTATGGACAGCTCTGGTCTCTGCTGCAGTGTGTACTTCCCAGACCCCTAAAGAAAGGCTGTCCAATCCTCCAGCCATCTGAGACATAGGTGGATTTTGAAGCAATTTTGAAATCTGAAAATTCCCAAAGGGACTCTGTTCTCTAACTGGAGAGCCTCCGCTGGAGTCACAGCCAAGTTGAAGATGTCTCTTCCCTCACTCTGGCTAGTAGCTGTCGGAGAAGTGCTTAGGCAGAGAGATGAAGGGTAAGCTGGGATTGCGTCTAGAATCAGCATTTGTGAGATGGAGGTATGTCAGAGAGGAGACAAGCCCAGAAAACAAACTCAAAGGTTCTACAGTTAGCATGAAGCAGAGCTGGGACTAGAACCTAGTTTCTTACTGGGTTGCATACTGCCTTTCCGGGCCTTTGGCTCCTTGCTGTAAACATTATGTAAAAAGGCCCAAGGTTAGAACATTAGTGGTGAAACTGGTGAAATCCAAATAAAGTCTGGAGTTTAGTTCCTAGAAATACACCATTGTTAATCTCTTAGTCTTGGCAAACGTGCCATAGTTATGTAAGCAGTTTAACAGTTAAGAACTTTGGGTAAAGAGTAACAAAACAGAACTCTCTATATTATCTTTACAACTTGCTGTAAGTTTAAAATTTTTTCCAAAATAACAAGTTTATTTTACAAAAAGGCCCCAGTGAATATAGGCTCTGGGCCCTGGAGCCTACTCATAAGTTACTACATTGGAGTTTATACTTTTGCAAGCTGTTTTGTAAGCCATCCCCTTTCCTTGGCCAGAAGTGGCAGTGAGTACATTCAACTCCTAGCCCTTTGTCACAACTCCTGTACACAGCTGGGTTTTATTTCCATATGGGTTCACATTTTAACTTCATTTTAGTAGGGCCCCACAAGTTGTTTCTTAGAAACAACTTACTTTACGAGGCTATTGTGGACTGAATGTCGAACTCCCCCCCACCCCAATCCCATGTTGAAATCCTAGCCCCAAGGTGATGGTATTAGGAGGTAGGAACTTTGGGAGGTGATTAGGTCCTGAGGGTGGAGCCTCGTGAATGAGATTAGTGTCCTTGTAAAAGAGACCCCAGAGAGCTCCCTAGTTCTTTCTACCATGTGAGGACAAAGTGAGAAGCTGGCGTCCAAATCAGGAAGCTAGCCCTTGCCATACACCAAGCTGCTAGTATCTTGATCTTGGACGCTGCCCCCCAGCCTCCAGAGCTGTGAGAAATAAATATATGTTGTTTAAGCACCCCCAATGTATGGTATTTTTGTTATAGCAGCCTGAATGGACTGAGTAAGACAGGCTCCAATTTTTTTGGAGATCTTAAACCATATTTTCTTTTTCCCTTAACAAAGGAGTCTATGTGTTTCCAAGCAGAGACTGAGGTGGAGGGGAAGCAGATAGATGCTACTGTAGGTGAGCTCTGTGTTTAGTAAGCATTGGTGAAAATTTATAAATTCCTTTTCCCTCGATTTCTCTGCCTTTGTGTGCATGAGCACAGCACACTCGCCTGGGCAGAGACCTGCCTCCAAGCCTGTCCGGCGGGTGGCTGCCTGTCATTTCCTAGGCTGGCTACTAGAGGGCAGTGTGATATGCCTTTTCCTGAATGGAGAAGGAGGGCCCTGGGTAATAAGCCTTAGCGTCTCTCAAGGATATGGGTGGCTACATTCAGTTGCCCTCTTCCACTTCTTATCCCTACCTTAAAACCAGGAACATAATCCTGTTTTCAATATGGTAAATATTTTAGACCTGGTATTTAGGTTTTGATCGCAACCTCCCTTAGGCTTTGAAGTACTTTCTCCACATGGCAGATTTTGTTTGTTTGACTGAATTAAATTCAGACCCTCCTGTTCTCCTTCCTTTCCTGTGCCTCTTTCTCCACTCTGAAGTTTAGACCTCAGCGGCAGTGAGCAATACTAAAAACCACTGGATTTTACACCTCAAAAGGGTGAATTTTATGGTATGTGAATTATAATCTCAAAGAATGTAAAAGGAAAAAAAAGCAGCAGTGAGCAGACACTGTAGCTCAAATAGAATGTAATTAATTGATGGTACTGACTTGAGAAAAGTCTCAATGCTTTGCCGTTCATTTGTTAGTTAGAGGGAAACACCGTGAGTTCTTTTTCCCTCAGGTATTCGGGAACACGCGGACCTTCTAGGACACACAGTGCATTGTTCCTTTTTAACCAGGTTATTCACCCTTGCTCAGGTAGTTTCAAAGAGCTGGATTAGGGTTAGGGTGTGGCTGGGAAATCCCAGTGGGAAAGCTGAATCCACCCGGTGAGGTGGTTTTTGTGGGACCTCCGTTCTAAATTTGTGTTGGTGAGGAGACGTGTGTCCTGAACTGTGCATTTTTGCATAGATTATTTGGGCAGTTTCTTTCCCCAGATGATTATTACATTTGGGAATTTGGAGTCCTGTTGTTGTCATAAGTACTTTTGGAGCTGGCTTTCAGGCAGCTGGACTGGCCTGTAAAAATAGGCAGAGAGATTATGGGGCCAGGCTGGAGCTGAGTTGTGTCTCCCCCATGACACTGGCTTTTTTTTTTTTTTTTTTTTCCATATGCAGACAACTGCAGATGGTATCTGGGAAGACTCAGTCTTTCCTTTGTACCTGAATGTTTTCCTTTGTTCAGTAGAGACGTTGTGTTTGGCTCCCATTTCATGCTGTTGACGTTGGGCTTACACAGCTTCAACCTTGCAGAAAACAAGGGCATGTAGGAGGTCCTGGTGGTAGTTTGGTCCTCAGTCGGTGCCTGTGAACCCACGCCCTTTCGAGGGGACAGAGAGCAGTCAGCAGGAAAAGGAGCAAATCTTCCCCTCCCTGTGTATTATGCTCAGCACCCTCTGTCAGCTAGGAAGTTACAAGGAGTCACAGAGAAAATGCGATGTCTGGTGCTTAGTAAGCAAGGTTTGTTTTCTTTTTCTTTTGGCAGAGGAGAAAACATTTGTGCAGAGAGGTTAACTTGCTCAGAATTGCTCTAGGTTGGGAAAGATCCAGGATTTAAACATCAGACTCCTCTCCCGATTGTTCACCCCCCACCCACCCTTAAGCCTGTAGCAAGGTGAGAGGTGAAGGCAGTACCCAGGGGACGACAGAAGTTCGTACCGGCAGCTTCTCATGGCCTTTGTGATGAGGGTCTCCATAGTGTACCTGGGGGAATTGCTTGCTGGCAGTTTCTGTTTGTAACTTGGCTTTGAAGACCCTGAGTGTGCTGGAGGGGCACTTACCCTTGACTCTTTTTACCAGGGATTTGGGAGGAGCTAGATTAGGCATCTGGGAAGAGAAGAATGCTTGTCTGGGGAAATAATAATAATAATAATAATGATTTTAATTGCTATCTTTGGTTAAGTACTTACCACGTGTCAAACATACCTTAAGAGCATACATACCTCACCTCTGTGGTCAGGGACAAATATCAGAGTCCGTAAGTGGCTGCATATTCAGGAAAGTAAAATTTTTGGATTTCCCAAGAGTAGTGGGGTTGGGGTGTTCTGGCAGGGTACACCTTCTCCCTTGTTCCCCGTATACCCCCGTTCCCCCTCCTTGGGTTGAGGGAGTTGTTGAGACCCTCATGCTGATTACCTCTTGACAGAGAGCTTGGGCACTTTACCCTGGTCACTGTGTCTCCATCAAACTTGACAGTGTTCTTCCTACCCAGGAGGGTCATCTCCTGCTTCAGCCATCTTGACCTCTGATGCTGATGCATAGTGGGCTGCCAGCTAGGGGCAGTGTCTTTCTGCACAGCCTGGATATATTTGCTGCATGGGGTGAAAAAATTTCTACAGGTCGGGACCTGTACCTATGAACCAATCCAGGCATGCCAAATAGAGGGCACTGTGCCATCTACATGCTTTTTTTGCTTTTCATTTGTGTGTCTGCCTAAACTATACAGAGTATTTTCAGGTAATTTCAAATACAAATTTATTTCTTCCCTGAAAATAAAATTTTAATTTATTTTATCTCTGCTTCTTTTCACACTCCCCAGTTATCATGCTAAGACCCAGCAGAAAGGACGCAACACCTGCAGCCAAAGGATAGGGCAACGGAGAGCCTTTCTAAAGCATTCTGGTAGGCAGCTAGAGGCTATGGCTGAGAGAATGTGGTCTTGGGAAATGAACTTGGAAGTGTGTGTTTGGGGTAGGGGGTGAAGAGCTCTCTCATTTGCTAGGCTGGCATCCCTGCTCCCTTCCCAGTGAAAGCTCTCTTTTCCTTCACCACTTTGGAATAGGACTCCAGTTCTGTAACATTTGTGTGGCACTGTGTGCATATTCCTGGCTTTGCTTTGGAGCAGAGTCTTCTAACCTTTCAGGATGAGTCAGAGAAGGAAGAGGGCCATTCTGAGCCACCAAGGGAAGCAGGCTTTAATAGGCGAGAAGCCAGGACAAGGCTGGGGAAATGGAGTGCCTGATTCTCTGTAGTTTCATGAGGACTGGATAAGCCTGGCTACTCTACAATGAGAGCTTGCCTTTAGAGCTGGCTTGCAATTAGAGCTCGTGTCTCCCAGAGATGCGAAGGGGAAGAGATTGACCCCCAGTTATGAACAGCATGCAGTTTGTCCTGGCCCAAAACTTAGGTGAAGCGAGGATGAAGTAAATCTGAACTAGTAGGAGATCCAAGATTCTGAAACAATTAGCCCTTTGCTTTGTTGCCTTCTAAAGCTATGTCTCTGAATTAGACAGAAGACTGAGTTCTGAATTATACAGATCTTCCCTGACTTATGGTGAGGTTGTATCTCCCCAAACCTATTGTAAGTTGAAAATATCAGAAGTGGAAATGCATTTAATGCAGCCAACCTACTGAAAGTCATAGCTTAGCCTAGCCTACCTTAGACGTGCTCAGCACACTTATTATTAGCCTACAGTGGGGCAATATCATCTAACACAAAGCCTACTTTATAATAAAGTGTTGGGTAGCTCATGTAGCTTTTTGAATACTGTATTGAAAGTGAAAACCAGAATGGTTGCATGTGAGCAGAAAGGTTGTCAGGGTGTTGGCTGTTGACCCTCATGATCGCGGGGCTGACTGGTAGCTGACGTTCACTGCTGTGGCTCAGCATCACCCGAGAGTATTGTACTGTGTATTGCTAGCCCGGGGAAAACTTGGAAGTACGGTTTCTACTAAATGCATATCACTTTGGCACCATCATAAAGTTGAAAAATTTTAAGTCAGACCATCATAAGTTGGGGACAGGCTAGTACCTTTCTCTTGGGCAATAGAGCCCTTGTCTGGCCGCTTCCCCCACAGCAACCCTGCAGCTTACCAAGAGTTCTGGTTACTCACTCTATCTCCTGGTTGCTTTTGTTTGGGTCAGTTTTGAGGACTTGATGCCACCCTGAGGCTTGGAAGTTACTCTGGTATTGGCTGATACACTCCATGTAGCCTGGACGCATTATTGGTGCTATTTTTCTGCCCTGAATGTGAACTGGGATCATTGACTCGCCAAGAAGAGGGCTCTGGAAGGAAATCTGATGAGTAGTGGTCATGTGGTAGTCACCTGAGGGGAGCAAGAAAGTGTGCAGAGGGCCTCCTCTGTGTGGGAAAGTCTTGAGAGTAAAAGTGGAGATCTGGACCCCAGCTTTGGCTCCTGCACAGCTGGTTCTATTTAACTAAACCTTTTATAATGGGAATAATAGATGCACATATAAGAACATTGCCTCTCCCACCACACTGACCTTCAGGGCTGTCTCCAAAGACCAGAACTAAAGAATTCTTAGTGTGGAATTCAGATTATCCTCCTACCCCTTTTTGGATCACCTGAGCTTTGAAAGCCTGGATGACAGGGCTGCCCCGCTGGTCCAGTGTAAACAGGAAGGAGAGTAGGCTAGGATGGGGTTATTGGTGTGGTCCCCTCCAAGAGTGGTTCCAGCTGAACTTGTAGGCAAATACTGCCTGCAGGGCTCTTGAAGAGACACGGCTAGGGCCCTCGCTGCTTATTGTATTCTCCTGGCCTGGTGGTTCCCACCCCTGGGTAAGGTGAAGTGGGTGTGTTGCGAACAGAGGGCTTTATACAGAATGCCACTCCTCCCCGCCCCCTACCCTTTTCGCCCCCAGGCTAAGACTCACCTGAATGGGAGGACTTCTTCCCTTGGTAAGTCACTGGCTCCTTCCTGCAGGGCTTGTAACATTCTCTGTAGGTGGTACTGAAGGGGAGCCACTGAGGCTTGCAGTACTGGCTCAAGTAGCTTGGGGGCTGCGTCTGGGGTGGAACCTTGGAAAGGGGCTCCAGGCGGTATTTAATATCTCCTGGGGCTATTTCCTCCTGGGCTTCTGACTCCTGCAAAGCAACCCCCTGCCGCTGCTTCCCCACGGTGGGAAGTTAACATTTGCCTCTTTGCTCACAGGGGTCCTTCTTATCTCCCCATCATGAATAGGGGAAGTCAGTGGGGGATTAGTCTCCTAGAGTGGGAGGTCATCAAAGACTAGGCAGGTGCTACTTTCTAGCAAGTTACTTCACTTCTCTGAGCCATAGTGTCCTTATTTGTAAACTCACTCCCTGGGTTATTGAGAGGCTCTGAAATAAAGTAGCATAGTGTCTGGCGTGTAGGAGTGCTTCATAAATAGTATCTTCTCTTAAAATGGTAACAGCAAGATATTTCCAGAGTGTTTCTGCTGTATCAATGGCTCGTGTCCCTGTCGGCTCCACTCTCCCTCCCCAACTTACCTCAACACCAGGATGGCTGTTCTCTGGCGGGGTTTGGAGAGCTGGTGTGTCTTGCTGGGTGGGATTGAGGGCTGTGGTATTTGAAGAAGGGTGGGCAAGTGGGCAGAGTCTTCTGTGCCCTAGAGAGGGGGTGTCTAGAGCAGGGGGAGGAGGAGTGAGTATTCCCTGTTTACTTCCTGGCAGCCTTCCCTTACCCGTTACCCCCGCTCTCCCCAGCGCGGGGGTGCTGCTGGTGGCCATGGTGTTCAGACAGGACTGAAACTGAGTTTATTTGAGGCCTGAGCAGTAAGAACTGTGCAGGAAGTGGGGGGGGGCAGGTTGGTTGGGGAGGAGGGATGCTTTCTTAAGCAGTTATTTTTAATGAGCATTTCAGGTCTTTATTTATTTTTTTGGCCTTGAAAGTAATGCCGGTTGCGAGAGGGCAGCTTACAATGACATCGGTTAGTGGTGGACTCACCAATTGATGGGCTGAACTCTGGATAGGGGGTTGCCTGATCCCAGGGATTGATGCCGTTGCTGTGTCTGTGTTTCCTAAGAGGCAGAGGAAAGAGGAGTCTCTAGGAGCACAAGAGGGTTTGAGCTGAGTCAGTGGTTTGTTGGCCTGCTACTTCGAAAGCCGCAAGGGTGGACCCCATGGGACCTGTAGAAGCCTCTCCACAGGGATCTGCTAGTAGCTGACCCTCTTTCAGGGAGAGGGAAGAAGGGTGGCCCTCTACACTGGCCACACTGAGACAGCATTTTAGGTTAAAGGGTGGAAGATTGGGAGAGAAGGGCCTGCTGCCCTTTTGGAAGCAGCTTTTTGGCTGGCGAAGAAGGAACGTTTTTTGTTTTTTGTTTTTTTTTTTTTTTTTTAAGATTTTATTTATTTATTTTTATTTGACAGAGATAGAGACAGCCAGCGAGAGAGGGAACACAAGCAGGGGGAGTGGGAAAGGAAGAAGCAGGCTCACAGCGGAAGAGCCCGACGTGGGGCTCGATCCCGCAACACCGGGATCACGCCCTGAGCCGAAGGCAGACGCCCAACCGCTGTGCCACCCAGGCGCCCCCGAAGAAGGAACGTTTTTGACTGGCCAGTGTACAGTGGAGGCCGCAGGGTAGGGTGTGCGGTGTCCTGCGGGATGGAAAAAGGACCTACCAAGGGGCCGTTTTACCTGCAGTTGGTATGGGGAGGTTACAGTTGTAGTGGGGTGCAGGTGAAAAGAACCCTGTGGGGAGGTGTGCCCTTGAACCATTGAGGTCCAAGCACGCCCTGAGTGAGAGCAGTACCCAGGACAGGAAGCACCCTGTGTCATATGCCTGTCAACCCTGCATTAGAGGAACAGAGGCAGACAGCAGGAGCTTTGGGGACAGGTAGGAGGGCAGTGAGCAGGGGGATGCAGGGTAGGGGGTGACCAGAGGACACTCAGCTATAGTCACAGAGCCCACAGACATGGCCGAAGGTGGGCATTGTAGACCTCTAGCTTTCTGGGTTGTGATCACACTAGCGTCCTTCCTTGCTCAGCCTGCCCTCTGTCCCCAGCTCCTGAGTGAGTGCTGTACTTTGGCAGTTCTGCATTGGTTCTGAGGTTTGGTGTCTTAGGTTGCCTTGGTCCTCCTCATTGAATATGAAAGACACTCTACTGGTTTTGGGTAGGAGGTGGAAGCCACTGTTTCCCGGACAATAGACTCCCTGGACCAGCAGGCAGGGGAGGGGGGCGATTGTGTGATTGGTCAGGCCTCAAGACTGTTGGACCTTATCTCCGCCACCAGCCTGGATCGCCACTGTGTGTGGGAGATGTGTGTGTGTGTGCATGTGCACGTGTATGTGTGTATGTGCCTACACGCTGGCCCTTTAGAAAATGTCTGTTGTTTTCTCCCTGATCTCCACTCCCCATGTGAGACACACACACACAACCACACACCAGTTGTTGTCCCAAGACAGAAGGTTGACCTGCGTCTTGTCAGCTGTATAGATTTGGCCAGTAGCTGACACTCTTTCAGAACACTCCCCATGTGAGACACACACATACACACACACACACACACACACACACACACACACCAGTTGTTGTCCTGAGACAGAAGGTTGATCTGCATCTTGTCAGCTGGATAGATTTGGCCAGTAGCTGACACTCTTTCAGAACCTGGAATCACAAAATAGGAATCTCAGAGGTGGATGATACCATAAAGTTCTTCTATTCATGATACTTTCCCCACACCAATTAATTTCGAAGTATTTTCCACCAGTTTACTAGTTCAGCTGCTTTCCCAACCTTTGGTCCCATGGAAATATACTGCTAATTATATGAATCCTAGACTCAAAGTTAGGGTCTTAAAGAGATCTGATTCTAACATCCACTCCATGCTGGAATCCCCTGGCAAATCACATTTCTAAATGTGCCACTCCCATCCACATCTGAACACTTTCTGCCCTGTCATCACCTCTTGGGACATACGTAGTTCATTCTTGGGGAACTCAGAGAAAGGCTGATTTGGTAAGCTAACCCTGCACTTAAAGCAGTAGCATTAATTTGCAATGTAAGTTCCCAGGCAGAATTGAGCAGACAGGGAGGTCTCCCGGCACCTCAAGTGGTTGCTTGAGTTTGTCCTTGTCAAAAGTTTCTCTACAGTCCACATTGAAAGACTTTCCAATTTGTAACTCAGAAGTTAAGTCCTCTCTAGCATGAGACTATGTTGCCTGGGCTAATCTGAGCCTTAGGAGAAGGAATGGGCCCAGATAACCCCCATTCTAGGGGGGTTTTGAAGTTATGTTCCCCTGTGGCTCCACCATTTGTCTGAATTATCCATCTTGGGGCTTACGAAAATGGACTAATAACCCCTCTTCTATCTGACAACATTTTAGATGTGCTGGAATAAAGTTTTCTTTCTTTTCCTGGAGTCACAAGATTAAGGGAAGAGGAGGAAAGTTTTGTACTGGAACTTAGACCAGAAAGGAAGCAGACAGTTTTTGCATTAAAGGTAATAGGAAATTAATCTTTATCCATAGAGGGTCTAACTGTGTCTACAGACACTTCACGTAGGGCCTCTTTCCTCCCCAGTCCAGCAGCAGAACCAAGCATGACAACCCAGCTGGAGGCTGACACAAGAGGAGGAAAAGGATGAAGGACCATAGGAGAGGACTGAGGTCATCAGTGCAGAGGGTCTGGACACATGCTCACAGTGAGCCTTTGAGGGTGGCCTCCAGGTGGGTCCTACAGTCATAAACCAAGCCCAGGGATAGACTGAATGGACTAGAGGAGCTATTCTTGAACACTGCCATCCTTCAAGTACTGTGTGGGTAGGGGAATATCACATGAACTTGAAGTGCAGGGACTGAGGCAACAATCTCTGGGATTTATTGAGCTTGAGTAGCTGATAGTAAGACATTTCCCCCCTTCATTGTGGCACCTCCTTTATGATCGGGAAGTAATGTCACACTTATGTTGACATTATAAGAAAGCTGCTGGGGGGCGCCTGGGTGGCATAGCGGTTAAGCATCTGCCTTCGGCTCAGGGCGTGATCCCAGCGTTATGGGATCGAGCCCCACATCAGGCTCTTCCGCTATGAGCCTGCTTCTTCCTCTCCCACTCCCCTGCTTGTGTTCCCTCTCTCCCTGGCTGTCTCTCTCTCTGTCGAATAAATAAATAAATACTCTAAAAAAAAAAAAAAGCTGCTGGACCCATCTTTTTTTTTTTTCTAGTTTCTTCAGCCGTGATTTTGACTCCCATACTATCTTCTCTGAAGTTATTCCAGTTTGCCCCTTTTAAAGTACAGCACCTGGTTTGGGTCTTAAGGCCCAGGGTATTCTGATGAGAGTACAATAGGACTATTACCTCCCTGCATCTAGATATTATATTGTAGTCGATGTACTTGAGGTTGAATTAGCTTCCACGGTGACCCCATCTCACCATCGATTCCCACTGAAAAAACTATTTGTCCAGTGTTCCCACTGCTCCTTTACACGTATTGTAAGAGGGGATAGAGCCTTATTACCCCCATTGCCTACTTGTGTATTTGGTGTTTTGTTTCAGTATAGTTATCTTCAGCATCTAGAAATCCCACTATCGTGCTCTTTGACACTTTCTCGACATGTAAGGGAATGGGATGGTGGGCCTTGTCCTGGTTTTTCTTGGTGCAGGAGAGGAGGAAGCTAGAATGGGGGTTATCTGGGCCCATTCCTTCTCCTAAGGCTCAGATTAGCCCAGCCAACATAGTCTCATGCTGGAGAGGACTTAACTTCTGAGTTACAAATTGGAAAGTCTTTCAATGTGGACTGTAGAGAAACTTTTGACAAGGACAAACTCAAGCAACCACTTGAGGTGCCGGGAGACCTCCCTGTCTGCTCAATTCTGCCTGGGAACTTACATTGCAAATTAGTGCTACTGCTTTAAGTGCAGGGTTAGGTTACCAAATCAGCCTTTCTCTGAGTTTTCATGGCACTTAGTACTCAACACTCATCGTGCTGTTTTGTGGATCATGAGGTCCTGTGGCCAGGATAAGAATTTTCTTATTCTTATTTATAGTCTTATTTTCTTCGGCCTTTTACTCATTTTCAAATTCCCAGCTCCTAGCCTAAAGTATTATACTTCAGAACTAATAGTTTTCATTTATTTAGTGCCACTATGAGCCAGGCATTCTTGATACAGTAATTTCATAAAAACTCAACAAATTTGACACTTATATTTCCATTTTATAGACAAGGAAACTGAGGTTGAAGACCACAGAGCTACCAAAACCTATGCACTTTGTCAACATGAATGAATGAATTAATGAGTGATTGAGTCTCAGGGTGGTTACTCTGGGTGAGTAGGCCAAAGTTGGGTCATTGCCTTCAGGATGCTCCCACAGCTTCTTAGTGAAGGTCTCTAATTAGCAGGGCTAATAATTGATTGTCGTGCAACATTAGATGAATGCTTAATTAGCACATGGACTTCCTGTCAGATACTCATGGAGTGGCTCGCCAGCCAACCCAGTCCCAGCAACAGGGAGTTTGTAGCTTTCATGGGAACAGGGAGGGGAAGCATGATTATTTCAGTATGGATGGGGAGCCTGAGGATAGGAATGTCTTCAGGGTCACGTGGGAGGTGGTAGAGAAGGAGGCCTTTATCTACAGGATGTGTCCAGTCTCCTTAGCATTTTATCAAGGTTCTTTGTGGCTTGACCTATCAACCCCTTCCCTGGACTCTCTGGACTTCACTTCCCTGATCAAACACCACTGGTTCAGACTTATGTGCTTTTCCAAGCTGCTTCTGCTGTTCCATTTTTTTCCCCTAGCAGAATCTTACTCATCCTTCAGGGCCCAGCTCGAGTATTTCCTTTGTGAAGTTTTCCCTGGCTTCCTTGCTGTGGGCAGAATGACTGAAAATGCTTTCTATTTCTGTAACATTTGTAAATATTTATACACTCAACATAGGATCACCTAAATCTGTAAACAAATATTAACAGACCTGAAGGCAGAAATAGACAGCAATACAATAATAGAGGGGGACTTTAATACCCCACTTACACCAACGGATAGATCATCCAGACAGAAAATCATTAAGGAAACATTGGCCTTAAATGACACATTAGATCAGGTGGACTTAATAGATATATACAGAAAATCCCACCCAAAAGCAGCAGAATACACATTTTTCTCAAGGGCACATGGAATGTTCTCCAGGACAGATCATATGTTAGGGCCACAAAACAAGTCTTAATAAACTTAAGATCAAAATAATATCAAGGATCTCTTCCAATCACTATGATATGAAACTAGAAATTAATTAGAAGAAAACTGGAAAAAGCACAAATACGTGGACATTAAACAACAGGCTATTGCACAACCAGTGGGTCAACAAAGAAGTCAAAGGAGAAATAAAAACATACTTGAGTCAAATGAAAATGGAAATACAACATACCAAAATTTATGGGATGCAACAAAAGCAGTTCTAAGAGGAAAGTTCATAGTGACACATGCCTACCTCAAGAAATAAGAAAAAAAGCAATCTAACTTTACACTTCAGGGAACTAGAAAAAGAACAAATGAAGCCCAAAGTTAGTAGAAGGAAATAACAGACCAGAGCAGAAATAAATGAAGTAGAGACTAAAAAGATAATATAAAAGATCAGTGAAAGTAAGAGGTGGTTCTTTGAAAATAAACAAAACTGATAAACTTTTAGCTAGGCTTACCAAGAAAAAAAAGAGAGCTCAAATAAAATCAGAAATGAAAGAGGAGACATTATAACTGATTCCACAAATACAAAGCATCATAAGAGCCTTCTCTGAACAATTAGACACCAACAAATTGGACAACCTAGAAGAATTGGATAAGTTCCTAGAACGATAGAAACTTCCAAGACTAAACAGAAAAAATATGAATTGGCTGAAGAGGAAGGAACACCTCCAAACTCATTTTATAAGGCTAGCACTGCTCTGATATCAAAACTGACAAGGACACACCAAGAAAAGAAACTTACAGGCCATTATCTCTGGTGAACATGGATGAAAACATCCTCAACGAAATGTTACCAAACTGAATTCAACAATACATTAAAAAAATTACATACCATGATCAAGTGGGATTTATTCCATCTTTGCAAGGATGGTTTGACATCCACAAATCAACGTGATGCTTCACGTTAACAAAATGAAGGATAAAAATCGTATGATCATCTTAATAGATACAGAAAAAGCATTTGACAAAATTCAACATCCATTCATGTTTAAAAACTCTCAACAAAGTGGGTATAGATGCAATGTACCTTGACGTAATAAAGGCCACATATGATAAGCACACAGCCAACATGATATGCAATGGTGAAAAGCTAAAAACTTTTGCTCTAAGATGAGGAACAAGACCAGGAGGTCCACTCTCACCATTTGTATTAAACTAGTATTGGAAGTCCTAGCTGGAGCAGTTAGGGAAGAAAAAAAATAAAAGGCATCCCAAATTGGTAAGGAAGAAGTAAAACTGTCAAGATTTGAGGATGACATGATTTTATAAAGGCCTAAAAAACTCCATCAAAACACTGTTAGAACTAACGGGCAAATTCAGGAAAGTCACAAGATACAAAACCAATATATAAAAATCGGTTGCATTTCCATAAACAACAAACTAGCAGAAAGAGATGTTAAGAAAACAATCCCATTTACAATTTCATCAGACAGAATAAAACACCTAGGAATAAATTTAACCAAGGAGGTGAAAGGCAATGTATACTGAAAATTTTAAGACACTGATGAAAGAAATTGAAGAAGACACAAATAAATGGAAAGATACTCTGTGCTTATGGATTGGAAGGATTCATATTGTCAAAGTGTTCATGCTACACCAAACATTGTACAGATTCAGTGGAATCCCTATCAAAAGTCCAATGGGCGTTTTGCACAGAAACAGAACAAACTATCATGAAATTTGTATGGAAACGCAAAAGACTCCAAATAGTCAAAGCTATCTTGAGAGAGAAGATTGTGCAGTTATCAAACTCCCTGATTTCAAACTATATCACAAAGCTATGGTAATCAATATGGTATGAAATCAGCATAAAAAGAGACACATAGCTCAATGGAACAGAATAGAGAGCCCAGAAATAAACTCACATATACATGGCCAATTAATTTACAACAAAGGAGGCAAGAATATACAATGCGGAAAAGATAATCTTTTTAACAACTGGGTTGGGAAGACTGGACAGCCACATGCAAAAGAATGAAACTAGGCTACTGTCTTACACCATTCACAAAAATGAAAGGGGATTAAAGACTTGAATGTAAGACCTAAAACCATAAATCTTCTGAAGAAAACACAGACAAGCTCCTTGACATTGGTCTTGGTGATGATTTTGTGATCTGACTTCAAAAGCAAAGGCAAAAAAAGCAAAAATAAATAAGTGGGACTACATAGAACTAAAAAGCTTCTGCACGCCAAAAGAAACCATCAACAAAATGAAAAGGCCACCTTCCGAATGGGAGCAAATATTTGCAAATCATATATCTGATAAAGGGTTAATATTCAAAATATATAAAGAAGTCATGCAACTCAATAGCCAAAAAAAAAAAAATCCAATTAAAAAATGGGCAGAGGATCTGAATAGACATTTTTCCAAAGAAGATATACAGGTGGCCAACAGACTCATTTAGAAAAAATGCTCAATATCACTATTCATCAGGGAAATGCAAATCAAAACCACAATGAGATATCACCTCACACCTGTTAGAATGGCTATGGAGTGGGGACTGTTGCTGCTATCTGAGTCCCCAGAATGCACAACTATTTGTTCCAGATGTAGCTAGTAGGCATTTGTATATTACTTTGCAGCTAATTTACATGAACTTCTCTGAGTGATAGGACATAGACATTCCCCAATATCTATAACCCCATTCCCATCCTACGAGGAAACCAGTGGTGGTCCCTCTACCTCTGACTTAGGAGTCCCAGCTCAGATAGGTGGAGCAAAAGAGCCTGCATCACCCAGGTAACAGCCCAAAAGGAAGGCATCCGGGAGACCCGCTACCCTGGGGCTGACTCTGCTCTGATTTGTCTTCCTCATCTCTTAGGTTGGGGATGGGGGGCTTGTGAACAGTCTCCATTGATTTTGCAATTCAGGTTTGGGAGTCGGCTGGGGGAAAGCAGGTGAAGGGGAGAGTAAGGAGGAGAGAGGGGCTTTGCAATCTAGGTGGGCCTTTGGGAAGGACAGAGGGTACAGCCCAGAGCAGTACTAGGCAACCAGCTGAATGGGGCTGCCCTCCTGCACAGTGGCTGGGCTGATGCACGCTGTTGCATGTGGCTGTTTGCCGGACACGTGCAAAGATGGCATTGTATTTCCTTCAGGCTTTTACCTTTTGGCTGAACTGGCTCTTCTTTCTTCTTTTTTTTCTGTTCCTTCTCTCAGGTAGGGAGCCTCCCCCCCCCCCCCCCNTTTGGGAGGGACCTACATGCCCTCTCTCCCCAGGCTGGACCGTCGAGATGCTAGTGCTCTGGCCCAGGGCAGGGACTCTGACTTTTCCTCTTGGTTCTGACTGAAAGGGAGTAGCTTCATCTCTGGTTGGGGACTGTCTCTCTGCTCAGAGCTTCTCCACTTTCTCCTCAGGCTCTTGGGACCCTCCCCTGGCCTGTGATTAGACCATTGAATTTATTGTCCAAACGGGGGCACTTCTGAGAGTGAATGGAGCGTGTATGTGTGTGAGCACACACATGCTATTCATAATTATGCTGAGACAACAGGTGCAAGCCAGGACTGTGCTAGGCAAACTGAAATTCGCGGTGAGCATAGTTCTGAGGGTCTGCTGCCTGCTTTCATCCCTAGGGAAGCTGTGGAAGGTGGAGGCGGCCAGCAGAGGCTGCTGCAGCACCGGCTGTGTGTGCAGGTCTCACCGCCTGAAGAGCTCCCTTCACCACGGAGGGGCTGTGGGAGGGAAAGGCTGGGGGGCCGAGGCTGGGTGTGGTGGGTGAAGCTGGTTGTAAAGGCTGCTGTCCCCTGCTGACGATGTGGCTGACGGTGAAATCTGGGCTCACCTGGGCCTGATTTACAAAGTGATAAGAAGGCAGTGTGCTCCTTCCAGTCAAGCTGGGGACAAAGCCCAAAGCCCTGGTGCTGGTGGGGGTGGGGGACTAGTTTCTCAAAAACTCCCTGTAATTTCTGGATTGGACTGTGCCTCTACTGAATCCCAGCGATTTTTGTCCTGCCCCTTCACACAATGACTGGGCAAGTGGGTTTGTGGTACTACCAGCTCCCAAGGCTGGCATCTGCCTAAGTAGATTAGCAAGAGGGCTCATAGGTCAGCCCAGGGGCACCCTGTGTTAGAGGGGACTGTAGGAATGCCTAGAGTCTTCTTTGCCTGACTTATAGGCAAGTGGAGAATGCAGACCAGCCATGGAGTCTTGTGGGAAACTTCTAGCCCTCTCTCCTCATCTAGCTCTTACTCTGGCAGAAAAACCCCATTTCTGTCTTCCCCACCTAGGGGTCTTCCCTCTCTTGACCTCTGAGTGCAGAGTTCGGAGACTTTATTCCTTGCTGGAGGAAGGCATTTCTGTAGAAGGATGGGGTTGTTCCTCTACTCTGGCTTGGGGAAAGCCTTGGTTGCTAAGTAGAGTCTGATCCCCCTCTCCCCAGCTGTGCTGTCCTGGCTACTGGCTCACACCAGCTCCCAGTGTCCCCACCTTCTGTCCCTACTCACCTTAAGGGAAAGGTAGTGTCTGACTTTGCAGACCACGTGTTGGTGATCATACCCCAGCTCCTCACCCTTTGTCCTCGGTGATGATAAAAGGGGAGGTGTTATAAACAGGCTGTGGGGAGAGCTGCCCTGCCTAAGCAGAGAATTCTGGAGCAGCAATGGGTATCCAGGGCAGCCACAGGGATTACCATGGCAACACAAAAGGCAAGCCTAGTTGTGGGGAGGTGGGGCTGGAGCAGGATTCCTGGGATGGTCAGAGGGGGGCTTGAGGGTAAGGAGAGAAACCCTTAGCTTCCCCGAAAAGAAAAGATGCCATCGAGCCCCCCGCCTGTTGCTGAGCCCCCGCCTGTTGCCGCCTGTCAGCCAGAACCCCGTCCTCCCTGGCACGCATCTGTGTGGCGCCCACTCTGGGCAGAGGGTCTGCTGGTGTGTGCAGAGCTGGTGGCTCTAGAAGGGGGAGGGGAGCAATGGGCTTTGGACTGTTCTAGCTGCTTCTCTACCTGGGGGACCCTGAACCATCAAAGTTAACCTAGACTAGTGACCAGGGATCAATTATTGGCCTGTAATGTGCTTTCCAACTTCCCCTTGCAAAAAGCAGCCTGTTTGGACAAAAAATGAAAGTGCTTTTCTTGATCTCTGGCGCCACTGAGCCGGGCTGATGCCCTCCCTCCCCAGCTGCCTTTGCCCATTCCTCTCTCATCGCCTCCCCCTACTCCTTAGGCAGCGCTGGGTTAACCCCTCGGGTGCCAGGTTTGGGGTGCCCCCCTCCCAGCTCGGTTCTCAGGAGCTCAGGGCAGGCCAAGTCCAGTGCCTGCCAACTGTTTCCCCACCCTCCCTTTGGCTGCCAAATCTGACTTTGATTAGCGTGTGAGGGGGGAGAAAGCAGGAAAATAGAATATTAAAATCTTAATTCAATTTAAAACACTGTCATTCACAGGCATGCCAAACAGTGAGATGACTAATTATTATGCAAATGAGGCAGATAGAAAAGTGATTAATAATTGCACAAATTAAAAATTATTGTAAACATCCTGTGACGAGCGATAAGTCCGATGGAGAGGCGAGGGTGGTGGGCCGGGGAGGCCGCGGCAGAGCCGGCTCCTGCATCCTTATTTCCTCATTAGGGGGATTTAATTAGTGACTGATGATGGGGCTCAGTGCTGCCAGGGGTGGAGGAGTGGGTGGCCAGCGCTGGGGCTCAGTCCCTCTCCTGCTCCTCCTCATTGCCGAATGGCCAGGCTGGAGCTGGCTGAGCAGGAGGGGGGGTGAGGGAAGAGAGGCAGGTCAGCCACCCTGCAGAGCCTGGTGCAGTGCAAAGTTTCTCTGCTGCTTTCTGCTGGCCTCTAGCAGCTGCTGCCTCCTGCCTGGGCCAGGGGTGATGGTGTGGAGTCCTCTGGGTGGGGACTGGTGTGCATATCCGGTTCAGCCCTGCACATTCCTCAGGTCCAGTGAAGGGACACAGGGAGCATAACTGCAATGCTGGGGGTGAGGGGTGCACAGGTCCATGACGTTGCCTGGGGCCTCGTGGTTACTCTGGGTTTACGTTTTCCTGACTCTGGGGGGCACAGAGGAACCAAGTCAGTGCCCAGAGCTGAGTGACTTGCCTTCTCTGTGTCCAATGTGCATGCGAGTTTCCTCCAATCAGGGCATGGATAGGAGCTGCTTTGGCGTGGGTTGACTTTGTTGCTGTAGGCTGTGGGGGAGAAGTGTCTGAGCTCCTCTGTCCCAGCAGCACCATTGGTGCTTTCCAGGGCACGCAGCCATCCTGGGGCCCATCCGCTGAAGTTGGGCAGCAGCTGATGTATTCTCCTTAACAAAACCTACCTGCTAGCCAGAGCACAGCGGCCTCCTCCCAGGCCCTGAGACTTAGCAGGTGCAGATGGGGCTGGGGCCAGGCCTAAGGCCAGGTGGCTGGTCTGTCCCACTGCTCTCCCCTTGTCACCAAAGGCCTTAGGGAGAAGGCCTTCCGTGTCTGGAGAAGACCACAGGTCAAGTCAGAGATCAAGGCCTGCTGAAGAGCTCTTGCCATTCAAAGGAGCAGGGGCTGCTGGAAATGGGAAATGCTTCTGGGGAGGACTAGTGTGGGGAGCTGGCCTTTGAAGGATGGGGAGGGCTCAGAAAAGTGGGTAGGAAGGGGGGAATGGGGCAGTAAGTTATCCAAGCCTTTATCTTCTCCCTGAGGAGCCCAGATTTCCTAACAGCTGTTGCCACCCACGGCTAAGAAGCTGAGGTTTTCACAGGTCAGAGGTCCAGCCTGTGTGTCCCCACATTTCTCTTCCTGAGACTGGGGCACAATAATATTCTGGGAGGCTTTGCTGTCCATGAGGCCTGTGCTTAGTCCCACTGAGTCTTACTGCTTCAGTCCTGAGAGAGCCCTTTCTGTTGACAGTCATGCCTCCCCTGTGGCCCCGGTGTCCCTTCACCTTGGGGGTAGATGTAGGGCCTGGGGCCCGAATCTGGAGGCACTGATGCCAGGCAGGGAGCTGCTCCCCTCTTCAGGGGTGATTTTCCAAACCGGGCTGCATGTTCCCCTGAGGCTGCTACCACACCTGGGAAGCACAGATTGGTGGTTGCCACTCAGTCAAAGGGTCAGTTGCTTACTCCCTCTTCCAGGGCAGTGTCGTCTTGCTCTGGCTCCCCTGGGGCAGGCTGCACCCCTACCCACCCATGCTCCCCTTCTAGAGAAGGGCAGCCTAGACTATTGCACTTAGTGGAACCCATGAGTGCTCCACATGGAGTGCCTACTTATTCCCAAAGGTCCCCAGTTGGCATTATGCCCTTGAAAATCCCAGCACACTCTAGGAATGCCCACACATGTGCTTTTGCTCCCCGTTATACCCCAGAGTTTCCCAGTAACTTTCCAGTATGTCCCCAGCAACTCCCATTGCTTTCTTCTGATGCCCCAGGATCTTTCCGATAGAATCCCTGTAAGGCCCCAGCACTCACAAAATCCCAGGAACGCTCTAGTAACTGCCAGAGTTTCTGGTAGTGCTTAGGTTGCTCTGAATACCAAAGAGTGAACTTCTAGTGTGTGCCCAGGAGTACTTGGTGTTCCCCCAAGAATGTTCCAGCATGTTCCCAAGAATGTGCCAGCACATGGTATCAACATCCCACTGTTCTGCAGGATTTCCAGTAGTGTCCATCAATTCCCAGAGTGCCCCTCCTCCCCACCAATGTCAGCTAGGAAGGGGATCTGCTGTCCCTCCACTCCCTAGGCCCTGCCATCAGGAAGGGAGAGAGGTTCTTTGCCCCTGGCCTCTGCAAGACACCTGGGCTTCCCTCCAGTGGCAAGTGGTGGGAAGGGAAAGGGAGTGCAAATTAACATTTGTTGAGTGCCAACTATGACTTAGGCATTTTATTTAGATAAGTGAAGTGATTTTTCCCGGTCATTAAGTGGCAGGGAGTGATCTGAAGGCAGCTCTGTGGGGTGTCGCTACACCCCTGCCTGCCCAGAGAAGCAGAGAAGGCAAATCTCGGGGGCCAAGGGTGCACAGGGTGGGGAGAGGGCGGGCAGTGGGGCTCTGGGCTCCTTCCTTCCCTCTCTGGTTGTTTTCTCCGTGCACAGGAAAGAAAGGAAAGGGGTTACACTGGTTAAGCTTTCTTTTGAATGAAGCTCTGGTTCCTGGGGACATCAGGACTCTCAGGTGGCCACAGGTGTCAGATCCACCCCCTCCAGTTTTACCCTTCTATTGAGGTATCAGGCTCTGCATCCATGGCTTACCAGACCCACAGACTTTTCCAGATGAACACAGTTCCAGGGACAGCCTAAGATTACGGGCTCGCCTCGGCCCTTCCGTCAGCACTGGTAGTTGCCCCAACCTCCAGGTTCCAGGTTATGCATCAGCTTCCCCTGCCCCCTCCCCTGTGCTAGCTGTAGACATGCTGCCCATGTCAGTCGCCCATCTGCTTCTCTTCCCCTGGCTGCCTTCCCTGGCACGGGAGACACTTGCAAGGTGACTTTGAACAGTGCAGACTCAGCGGGAAGGGGGTTGGGAGCAGCCCTGCAGGTGGGGAAATGAGAACTAGGCTTGTCTTTTCCTCCCCTGACTTAGCTGTGTCCCTCTACTCTTGGGAGCACGGATGGGATTTCAGCTAGGGCAGGGAGCCAGAGGTTGAGGGCACTGGTTGAGAGAGTCTGTGCTGGTGGGTTGGCTTCATACCATGAAGGACTCTGACCCCCTGCTCCCAGCTGGGGGTGCAGAAGAGAGAAGGAATGACTCTGGTCCTGTGTTGGTCAGTGTCCTCCCCATGCAGAGTGGGGAGAGGAAGGTTTTAATATATCTTGGCTCCCGAAACATCTCCTCCCCACCCAATCCCCACTTTGGTGGAATCTTTGAAAAGCATGTATTGGAATGTTTAGGGTTTGGGCAGTTTAGAGACAGACTGCCTAGATTCATATCTCTCTTCATCATATAATAGCCATGTGACCTTGAACATATTAATTAGGGTCTCTGAACCCCAATTTCTCCATTCATAAAATGTGGCTTCTACTGTTACTTACCTGTCATATAGTAAATGCTCAATTAAAAAAATTTAATGACATGGGGCGCCTGGGTGGCACAGCGGTTAAGCGTCTGCCTTCGGCTCAGGGCGTGATCCTGGTGTTATGGGATCGAGCCCCACATCAGGCTCCTCTGCTATGAGTCTGCTTCTTCCTCTCCCACTCCCCCTGCTTGTGTTCCCTCTCTCGCTGGCTGTCTCTATCTCTGTCGAATAAATAAATAAAATCTTTAAAAAAAAATTTAATGACATATGCACTTTTCTGTATGTATGTTATACTTCATGTAATCATACTTACACACATATGTGATTATATATGGGTTTTGTACGTTCTCTGTCCTTCCCCACTTTGCTTTCTGTTGTTACCTCCAGAAGGTTGGGTGGAAGGTGAGGGGCTGATTCTGACCACTCTGGCTGCTCAGGGGGCTGAATTCTGCTCAGCAAAGTCAGGTACAGAGGGGAGAGGGCTTAGTCTAGGGCAGAGGAGCCAGAGCCTTGCTGAGGGTAAGGAAGGTGTCCAGGGAGGGTGGTCTGGGGTGTGGCAGGCTGTCTTAGGGCAGCAGAGGCTTGCAGCAGTTGGGAGGGTACCTTCCTGCTCGAGGTCACCCCTCCATCCTGTCAGAGCCCACACCCTGGCCTCCATATTGGGATCCCAGTGCCCTGGCCAAGGAGAACAAGCCATTGGCACTTGCTTTTTGCCTCTGGGGGAGATCTTTTGGAGCCAAAAGTCCCTCTACTTTTGGCTCACAGGTTAGCCTCCTCCTACTGGTTTACCCTAAACAGGGAACAATTTGGCGAGAATGGTCTCCCATAGGCAGGTACTTCATGAGTCTGTGGTCTGGGGCTCCTGTGAGGTGTCAGGGACGTGACAGCCTCTGGTGAGTTTTCTGATAAGAACTGCAGGGTATGGGGTCTTCACCTGAGGATCTAGTGAGTGGTGCTGGTGTTAGCACGGCCAGCCTGAGGCAGGGGGCTTTGCCTTCTGTGTTTGCTCCCTGCCCCTCCCCCTCCATGAAGCCTTCAGCCCCAGCAGGGGCCAGTGGAGGTGGGGAGGAAGGGAAGGGAGATGATCCCTGACATAGTGGTGTCTCTGGTGGCCGTGAATTTGGGATTAACAGTCAATACTGCTGACATATGCCAGCCCTGCTTAATTGCAGAATAACTGAGGACAGTTTGAGATAAAAATCACTAAAAATATTGACTTGAGGCCTCAGGTTTCTGCCTCCTTCCTGTACCCCCCCCCCATGTAAAATAAATCTCTCTGCATCTTTATGGCTGTGGCTGAGTGTTTCTCAGCATCCCTGAGGCAGCCCACTCTCCTTGGGTCTGGTTTCCCCTACCAGATATCCCAGCGAAAACAGGTGGGAGCATATGGAGGGATACTGAGAGCAAGGAGGGCCAATGGTCTGCACACCCTGCGTAGGGGACAGGACCCTGCTCACCCCTTCTCCCGCCCCTAGTGACGGTGGGGAGACTGGGCAGCTGGAATGTTTATGAGCCTCTTTTCTCTCTTTTTCTTTTCAATTACAATGATACCTCAGGTAATTAACTGCTAATAACCTTGTTAATTTAAAATGGATCTTCTCCCTTCTGGCCATAACAGGGAAAACTTAAGTCACAAAGTGTCAACAGGTTTGGAGGAAAAGGGACAGGGGGTGTGCAGAAGCAAGGGAAGGAGAATCTGGGTGGGCAGCAGAGCTGCGGCCGTTGGGTTATACCTGGTTACAGGCAGAGCTCCAGAACTGTAGGAGAAGCTCCTTACTAGTAGAGGGAGAACTCTGAGATGGGCCCTGAGGCCATGGGAGTCCAGAGGCACTGCAATCCCTTCAGCCCCACCACATTCCCAGACAACACCCCACATCACACAGTGTCACTCAGTTTAGGAAGAGAGCTCTGGGGGCTCGGGCCCAGCACACTAGGCCTTTACTGTGGCCCAGCCTTCAGCCCAAGGTATCTACCTATTAGGAACTGTTGCTTATCCTTGGGTTCACGATCCTGGAAATCCAACTTCTCCCATCTTCACCCTTCCCCAATCTCAGGGGTTTGGGATATATTCAGAAAGAAAATAAGCTTGTTCTGGATGGTTTAGACATTTGTCCAGAGTTGGTGTCTAGATGAGGTCTGTATCTGGGATCTTTCTCGGTTCACAAAATGCATCCGATTGACAAACTTTTAAAGTGCAGCTCGGGGCTTAGTGATAACAGAGATGAAGAGAGTTATGGTCTTTGTCCTCAAGGAGCTTATAGTTTCCCGGCCAGATACAGTCTGTCAGGTAAACAAATAATTATAACACAAATTATGCAGAGCACAGGGAAGAAAATACCTCACCTGGTAGGGTCTGGAGTCAGGGAAGGCTTTACAGAGGAGGGGACATTTGAAGTGGGCATTGATAGATAAGGAGGAGTTCTCTAGGCAGGTCACCCAGAGAGTAGGAGGGCCGTTCCAGCAGGGGCAACAGCATGGAAGTTTGAGAGGCTATGGCTGCTGCGGGCATGCAGGGACAAGAAGGTGGCTGGAAAGCAGAGCCAGATCTTGAAGAGTTGGTGGGATTTCTTCTGAGGGGTGAATTCCCTGGTCCAGGACAACTGGGGGGTGCATTCCACAGCTGGGTGCCTAGGGAGGCTCCAGCCATGTGGCATTAAATCCCAAAAGGCTTGACAAGGAGCTTCCCATTCTCCTGCCTTCCTCTTTCCATTTTAGAGTAACAGAAGAGGTGCTGGGGCATGGGGTAAGGGGTCCGTGGAGATTTAGGGATAAATAGGGCCCCAGGTTTGGATTCTCCAAGTGGTTTCTCTCTGTCCCACACTGCTTTGAGACCAATTTGGAGACTTTGAGCTTTGAGTTCCAGGTGTGTATTGGGCATCTGTTCTGTTCCTGGGGAATCCCCTGCTCAGAAGCTGGGAATCTATTTCCAGAAAGCATCTCACTCTGCTGCTCTGGGGTGGGTCCCTGAGCTCAGCCTGGAGATGCCCACCTTCCTTCCCCAAACTTTGGCTTCTGAAAGAGGCCTGAGGAGAGGTGGCTGTGGTTCTTGGTGGGCTGACAGCTGAGGGGCACCATCCCTGTCGAGGAGGGATATGATTACTTCCAGGGAGCCCAAGTCTAAGAGTTGGGGGCTAAAGGCATCGTGGAGCTATCAGTGTTCTCTCCTAACAGATCTTGTCACCATCCCTAGACCCTTGACCACCCCCAGTGGACCAGAATTGTTAGTTTCTGAGTTGGGCCTGAATACTCCGAGCCTTCCTTCTCCCCCGCCTTCCTGCTGTTTCCGTGTTTTTTTCCCCCAAGACAGTCACAAAGCTCCATCTCTTAATGAAACTGTTTGATGATGATTAATTATGCAGCCGCCTCATTTGCATGCACAGGCTGTGGCTTCCCGGCTCTCTCCCACCCTCCTATGTGTGCCTTAGGCAAAACAGAGACCTGGTAACTCCAGTGTCTGCCCCCTCCCAGGCAGCCCTCCCAGACACTCCTCACTTCTAGTGCTGGAGGCAGGGGCTGGCCTGAGCAGTCACATTTGGGGCCACTGGACAGGGGCATGTATCATGAACTCTCAACCCAACCTAAGAAGACACTATGCCTGGGTCTTACCTAGTTTTTCTCCTTTACTTACCAACTGTTTGACCTTAGACAAGCCATGACCCCCTCCGGCTCCAGTTGCCTCTTCTGAAAAGTGGCACTCACAAGAATAGCATCCCAGTGGGCTGTGGGCTGTTCATCTGTCTCCAGTGTTGGGTACAGTGAAGGTGCTACTGAGTAGGTGTTTGAATGATTGGCTGCATCGAATGGTCTCTTGAGATCTCTTTAAGATGTTACTCCAAGATTCTATGGGATCCTTACTTTCACCGGGGTTCTAGTTCTACCTGCTGTAACAAAACACCCTCTCACCTCTAATGCAGCACCCAGTGTGTGTATCCCCTTCCCCAGGGAGCACCCCTGCCCTTATCAAGGAGACTCCCAGGACCTTGTGGGCCTCACATGTGAAGGCTCTATTTTGGAGGGGGAAGGATGTTGGCTGCTCGAGGCTTGCACACTAAGCCCCCTGTGACACAATGAGACAATGCCTTGTGTTGAGATCAGGGCCGGGGGCGGGGGTGGCGGGCAAAAGTCTGTGGTGGTGAGGTGATTTTTGTGGCAAAGCCATATGTCCCTGGAATTCATGTAGGTGTCAGACCAGGCAGGAGAAATCTTGTCAAGCGGGCTTTGAAAGGGCAAAATTCACATGGAGTTGAAAGCATTGAACCTGAGCTGTCTGTCATGTGTGGGGTGGAAAAGGAAATGGGACTTCCAGGCAGTGAATCTCAAGTTTTCTGGGGTCAGGGTTCTCCAGCTGTGGCCCCTTTTCCTATAAAATGTTCGTGTGTTGCTACAGACCCAAAAGTGTCCTGAGGGCCTTCTTAGGGTTCCTGGATCTGAGGTGAAGGACCCCCATCTGGTCTGGGAGTTTTAGAAAAACAGAGGGGAGGAGGGGATGACAGGTACAGTGGGAGCCAGATGGCCTCCCCAGGGTCTATGTGGGAAGTCTGACGGTGGCCTCCTGGGAAGGGACAGAGCTCAGCGTGGGGAGAAGTTTTATCTGGAGACTAAGAAATGACCCTGGAACTAGAGGGCAAGCAGGCTTTGAAGCGAAGCACAGGAGCTGAAGGAGAAAGGGCCTTGCTTGACTTTGGGGCAGAGGTAGGGACAGAGCTGGCATGAAGGAAGAAGAATGCCAGATCTTTGGGACGGTGGGTGACGTCTGAGGTGGAGAAGGGAGGCCACAGTGAGAAGACCTCCAGATTGGGATGTGGAAGCGCTGGAAAGGAGTGTGTGTTGATGCTGGAGCTTGGGGTTTTCGGGGGAGTGAGGAGGCAGGGAGTCTAGGTAGGGCCAGGGGACTGCGACAAGGCTGGGACTTCGCCTCATCCATGATTTAGCCTTCAGAGATGGGTATGTGGTAGGTATTGTCTGGGAGACAGGCTTGGAGAGGTTGGGAGTCAAGTTCACTGAGACAGAGAGGGAGGGAGAGCATTGCAGTGGGGAGGGTGGCTGCCTGGTGGGTAGCCAGAGCAGATGCTTGTGGAAGGGAAGGAGCTGGGATTTTAACTGTGTGATTCCAAGTCCCGCACTGTGCACCTTACACTGTTGGTTCTCAGTTCCTCTGTGGGGGCTCATGCTCCGGATTGCCACTGTCTACCTTTCCCCTACCACTTTTCTCAGTCAGGGTTTTCCAGAATGATATTCAGAGAGGACCTCCCTGTGTCTAGTCCCTTGTTACAGGGTTTTGGGGGATCCTGCTCTTTGTGGAGCTGAGTTGGCAGTGAGCTTGGTTTCTGACAAACTGCCATAGGAAGGATTGAAGTCAGAGCTTCAGAAGGGTCACCTTTCTTGGCTGAGCATGTTCAAGAAACCCATGAAGAGAGAACAGTTTGGGGTGTTGGGAAGCATGCTGTCTGGGGAGGCCAGTGAACTGGGATCTTGGTGCTGATCTGCTGCTAGCAGTTAGATCGGTCTTGGGTAAGTCACCTTTTTCCCCTTCTATTTCTCAGTTTCTTACTCCGTAAAATGGAATAATTCATCATCCATCCATCCATCCATCCATCCATCCATGTGCCTGTCCATTCATTATTCCTTCCTTCCATCCATCCATCCATCCATCCATCCATCCATCCATCCATGTGCCTGTCCATTCCTTATTCCATCCATCCATCCATCCATCCATCCATCCATCCATCCATCCATGTGCCTGTCCATTCATTAACCCGCCCATCTATCTGTACATCCATCTATCCATGCATCCATGCATCCATCCATCCTTCCATCCAGCAACTATTTATTGGCTGCCAGCTCCATGCTGGGCAGTGTATGTAGCCCAGAGAATGCGCAGCAGTCACGAGGCTGACATGGTCCCTTCCCTTGTGGATCTCAGAGTGGACCAAAGAACAAAGACATAAAAAAATAATAATACCTATCTTCCACGGTTGTTTGGAGACTGAACTAATGAGACACTGTGGGAAAGAGCTGTGTGCTACAAAGAAGACCCAGTCTGAGGAGGAGCTAGCTAGAGAGGTCTTCAGCTTGCCCAGCCTAATGACTCAATGTTTAGTTCCCAAACCCCTCCATTTCCTCTGTGATCCACCTCAGTCAACCCCCAGAGCTGCTCCTTCCTTCCTTTTGCCTCCTGCCTCTGCCACCTTCTGTGCCTTCCCTGCAGGAGTGAGTGAAAGGAAGCTTCAGCATCTGGCAGGGGTGGGGCAGGAAGAGCTGAGCCAATTGCTGCTAATTAGCAGCACTGAACCTTGGCCAAGGTAGAGAGGCAGATAAGGGAAGTGCAGGGTGGGGCAGACTATGGATGGTCCTGCTGAGGGTGTCATAGATTCTCCAGGGACAGATCCCGAGGTAACCCTTCTCCCATGCCACCCCTTGGCTGTGTCCAGGCATTGTCACCCACAACTGCACAGTGGGGAAGGTTGAGCTATGGTAGAAAAAGAAGCAGATGGTCCAGAAGGGAGGGCACTTCTAGCGGGGCCTTCTCTAGATTCAGAGGAAGGAGCCTACCCACTCCTGATATTCTTATTTCTAATCCTCTGCTTGGGCCATCCCCTCTGCAGAAAGTGCTCTGCCTTCCTCACCGCGTGTCATCTGTCCTTCCGGACCAGAATAGACCTCTTCTCCTCCACGTGATGTGTCCTCCCCCATAGCCCTCTTCCTCTTAAACGTCCTAGCCCTTGGGTTATCCCTGTCTTGTGATGTGTGCACTGTCCTTTGGATTACACTTGTTGGGCATGTGTCTCCCTGCCCAGAATAAAGTCCCGTCTTCCTCCTCCACCCCTCACACATTGCCTGACACTGATTAAGTGCCCAACAAAGCTTACCAAAAGGTCCTAGAATGTCTCTGGATGTCTGGGTGGGCTTAAGGACCATTTCTGAAGGTGCATTTTACAGATGAAGAAACTGGGGATCAGAGAGGCCAGAGAGTTTTTGCTCAAACAACCAGTAAGAAGTGTCTGTGCTTCAAAGTCAGGTCTGTTTTAGGGCAGTTTATTTTTTGATGGTCTTCTGGAGACAATGGGTTCAAACAGCTAAATAGTAAATGATGAAAATAACCAACGCAGACCAAAGTATGTCTTGACCATCCTCCTGATCAATTCATTGGATAAGCCACAGGTGTGCTGAGTGCGTGGGGGAAAGGGAAAGCCGTTCTGCGTAGGGGCCAGACATTCTGGAACTGTGTTGAAGCTGACCTGATTGAGTTTCCATGACGTCTTTGGGCCCCCAGGGAGTTCCTTCTATAGGGAAATTGCTGCTGGCTTTACACTCACAACACTACGGCTATGAGAACTTTCTAGACTTACACCTTGGTTTTCAGTGCAGAATATCTGAAATGGGCTGGAGGAGTTGCCAATGTGTTCCAACGTCACAGATAGGCTTTCTGATATTCTGAAACTTCTCTCTTTACCAGTCAGGTTGCTAAGATCCTCCATTAGCACCACACCACTGTGGTTAAAATAATGGAAATTTGTTCTGTGATAAATCCTGAGAGACTGACATGCCCAAACTGGCCTTTGACATTTTCTGGAGGCTCAGTATTTGACTCGGTAGCTCCTGAGACTTTCAGAAACAACTTTGCAGTGCGGCTGGAGGACTGACATATTATGATGTTTATTTTGCCAGCTGTGGCAGATGCCTGTTTTCTTACCCTGCATAACACCCTTTGCCCCTCTTCTTCGGTTACTATATTCCTGCTTCCTTTAGGGCGTCGGCCATCTTCCTGTTCTAGTGGGACAGCAGAACAGTACTGTTACCTGGTCCTCAGGAGTAATCCCATGACTCAGGCCTGACCATCCCTGGCCACAGGGATTGGCCTTAGAATGTGTGTATCTGTATCTGTATCTGTATCTATCTATCTATCTATCTATCTATCTATCTATCATCTATCTATCTATCTATCTCACGGTGGGACAGTTGGAGCCCTGCCCTGGATTTCACACGTGGGTGCAGAGGGAGCATGAAGATCTCTTCCTCTGAGATCCTAAGCAAGGTTAACATAAGCCCAGAGCAGCCTTTGGCCCTGCTGACCTAGAGCTCATTCCTCCTATGACCCCAACCGAGGGAGGAAGCTCAAATTTAGAGAGAAAAGCGCAGCGCAGAGAGAGAAAGAGAGAAAGGGCGAGAGACCTGACAGTGCTGTCTGACTTTCTGGTTTCCTTCTGCTCTTCCTGGTTCCCTGAGCCAGCACATCTCCAGGTGTACGATGTCGCTTTAAATACCTCTCTTGCAACAGAAAGAGTCCTGAGTACCAGGTGAGGTTCTATAGATACCAT
The DNA here is from genome assembly GCF_002007445.2 of Ailuropoda melanoleuca. Lineage (NCBI taxonomy): Eukaryota > Metazoa > Chordata > Mammalia > Carnivora > Ursidae > Ailuropoda > Ailuropoda melanoleuca. The sequence continues at coordinate 12,781,682 of NC_048225.1, read as the reverse complement.
GTATGCACGTGCGCACACATGTATGTATGTAAAACCACAAACAAAATAGGAAGGACAACTTCAGAATGAAATTGAGTCCGTTAAGTTTTATGAAAAACTGTTACCCTTCTTTTTACTGGTGGGCTCTTATCGAGAGGCAGCACCTGACTGTGTGTCTGGGTCTGGGAACCATAGACGTAGCCAACCCTTTCTAGAGAACAGGTTCTGAGGGGCAGAGGGTGCAAGAGAAAACAGGGATGGCTGGGACCCCAGAGGCAAACTCAGCTTTATGCTTCATTCCGGGAGGACCATCCCTGCCCTAGTGATTACACTGCAGTGTGTGTGTGTGTGTGTGTGTGTGTGTGTGTGTGTGTGCGTGTATGATCCAAGGTCCCCCTGCCCCAGGCCTGGCACCCCAGTGTGTGGCCCCTTCCAGTGGTCAGACCTCTGGATCCCTGGGGAGCCTTCTCTCTGGACAGTGGGAGCAGGGAACTGGCAGCAGGTTCCCCAGGCTTGGCCTGGTGTGAGCCATGGGGGCTTTATCTTGCCATTAATGGTTTTCTAAATTGGTGGCAGTGGAGCAAAAAACCCAATTTGCGCCTGGAGCACGCATGATTACTATTGTAATAACCTCAGCTAATAAGAATATGATGTGGGGCTAGGCCGGGAGAGAAAACACATTTCTCATTAGCTTTTGATTAATTACTCTACATAATTTCTTAGTTGTGGTGGCCAGGGGGGGTGGGGTGTTTCCATTTCCTTACCTCACCTTCACCCCAGCAGGCTAGGGATCTTCTGGGGATCGTGGTATATCTCCAAGGGCCGTTGAGGGAGAAATACCTGCCTCTCTCTCTCCTCCTCACATCCTTTCCCTGTTTTCTCTCCCCCTTCCCCCTCCGGCCCTCCTTCTCCTTGCCCTCTTAATCTTTCCTCTTTTCTCTTTTCCCTCTCTCTTCAGCCCTCCGGAGTCTTCATGGCACTTGGTGACAGCCCACACGGTCCCCTCACACTCCCAGGTAGGTAGGTCATGGCTGGTTTGCAGGACAGCTGATCTGCCCTGAATCCTGAGCCCAGCTGCCCTCTGGTCCTGCCTCTGGACCTCTTTTGGCTCACCTGCTCCTGACGCAGGATCACATCTGGCCTGGCCAAGACCACCCCATCCCTCCTGCCCCCTGGCCCCGGGCCTTCTCAGGACTCTCTGTGATTTGGGATTGTTCCTGCCTTCTTACCACCTCACCACATGCACAGGGACCTCCTGGCCTCTCTTCTGGTTCCTGGCAGCTATGTCCCAGCTGGATGGTCTCTGTGGTCCTCCCATGTGCGATCTAGTGCTCAATAGGACAGTGCCTGGAAATATTTTCATTTTGTTTGTAATTGAACAGGTTTCTATTGACCTCTGCTGTGTACCCAGAACTGTGGGGGATAGAAGAGACATGACAGATGTGGGTGTTGCCATCAGTTGGGAAGGCTGTTGAGGAGGGACGGAATCTAACACAAGGCTGTGTGTACTGAGTGCCCAGTGGGCGAGGCAGAGAGAGCAGGGGAGTGAGGCTTCTCAGGCTAGAGGTACAGGGAGGCTTCACGGGAGGAGGGGAGCTCAGGTTTGGATTGGCAGAAGGAGGGGACAGGAAAGGGAATTCCATACGAGGGCACCATGTGAGTAAAGACCCAGAGCAGAGAATACACAGAACAATTTTGGAGGATGTGAAGGTGGCCAGTGTGTTTTAAGTGGGGGTTTCTGTGGGAGAGGAGCTACAAGGGAAAGTTGGAGGTTGACTCTTTGACTCTTTTGGACGTCGGGCTGAGGGTTTGGGACATCCGTGTACTGTGGTTGGGAGTCCCGCAAGGAGCAGGCATGCGAGGGTGATCTTACAGCAGTGGTTTGCTAAATGGGCAATGGTGGGGTGTGTTAGTTTTCCATTGCTACTGTAACAGATGACCACAAAATTCGTGCTTAAAATAACAAGTTTATTGTCGCACAGTTCTGCAGGCCAGAAGTGCAGTCTGGCTCGACTGTTTTCTCTGCTCTGGGTTTATACAACACCGAAATCAAGATGTTGGCTGGCTGGGCTCCTGTGGGGAGGCAGTAGAAAGAATTCACCTCTAGGCTCATTCAGGTTGTGGCAGAATCCTGTTCCTTATGGTTGTAGGACTGAGGCCCCCATTCCACTGTTGGCTGTAAAGTGGGGCTACCCTTATCTCCTCGAGGCTGGAGATACCCTTATCTCACACGTTGGCCTCTATACCTCAGGGCCAGCAACAGTGTATGAAATCCTTTTTTGTGCTTGGAAGCTCTCTGGCTTCCCCTTCTGGTGTGTCTCTCCCACTGTTTTCTCTGCATCTCTCTGACCTCAGCCAGAGAAAATTCTCTGCTCTTAAGGGCTCAGATAATCCAGGATAATCTATTTTAGGTCCATAATCTTAATTTTAAACATCTGTAGTCCCATATTCAACATATTCCCAGGCTCCAGGGTTTAGGGCATGGATATTTTGGGGGAAGAGGCATTATTCTGCCATAACACAGGACAAGACAGATGATATGGTTCCTACAGTAGTCTGGATGAATGGAAATGAGGGCTGGGACCTGGGGTATGGGGATGGAAGGGCTGGGCAGGTGCCGAGGCATTTCAAAGACACCTAGAGGATTATTGCTGATTGGTTACACTTGTGGGGTTGGGGGGGGTGGTGGCTAAGGGGAAAGGATCCAGCGTAGGAAACGAGAGAAAGATGGTAACTGGCTCTAGGAAGAGGCGCTAGTTGTAGAGGGCAGATGAGGCACCTGTTTCAGGCTGGACAACTTAGGGATGACGGCAGAATTCCTTAGGAACCTGAAATTGACTTATGAGTAGCTGGGAGCCCTCAAAAGAACTGTCAGCCTTGGCCCTACTAACCTGTGCGCTATTCACATGGAAGCAATGGTTGAAGGCTTGGGGCGGGGATCAGGAGGGGTGGGGTGTAGATCATTGTGTCCAGGGAGATAGGGTAGAAAGGAAATTGGGCTAGACTGAGGGGCTGACCAAAGAAAAGGTGGGAGGAGGAAGAAGAGCTAGAGAGAGCGAAAGAGCAGGCACAGCTGGGCAACCGGAACGGAAGGAGGGGAGCTAGGAGAGGTCCCATTTGTGAGGCCAGGCCGCACGGGTGGGCAGGGCTAGGAAGGACAGAGGTCTGGCAGGGGAGTGGGACAAAGGCCATGAGTGGGTGACAGGATGGCTGTGGGCACTGGGGACATGCATTTCCAAGTGCAGAGGCTCAGGAGAGCCTGTGTCGCATGGAGGGAGGGAGTGGGAACCTGAACCAGGCTCCACAGGGCCCACAGGCCTTGTGTGTCAGCGTGTGGGGAGGGGTGGATGGGGAAGGCCAGGAGTGACTGAAAACAGAGCAGGGGAGGAGACTGGCGCTGCTGGGAGGAGGGGGAGGAACGTGGTTCAGGAGCAAGGCCCCTGAAGTGGCAGGGGCTGAGGAGGTTGAGAATGGAGCTGGAAGCTTTCAGGAGGAGAGGCCAAAGGTGGATGCATAAACATGTGTGGGTAGGGCAGAGCTCACATAGGGCCCACTGGACCCACTGTGTGTGGGGGGTCTGCATACAGGGCATAAGGGAGAGGCGGGGCCTGGTACTTGGGTAGGACTGGCTGGGCAGGGACCTGTAGCCTTCTTAGTACAGAAGCCTTTGGGGCTGGAGGGTTGGCCTGTGGGAGGGGGCAGAGGACAGGATCAGGCAGAACAGCAGATGTCGCCACAGTGGGGTTATTCCTGTCCTGCTCCTATTTGCTGTCCCTGCTTATCTTGGGGAGCCTGGGGTTTTGTAGCACAAAAGGTCCTGCACTGAAAGGAGCTTAATTTATTCAAGGAGGTTTGGGAAAAGGAGGCACAAAAGTGCATCTCCTGGTAAAAGATCTTTTGGGAGCAGGAGGTCACTGTTTCCAGGGCCCTTGGCTCCATCCGTGCGTGGTCCACTATGTGGCCCTCCACATGCCCAAGGTTCTTGTGAATCCCAGCCCGCCTGCTACTTTGGACATTTCACAGGCCACTGTTTGAGGCCTCACTGCCTGCCACACAGCACACTGCCCCCAGACCCTGCCAGCCGTGTGGCCTGCTAGTCTGCGGGGTTGCTCAGAGCTGCTGGCCGTGGCCTGGCCTCGATAGGCAGGCCCAAAATAAAGCTGCATCCACAGCTGAGCACAGCGGATCTCGGTGGGTGCTCGGTAGGGGCCCTCGATGTGTGTATGTTTCCCTGTGCGGTTGTGCAGACCCATGGACCTGGGGGGACTACAGAGTCGGGGGGTCATGAACTAGCAGACGGAGGGGTGCAGAGGGGCCAGTGTGCCGACAAGAGACTTGGGGAGGGCTAGGATGGGATGCCTGAGGTTGGAGGAAGGCGCAGAAGCCCGGGGCTCAGCACTGGCACAGCTGTCCTCTGCCCAAGCTGCAGCCTCCCCTCGCCAGACCCTGGATCTGCCCTGCCCAGCACCCCCGTGCCCCCACGGCCACTCCCTGCCCTCTGGCTCCCTCCACCAACTCCCACCCGAGAAGGAAGAGGAAATCTCGCCAGAGATCCATGTAAAAATAGATGTATTTCTGGATAAGCAGCGAGCCTGAAAAACAGCTGAGCCGGAGTCTGCTCCGCTGACAGAAGATCTATGTACCAAATTCCTCTTCAAAATCTATTTCTCCGGAGATTTATTCTTTCAGGGCTCTGCCGAGCTGGGGGAAGTTCGCGGCACTGGGTGACTGGGGTCCACGGCTCCACCCTTTCCCAAGTGACTATTTCCCAGCATGGGCTGTGGTCAGATTAGGTGGCAGCCCTACGGGCTCGGGCCAGAGCAGAACTAGAGGGATCTGAATGGCAAAAAGGTCATTCTCATGCATTACCCCGACTGGGTCGGAAGCCAGCGTGATGCAGCGTGACACCCATCCTGGCGGCTGAGAGAATAAGTGATGGCTATATTTATGTTTCCATCTAAATGCATGGATCAAAGCAGACACTTTAATCTATTCAACAACAGCCCGAGGATTAAAAAGTTGCAGGCAAATCACATTCTTAAATTGGTAATATATTTTTGCTTGTCACTTGACAAATCATTTTAGAGAGTAACTCCCGGCCGGGTGGGGAACCTGGAGACTTGAACCTGGCTCCTTCCTGGAGAAGGCCCCAGTGCCATAGGATGTGGCACAAATCCTTTCACTGCTCTAGTTCCCATGAGCCCAGTTGCATTGGGTCTCCTGGAGGGGGCAGTGGGATCTAATGCGGAATATGAGGCTTCAGGGCATATCTCTAAATTTATTTTAATCTCCCTAACAGCCTTGCAGGTGGATCCCCCTATTACAGACCAGGTGACCCAGAAAGACGGCTTGCCTGGGTGGCATAATAATAAGTGGGAGAGATGGGAGGCAAAGCCAAGTGTTTGGGACCCCAAGTCCAGGGCTCTTGTCGATCTGCTGGAGCCGCTGGGGAAGATTACTGCTGTCCTCCGGGGGCCACGAGGCAGCAGGGAGGGTCAGAGACTGCCTTACCTCTTGCTGTGTAGCTCTTGCCATGTTCCTTCACTTCCCGGTTTCCTCATCTGCAAAATGGGACAATGATTGCATCTACCTCCCGGGGTTGTTGTCAGGAATAAAGGAGACGCCCGTGGAATGAGCTTAACACTGTGTCTGACCTGTGATGAGAGCACAGGTTCATGCTATGCTCTGAAGGACAGGACCGGACCAGAGTGTGTCTGCAAGCTGAGAGAAGAACACACAAGCATGCCTTTCTGAGGGACGGTTGAAGGCACTGGGGCCGTTGAGTCAGGAAGAGAGAAGGCGGCCTCCTAACATCAACAGGGTTGTGAAAAGAAGGGGAGATTTGATTTGCTCTTGTGACCCCAGCAGAGACCATTAGATCCTTAAGGAGACAGGTGGATTTCAGCTAAAGGGAAGCAAGAACTTTCTAATCATCAGAGTTGGGCAGAGAGGGAATGATGAGCTCAGGGTTTGGGGAGGTGCGTGAGTTGAGGCCAGATGAGCACTTGGTGATGATGTCGTACCAGAGGTATGCCTGTCCAGTGGCGGCATTTAGGCCGGATTTTTTTAAAGGTTCTTTCCAAGCAGCAGAATCTAAATTCTAAAGTAGTAGGGTCAGCTTGCAATCATTTCCAGTCACGGAGGACAAGAACAGTTGGGAACAAGTCATCTATTTTTCTTAAAAAGGCATTCTTTTGTGTGTATTTCATGACTTAATCTACTGATTTACTCTTGGCTCGGATCCCCACTAACCTTAGGGTATGTGGGGTAGCATGGGGGATGGCAAAGTGGCTGGGCTGAGGGGGGCACAGCTGGCTTTGGGTGAAGGAAGAATTCCTGTCTCCCGCCCAGTAGTGGCCAAAGTGGTCTCTGGAACCAGAGTGGCACCAGGCCACGGAAGAAGGGTGGACTTGGAGTTGAGACCTAGATTTCCTCTGGCTCCATCTCTCAATACCTGTGTGTCCAGCCTAAAGTCACCTAAGCTCTCTGAGCCTCAGTTTCTCATACCTTCTCTGCTCACCTTTCAGAGGGGCTGTGAGAGTCTTAGCAGTGGCCTTGCTGCTTCCTTGGCCTTGGGAGAGGGGTGCTGTTTGTAGAAGGGATGGGGTGCACTGGGTTCCCCACGGTCTGGCTGCCTTCGTGCTGGGCCCACATCCTCTTCGCTGGCTGCCCCTGCGCCCTGGGGCCCCCCCTCTCCGGCGCATCTGTCCCTGTGGTTGCTGTGGGCGGCTGTGTGCTGCGAGGCGCGGGCACGAGTGTCCCAGGGTGGAGCGTATGCCCTGGCGAGCGGCCAGATTGCACCATCTGCCTATGCGGAAATAGAGCGCAGGTGTCGGGTTTGGGGCTCAGGTAATTGCTGACGGCTGAGCCAGCTCTCCCTGCATATGGTCCCGGAGCAAGGCGACCCCCGGCACAGGCGGCAAGGGCCCACGTGGTCCCCTGCTTGGGCCTGTGCTCTGCACCTTCAGCCTGTACCCTCTTGTGAGCCTCAGAACAGCTAAACCAGGGAGGTCAGGGAATTATTGGATTCGTTTTACCAGCGTGGAAATCGAGAACCAGAGAGGTTAAATCTTCGGCCCAGGGTCCTGCAGCCAGTCAATAGTGGCCCTGAACTAGCTCTCCAGGTCACCCGACTCTTAATTCCATTTTTCTTGCGTGACCCCACCACGTCAGCCATGTGGTTCAGCAAACATTTATGGAGGGCCTTGTATGGGTCAGGCACCGAGCTAGGTGCAGGGGTGCCGACTGGGGCTTCAGCTCTGTTCACTGGAGGGTGCAATTGAAACCATGGTGTTTGGCCCCGAGGCTCCCACATTGCCAACAGCTCCAGCACCCAGCTACCTGCAGTGTTTCTCCCCAACACAGGGCTGACCTGTTCACAAGACTGATACTCTGAGGCCAACTCCTCGGCTTGCTCTGCAAGGCCTGTTTGAATCTGCCTTCAGTCTGCCTTTGCTGCTGCTTCTCCCCTGCTCCTTCCAGGACCCTCCCTCTAGCTACAGGGGTTGACCGTACACGCATCGTTCCGCGGTGGTGCCTGGGAATCCGGTGCCCCTTTCCACAATGTGGCTTGTCTGAACCTACCTGTGCATTCAAGCCCAGCTTAAAGCGACTTACTCCCTGCAGCTTTCTCTGATTCTCCACCCCTTCTGGATTCTTCCCCATCAGCGAATGGCTCCATTCCCTGTGTGGAATGCCCTTCGCATTGGCCTTTGTGATAACCAGAGACTAGGTATTATAGATTTTCAGTGATGCTCCCCCACCCCTTCCTGGCTGTATCTTGGGCTCTTCAAGGCTTGCCTCTGGGTCTTATTAATCTGAGCACCCCCCCCACCCCGGCATAGTGCCTGGCCTGCAGATGAGCAGGGATACAATGAGCTGGCGTATGCAGAGCTGCTCTGTGAAGTACTGCACGGTGCTCACGCCGCTGCTGCTAACACTGAGAAGGGTTGATTGAATTAAAATCCAATGGAGTGGGGCGCCTGGGTGGCTCAGTCTGCTGGGCGTCTGCCTTCGGCTCAGGTTATGATCCCAGAGTCCTGGTATCGAGCCCCACGTCAGGCTCCTTGCTCAGTGGGAAGCCTGCTTCTCCCTCTCCCTCTGCCTGCCACTCCCCCTGCTTGTGCTCTCTCTCTCTCTCTTTCAAATAAATAAATAAAATCTTAAAAAAATCCTATGGAGTAAGGAGGTTCAGCTCAACAGCTCCCCATTTTTAAGGACTAGATTATTTTCATTATCAATCTAAAATCATCATGATAACAATAGCTTCACATTTATTGACTTTTTGTGCCCAGGATAGCTGTTATTATTATAATAGGAATATACACATGTACATACATCTTCCAATTTCTGCACATTGATTAAGTGATCAATAGGGCAATATTGAAATCACGTCATGAATCTTCAAATGTGCTTTAAGAGATTCTCAACCAAATGCCCTCCCCTCTGGCCCGCCAGGACTTTACAGCTGTAACCTCTGACTCTCAAGGGTCTGGGGAGATGGAGGCTGTGGTTGTCAGGTGTTCCCAGCAGGTCAGGGGCTAACCTGCTCTATGAATTTGTCCCTCCAGCAGGCCTCTTCTCCTGCCTTTTGGGGGCAGCTGGGCGGCGAACGTACCCAAGCATGCCTAGGGACGGGCCAGCCTCCTTACGGAGTGGGACACATACACATGTCTTAAAGGAGGGTGCATCTCTGTGAGTCTATCATCAAAATCTTTATTTCAAGGCCGAACGACACAGGATTGTTAGATTTCTGTCCTTTGGGCGTTTGTGGAGGACACAAAAAAGAACTGCTCAGAGTAAATAAAGAGAGAAGATGAAAGGCCTTTCTCAGTGGTGGGTGCTGTTTATGAGGCAGCAAGCTGGGTGGGTTGTTTCTGGGATTTCGTGGTGTTGCTATAGCCCTGGATGGGGCCACGTCTCATTTCTGAGTCTTCTTGGAAAGCTCGGGCTCCAGAGTGTCCGAGTTTTAGCTTTCAGATGTTCCGATCTGCATCTGTGTGTATGCATGCTGGGGTGTCCCTGTGAGTACACACGTGAGTCTGAGCACGCATTTCTCCTTGTAAATGTGGGTCTGTGTGTATCTAGGTGAGAAATGGTGTGCAGTGTCTGCGCACGACGGTGTATGTGTGTAGAGGATGCGCTGGGGTGGACGTGGATGTTTCTGCGCGTACATCTTGTATGTTATGCCTGAATGCACAAGGGTGTGCGTTTTTGAGTGTAAACATGGTTCAGGATGTAAGACTGGAGTGTATTTGATATGAGCACGTGTCTGAGTTTGTGAGCATGGGTCTCCGTGTGTTCACAGTGGAGCATAGATGTGCATTTCTCAGCACGTGCCTCTGCCCGGGCGGGTTGGCGAAGGAGGGGAACGGGTGAGTGTGGGTACTTGTGTGTGCACCCACAGACGTGCAAGCTGGGCAGACTGGTTCCCATAGACTCTGAATGCCCATCCCGTGGTTCCTCCTGGCTTGGTTGCTGCCTCTGGTCCCTAGTGGTTCTGCCTTGCTGGTCCACAGAGAGATCAACACCCTTCAAACCGGCTGCCTCGTTGGCTGCGGCTCACTCGGTTGGCCTCCCGATGCCTGCAGTTGCCATGGAAACCAAAGTAGGTCTGTTTCTGTCTGCCACTGGGTCCCTGGGCTAGGGCAGCTGTGGGCCAAAGCCACCGTGGTGAGGGCTGGCCCGAGGGAAGAGAGGAGGGGGCTGGGGAGCCCTCCAAATCTGCTTCTCCTCACACCCTCCCAGGGCTTCTTTTCTGCCTGTAAACACGAGGGCAGGTCCCCGCTGTCAGACAACTGGGATCAAAACAGCCCCGTTAGACAAGGGCCTGAACAGTTGACTTTTCCACACACAGACAAAATCCTTTCCTGAAAAAAAAAAATCAAGACATATGCTAATTCCACATTACTGTGCATGTCATTTGTACACCATTAATTCAGTGCCTAAAATAAAGTGGCTTTTAGGAGAGAGCTGGTGTTATCTGACGGGAGAACTCTGTACATGCTTTTGTGGCCTGGTTTTATAATAGGCATCTGCTCAGAGTTCACTGCATTGGGAAAACTTGAACATAACAGTGTTAAGCATTGAAGAGATCACAGATCCTATTTAGTTTTGAAAAACTGAGTAGCAAGCACAAACCTAGCTGTGTAAGCAAAGGGCAATGCGTTGTTACAGAGACGCATTAAAGTGGCACGACCGTAAAGCAAAGCAAGAGGGTGATTAATAGGAGTGTTGGGAGAGTGGTTAACTCCATTGGTTAATAGGGGGAGGGTCACGGTGCCGGGAGGGGGACTGGGGCACTAACATTGCCTGTCTTAATCCAGGTGGTGGAGACTCAGACTGTTCCTCTTTTTCCCTGCAGAGATCTCTTGTACTCTTCCATATGAGTGCTGTGGATGCCGATAACAGAATCACCCCCCCCCCCCCCCCCCCCNGCCCCGAGCTTGTGGCCCCTGGCCTGATTCGGGTGGCAAGAGGCAGTATGGGTCAGGGAACGAGGACAGGGTGGGGGTCACCTTTTTTATGGGTTCTAGAGCTGCTTCCAGCACTCACCAGCTGTGCGACCTTGAGGAAGGTGCTCAACTTCTCCTGGGTGCAGTTTCTTCATCTGTAACCTGATGAGTACGTTGGACTTCCTCCTGCAGTTAAGAATTGGTTTTGGGCTCTCTCTGTGCCAGGTACTATGCTAGGGAAAAAAGTCACATACAGATGTTACTGCAGCACGTGATGGAATGTTGTGAGCACGATGGAGGGGGCGCGGACAGGGCGGACAGGGAGAGGCTCCGGGGAGGTCGGAGCCGGTGCAGAGACTCAGAGACTCCCAGCAGAGCCAGTGGAGGAGGCGAGTTTTGAACTGGGTCTTAAAAGGTGGGATGGATTTCAGGTTGCTGAGACAGGGAAGGAGGAAGGGAAGACTCTGTGCTGGTGAGGGTGAGAGGTAGGGGGGAAGAGCCCCCACTGAACACATAGTAGCTTCATCAGCATTGAATGAATGCCTTTTGGCGGCACATTCAATGTCACTGATATTTTTGAATTGGGAATTGGCGAGATCTTAGGAGGTAGCCTGGCGGTGTCAGACATTCACCATCACTACTTTTAGCGGCAGAGGACATGAGTTTGGAAGCATATACTTCAGGGTCTGAGTCCTGGCTCTTGTATTTACCACCTCTGTGACCTCGGGTCTCTCTGATCCTCAGTTTCTTCATTTCTTTTTTTTTTTTTTTTTTTAAGATTTTATTTATTTATCTGACAGAGATAGAGACAGCCAGCGAGAGAGGGAACACAAGCAGGGGGAGTGGGAGAGGAAGAAGCAGGCTCATAGCAGAAGAGCCTGATGTGGGGCTCGATCGCATAATGCCGGGATCACGCCCTGAGCTGAAGGCAGATGCCCAACCGCTGTGCCACCCAGGCGCCCCTCAGTTTCTTCATTTCTAAAATGGGTACCTGTGTATGGCAAGCATGAGTCCTGTAAGCCCCTGGCCTCTGCTTCCTCCTAACTGAGAGGAATCTTCCAGGCTGGTGTAAGGATCCTAGGTGGTGTGGGTAATGCCTCCAGCACCTGGCAGAGTACTTAGCAGGTGGCTGGATTCAGTGGCTTTTTTTTTTCTGTTTTGGAAAAAGGCAGAGTATGCAGACCTTATTTTAAATGTACCTATTAAAAAGACCAACTCCTCCATGAAGTCTGCCAGGCTACCAGAGCCCTACTCTTCCATTCTTTCCAGCTCCTTGCTGCTCCTTAGGCCCCAGGCCTTGGTGGTGTCTTCCTGGGAGGCCATCTCCTGTGTGTGTACATGTGTGTGTATGTGTGTGGGGGGTGTGGTTCTGTCACCTTGCTTCCCAGTTGTGGGGCACTTACAGAATGTGGAGAATGTTTGCTGATTGGTGGGCTGCCAGGAGGTGGAGGGAATGGGAGTGTGAAGGCTGGTCTGGTGGCCTTGGCAGCCAGGGTAGTATCCAGGCTGGCTGTAAGGTAGGGAATGAGGAGGGGCCTGCAGCCATCTTTCTGGCTTGGACCCCTCCCCATCACCATTTGGGGGCTCCCACCCCTTTCTCCCTGACCTTGTTTCTCGTTGGCTCAGCCCTGTCCTGCTAACGAGCTGAGCCAGCTGCTTGGCACCCGCCTCTCCGATGTGCTGACTCAGTCCTGTGGCTCCCGCTTCCTCTGCCCTTGTTTGAAAATGCCAAGTTAATTGCTCTCCAGCTTCAGGCTGCACTGGCGGGGGGCACAGCCCCCCTTTTCTTCTCCCCTTGCACATGCCCTGGGAGGGGGACAGGACAGTGTTCTTGAGCCCTGGGCCTGCCCTCTGTGGACAGGGCAGTGTAGGGTGGGGGGGGGTGGTCTGGGAGAAGGACAGAGGATTGGAGAAGGGAATGGACTATCACTGTCCATTAGGGAGAAATGTGAAGGGGGAGGGGGAGGTACTCTCAGAGCCTGGTCTCCATATTTTCTGGCCCTCAGGATCCAGAAGATGCCAGCCACCGCCCAAATGGCCCTGGATGGGAGGGAGGGGCTGTAAGCACTGGTGGGTGGCTTCTCAGATCTGTGCCCAGAGCTGAGAACCAAGAGAGGGTAATCGTACTGGAGAGAGCCCTTAAGCCTCAAACAAGTAGGTAGGCCGGGAGGAAGAGAGGAAGTGAGGGAAGGAAGGAAGGAAAGAAGGAGGGAAGGAAAGAAGGAAGGAGGGAGGGAGCGAGGAACCCAGTCTTGCACAGAGAAGCTGTCATTAAATTCCCACAGGACGGGCCACAGATGCACTATCTGGGCGGAGACTCTGGTTGGTGGGTCTGGGGGAGGTAGGGGAGGGAAGAGCTGGGTGGTGGTAAATGTTCTCCAACCGGAGTGGAGTATTCCAATATTTTAACAAGTCAGCTCCACAGGGCTCATCATCTGTTTTGCTCACTGATGTGTCCCAGGTGCCCAGCAGCAGCCTGGCATACCATCGAGGCCTTAGCCTTTGTTGAATGAATGAGCAGAGGTGGAGGGTGAATGTCAGCCTGGAGCCACCAGCTGAGGGAGTTGACATCCGTGGGAAGTGGTGGAAGGCAGACCCAGGTGACAGTGAGCCAGGGAAGATGCCCCATGAGGGACAGAGGATCTGTAAGGGCAGGGTCTGGATGTGGGCAGTCCGGGGAGGGCACATTAGGGACCCTTCCTTCGAGACTTTGAATTTTGGGGTTCCTCTTCTGGAGACTGGTCCTTGCCTGCACCCAGGCTGGCTCAGAATGCAGTTGTGGAGGGACGGTCGGCCTCCAGAGAGCCCCTGGGGAAGGCCTGGGATGATGCATGCTAATTCAATTTTTTAAATTACTCTGACAAAGAAGAGAGGAGGAAGGAAGAGACCCGATTAGAAAGGAAGCTCTAATCCCCTGGTGATCTCATAGGCATAGACAGATGAAAGAATTCTTTCCTGGCATGGAGGTGGGGCCCCCTGAGGTAGTGCCATGGGTTTTCAGGTGGGTTTTGTGGCCTCAGAGTCCTTGAAATGACCTGGGTAAGGGGACCGCGCCCTCTTGTTTTCTTTCCCTTTCTCTCCTTCTGCTGGGGCCGTGGGGGAGGGTGTGGGCCAGGGAGAGGCGGGAGGAGAGAGGAATGCACTCTAGAACACAGACCCAGGTAGGACCCACCCTCTCAGCTTTAGCTCTTCGCTTTGTTCTCCCAGGAGAGCAGATTCTGTTTATCTTCTCCTCTCCAAAAGGGGAGAGATTTTCTGATCATCTTCCAACTTCTCAAATCAGAAGCTTTACACAGTCTTCACAGCAGGAAAAAAGAAAGAAAGGGAAGAGAGAAGGAGCACAGGAGAGAACAGTGGGCTTCCCAAGTAAGTGGGACATCGCCTGTGGATGACAGACCCAAAACTGCACCTGGAGATCTGTGTTAGGGATCTGGGGGACCCCGGTGGACTGGACCAGTTTCAATGCTTTCCAGGGCCCTGGCATGTGTCCAGTCCGAGAGGCCCACACTCCCCTCCCCACCCCAGCCAATGTGGGGACTGTCCGGTCACGTGCTCCTTTTCTCTTCCCTTCTTGGGTCTCCAGCCAGCCCGCTGGCTTGATGAATTAGCCCCATAGATATTCTGTCGGGAAAGCAAACACATATCATATATATCTTTGACAAGTTATTATTCTCCCTTATCAGGATTCGGGTGCACCCCGTGCCCACCATTACTCACACCGCACACCCACCCTGCCTGGGACTGGGCACAGAGCCCGCTCCACGGCCGTACACGGCCAGGCCCTGCCCTATGTCTGGGCTGTGATGTGTGCCTGTGTATGTACGTGAGTGTGAGGATGTGTGGAGAGCTCTCACCCTGTCCTGGGCAGGAGCCATCCTGGCCCCTTTCTGGCCCAATGACTTGACTGGCCGTCATTCCCAGGCAGGGGCTGCGTGCAGCCTAAGATGAACCTGGTGGCATTCTGAGCCTTTGGTTTTCTCACCAGTACCAGAGGCAGAAGTTTTGTCCCAAGGACTGTTCTGGTTTCAGCCTCACCCATGTCCACTTTGTGGGGCTGGGGGTGGGGTGCCCCCCATTCCCCTTTGGTGCTGGGCCCTCCTGGGGGCTGCTGGCAGGGCAGACTGTTCTGCCACCTCCCCCAAATCCCAGAACTTCTTGGAGCCCAGCGCCTCTAGAGCTGACCCCTCCGGCCCCTGAGATGGCTGAGACCCAGTGGCTGGCAAGGCCTGGAGAGACAGTGGCCCTGATGAATGAGATGTAAGTGAATGTTAGTGCTCTCAGCCTGGCCATCGGGCATGATTTGTCATCTTTCACCCTGCGGTTCCCATTCCCCCAGAGGCTGGGTCCATATTAACAAGTCCTCTGCTTAGGAATATAAATGGGGCATTTGGAATTGCTCCTGACAGCCTGAAGGCCGCTAATGCACTCAGGCCTTGGGGTGGGTGGGAGGGGGGTACTGGGTGTGACTCCAAGGTGCCCTTGGCTAGCCAGGGAGTCCCCACACCCTGGGTGTCAGCCTGCTTCTGAGATAGGGAGGCCCCTGCTGCCTTGACATGGGCTCAAGGAGGGTTGGCTGGCTCTCAGACATCCTCCCACTCAGAGCTGAAGGGGAAGGTGAGGAGAACATGTCCCCTCTTCAAGGCTTGGTCCTCCACCATCTCAGTGCAGAGAGGTCAGTAGAGACCATGGCTGCCGTCGTCTGAGAGCCAGCCCTTCCCCATCGACTCTGCAGTGTCTGCTCCTTCTCCAGCTTCACATTGTGCATTCCTGGGAGCCTTCCCTTCTGCCCTGGGGCCAACGGACCCTGAAGAAGGGTGGGAAAGGAGGGAGGGAGCCTTGCCAAGGGCAACTGTTGCTCTGGCCCCCCAATGGATGCCTGAGGCTGAGTGCTCACGTGAACTTGGGGTAGCCAACTGAGCAAGCTTCCATGCCTGGGCCCTGGCCCTGGGTGGGACTCCCAGTCTACTGGGGAAACGCCTGGGGAAGGGGACAAACTGGTGGTCTTGAGAAGTATTTTGGATATTTGCTGCAGCAGGTGAGGGTGGGGGAGAGCACAGCTGAGGGGCGTGCAGAAGAGGTGGGTTCAGAGACTTCCTGAAGGGAGTGCATGAGCGGGTTGGAGGGAGGGCTGTGGATTTTCACTCAGGGCTCCATCACTGGCCAGGGCAGCCTTCCTCTTGACTTCTAATGCCCCATCAACCAGGGAGGGATGGGAAGCAGATGAGGTGAAAAAGGTGAGTGGGAGTCTGGCTTGGTTTGGCCTTTTGGGGCCACAGTGTCAGTAGCTGGGTAAAGTCTCAAGGGCCTGGTGCAGCCATAGTGGGATTGCCCATCGCGGAGAGGTTCCTCCTTCACTGTGAGCTCAGGGCTCTGCACCAGGCCTGGGTTGGTGCGGATGTGTCGGTTGCAATTAACTTTATGGCCACTAGAGGGCAGTCCCAGCCCACGTTTCCCTTGTTCCTGAAGTCGAGGGCCCAGGCAAGGAGGGGAGATGGGGTGGGTGTGCCAATATTGGTGCCAGGCTGGGGTTCCATGTGCTGGGAATACAGGTGCCTGTTCTGCTGCCTCTCTGGGTTGGGGCCTCCTAGGGCCTGAGCTTTTCTCCCCTAGTTGGGGAAGAAAAATCTCTGGGAATTTTGAAGAAATGGGTAAAAAGCATTTTGTGGAAACTTTTTAATATCTATGATACTTATTTTAGTGCCTTTTACAAAAAAGGGTTATGAATGTTAAAAAGTCTTTATAGAAAACTACGCAGCTGCTGGTCAAGGTCACGGGCTTTGGCGGCAGGCTCCTTTGTTGGAATCCTAGCTCCACCCCCTGATTGCTGGGTAACCCTGGATGGGTTAAATAACATCTCCGTTGCCCCATCTGTGAATGGGGACTGTAATACCTCCGTCACAGGGTTATTGTAAGAATAGACGCTGTGAGGGTTGCCTAGCCCTGCCCAGCAGAGAGTAAGTGCTCCAGGGCGGTTGCTCTGTTTTCATATGATAAATAGGTACATTTGGTTTACAGGGGAGAGCGCAGGCCCAAGTTTAAAGCAAAAACGCTATTTTTCCTTCCATTAATATTAAAGGACTCCTTCCCTCCTACCCCCAATGCAATAAAGTAAAAGAACTAGATAAACTTCTCCTTAACCCTGACATTTTCAGGCCTTCCTCTGAATGAGTGAGCACCAATTTGCACAACCCCTGTGGGGTGGTGCAGGGGCCCTGAGGCTCCCATCGCCCTCGCCACATCACAGCTTGCTGGCACAGACCTGCCATGACCCTCTAGCTCAAGCTTCTGCCTCCCAGCTGCACATCAGAAACCCCGGCAGTTTGCTAAAGGCACTACCAGTACCTGAGCCCCACCCCCTCAGGTTCCCACTCCCTTTGTCTGGGGCATGGCCCAGGCATCAAGCTGATGAAAAGGTGCCTGGGAGGTTCCACAGTTCTTGTAGGGTGGAGGGCCACTTCGGAAAGTTCTCTGGTGAAGGCAGGTGGCCCTAGACCCAACCCCATGGCCTCATGGAGTTCTGTACAGATTTAGGAAGAGAAGTTCAGCTCAATGTAGGGAAGTCCTCTGGTTGTTAGCGGGGAGGACTTGGTTCTAGTCCTGGCGGATGGTTAGCCCTGTGTGGGCTTTTTGCTAAGCCCCTGCCTCTGGGCCTTAGTTTCATCATCTGTCAGATGAGATGAGTGACAAAAGGGGTCATCTGATCAGAGACCACAGTGAGAGTGAACATGCTTGGAAAGAAAACCCAGATACACACAAGCAGCTTCCTTCCTTCCTTCCTTCCTTCAAGTAAGCTCTATGCCCAGTGTGGGGCTCCACAAGCATTTTCTGTTTTCTTCTCTTTCAGAGAGAGGGCCATAGCCAAGTGCCATAGACTGGAGGGGCTTAAATGGCAGAAATGTTTTGCCTCATGGTTCTGGAGGCTGGAAGTCCAAGACCCAGGTGTTGGTGGGACTTCCTGTGAGGGGAGGCTCTGTTCCAGGCTTCTCTCCTTGGCCTATAGATGACCATCTTCTCCCTGTGCCTTGACATCATCTTCCCTCAATACATGTCTGTCTCTGTGTTCAAATTTCCCCCTTCTATAAGGACACCAGGCACACTGAATTAGGGCCCACCTTAATGATCTCACTTTAACTCAGTTACCTTTATAAAGACCTTATCTCCAAATAACGTTCTGAGGTACTGGGGGCTGGGATTTTACATAGCATTTTTAGGTGACATCAAGTCAGTCACCGGGAGTGAGAGAGTGTGATTGCTTGAGTCACAAAATAGCAGCAAGAGCAACAGACCAAAAACACTGGAAGAAGACAGAGTTGGAGGGCAGAGATCAGGCTCAGCACCCATCTCTGAGCAGCCCTTGACACGTATCTCTACCTTTTGCCCCCTTATCTGGGGGCTGGTCTGCCTTCCTGGGCTTGGGGTGTGGGGGTGTGGCAGGAGGGAAGGAGATAGAGTGTGTGAGGCCCAGCTCCAGGGGGCACCAGGCTTATTGCAGTCTATGTGGGTGACATTCCCTGAGTAGAGCTCTTGCACCGGGGGGGGGGGGGCTTGGTGGAGGACTGAAGAGGGGAAAGGGGTCTGAATAGTGATGCCTATTGGTTGCAAAGCAGGTGGGATGCTGGAGGCTTGCCAAGCTCCCGTCCTGCATTCACATGGGTTGGGGAGAGGGGGAAGAGCAGGAATACTGGGCCTCATGTAATATTCAGGCCAGGCAGGGTCCAGGGCCTTGTTCCTGTAAATGACAAGTACACCAGTTGCCTCCCTGCCTCCCTCCCCTGTCTGTGACCAGGGATTCACCAGGCAGAGGGTAGGGGTGTGTGTGTGTGGGGGGGTGCAGGCCTGCTGCTGGCCAGGTGTGCATCCATATTTATGAGGGGTGAATCCTTGGGAAGCAGCCAGATGCTGAGCATGCCAGGCGATCTGTTTGGGTCAGCTGCTCCATTCCTGGCCAGCCACTGGAAGGAGGAGATTCTGGAATGTCTGCCCAAACAGTAGTACCCTGATTTGTAGTGTTTGCTGATTTCTGTGGTGTAAATACTCCCACCGTGGCTGATTTTCAGCTACCAGCATGAAGTCACTGAGTTCACAAAACTCCTGAAAATTCAACACTTTGGCCCAACCGCCTTGGTATTAAAAAAAAAAACAAACAAAAACAACTGAGGTCCACAGGTGGAATAGTATAATGTCACATAGCAAGTTGATTAGGGGCTTAGCTGGACTACGTTGCCAGACTCTGTTGGAGTTTGTCTGTCTTCTTGGTATCACCGTTGATAATGGGTCCTCTGCGATAGTGGGGGGAGGGAGGTGGGGTTGGACTAGCCATCTAGAGGTAGCTGTGGGAGCTCAGCTGCCCAGCCTGGGCCAATAAGAACACCCAGCATCAGAGAGCACCTTATAGTTTGCCTTTTAATCTAAAGCTGTAAATTTAATTTCCACAGCAACCCAGTGGTGTATATATTGTTATATTTTACATAAGAGGAAACTGAGGCTTAGAGGGAGCAGTTATATGATTTCTAGGTCATGTGACCAGTAAATGGCTGTGCATTCACCCAAACCTAGGTCTGCTGAGATAGTCTTAGTTTTTCCTACAGCCCAGAATACTGAGGCCCTGATGCCTTCCCATTAATGCAGGCTCTCCAGGAGCCCAAAAGCCACCCACCTGTAGGAGCCCTGTGCCTTCCCCTCTGGTATCAGCCTAACACAGCAGGTTCTTCTGTGCCAACTGTGGGGTGAGTGACCATTGGGCAATGGCCAGGGAGCTGACTTTTGCCCTCTACTGCTCCCTAACGGTGGTGCCCTTTGATACCTGGGTGCTGCTCATCCCCATCCCATCTATTATCCAGGACTGGGACCCCCCCCCCATGTGCTTCACTTGAGGCCTCTCCAGGGTCCTCCCCACTTCCCAGCCTCAGCCTCTCCTCCCACCCCTCACACCACACACAATATCCCAGGCCTTTCTTCCAAGGCCTTGCCTGGGACATGTGAGGAAGATGTTCATATGTGTGGGTCTTTGGGTTTATTGTGGTTCCTTTCCTGGAACAAGTTCTCTTCCTGATCCAGGGCAAAGTACAGATGGAAGTCTCAGCCCCAGCCCCATCTGCATCTCTCAGGCCAGGCCCAGCTTGTTGAAAGGGACCACAGCTTGCCTGGGAGTTAGACAGACCAACAGGGGAGGAAAAGAAAGGCAATGGGGAAGAGAGACATGAAGATACCATGTACTGAGAAATAGTAAAAAGCAGATAACCAGCTGATAGGTGCAGGCATTGTGCTGAGTCATTATAATGAGCTTCTGAAGGATCTCCACCTGAGGGTTGAGGAACCTGGGGCTCAGTGAGTTTACTTTGCCCAAGATCACACAGCCAGTGAGTTTGATACAAACCCATTGTGTCTGTTCTCATCCATTACACTACCAGTCATCCTGGTTAAGGAGTAGGAGACCAGAGTGAGTGAGACAAGGAGATTGAAAGGTGAGAGAATGGGAGATAGAAGGTGGGTGTTCAGGGGTGCCTGGGTGGCACAGCGGTTAAGCATCTGCCTTCGGCTCAGGGCGTGATCCCGGCGTTATGGGATCGAGCCCCACATCAGGCTCCTCTGCTGTGAGCCTGCTTCTTCCTCTCCCACTCCCCCTGCTGTGTTCCCTCACTCGCTGGCTGTCTCTATCTCTGTCAAATAAATAAATAAATAAATAAATAAAATCTTTAAAAAAAAAAAAGAAGGTGGGTGTTCAACCCAGCCCCCTTATATCACTGGGGAGGGCAGCTTGGGGTGCCACAGTGGAGAAGCAGTGCATTGTACCAAGGAAAAAGAGCATCTGATGAGGAGTCAGAATAGCCTGTGCCAGCAATGTCACCTTGGGCAAATCACCTAACTTCTCTGGGCCTTGGTTCATCATCTGCAAAAGAAAATAATAATTCTGCCCTGTTTGCCTCTCAGGGTGGTCCTGATGATAATTAAAAATAATGGATGTAGAGAGAATTCTGTGAAGATGGCAGAGTAGGAAGCATCAGGAATCTGTCTTTTTACTTAGAAAACCATTGCTCTGGCAGAATCTGTGTGATGTAACTATTTTGGAATTCTAGAGTCTATTGAAGGCTGGAAACTTCCAGAGGAAGACTTGGGAAGTAAATTGTGGTTAATTTTGGTCAGTTTCAGCTCTTAACACAGTAGTGGCTCCCTGTTCTGTCCCCCACCCTTCAGCCCCTTGGGAGGCAGATGTGCATATGTTCCTGGAGCAGCTTGCACACAGCTTGCTGGAGCTAGGGTGGGCTAAAAGGACCCTGTCTTCCAAATATTAGAGATCTCTGTTCTGATTGCTAATTGCTGCTTCTGATCATAGAGGTGCAGACAAAGAGGCAGCAGTTATTGTTGACATACCTTCACTTGTTACAAGTCACACTTGCAATGGCTAAAGTGACTTCTAGGGTATTTAAAGAGCCAGGACACTTCCCTTCCACCCTTCATTTTTTCTTTTTCCCTTTTTGGGAGACAGACATTAAAAACTATGACATTTAAGGACAACTTCATATATAGGGAAAATTCAAAAATGACCATATGACACCAGGGAAACTCATAAAAAGACTCAAGAAGACATTAAGTTTACATCTGAGGCTAATCCTCAGCACAGAGACAGACTACAACAATGAAAAACAAACAAACAAAACAACAACAAAACCCCAGCAAACTTGGGGAAGGACAAGAATCTGATTTGCAGATTTGCTACATTATTTGTTTCAAATGTCGAGTATTCAATAACAAGAAATCACAAGGCATACAAAGAAACAGGAAAGTATGGCCCATTTAAAGGGAAAAATAAATCAACAAAAACTGTCCCTAAAAAAGACTTGATGGCAGATATACTAAAAAATATTTTCAAGTAATTGTCTTAAAGATGCTCAAAGAGCTAAGGGAAATGTGAAGCAAGTGAAGAAAATGATGTATGAACAAAATGGAAATATCAATAAAGAGATAAAAAACCTAAAAAGAAACCAAAAAAATTATGGAGCTGAAAATTACAATAATTAAAATGAAAAAGTTCACCTGAGGAAATGGAAGGCATATTTGAACAGGCAGAAGAGAGAATCAGTGAACTTGAAATAGGACAATGGACATTATTGAGTCTGAGGAACAGAAGGAAAAAAGATTGAAGAAAAGTGAACACTCTAAGGGATCTGTGGGACATCATCAAGCAGACCACCATATGCATTGTGGGAACCCCAGGAGAGGAGAGAGAGAAATGGGCACAGAAAATATTTAAAGAAATGATGGGAGAAAACTTTCCAAATTTGATGAAAGAAATGAATGTAAACATCCAGGAAGACCAATGAATTCCAAGTAAGATGAACTCAGAGAGACCCACACTGAGATACATTATAAGCAAACTTTTCAAAAGACAAAGGGAGAATTTTAAAAGCAGCCAGAAAGAAGCAAATTGCTACATACAGGAGATCCTTAATAAGGTTAAGCAGTTTTCTCACCAGAAATTTTGGAGGCCAGAGTCAGTGGCCTGATAAATTCAAAGTGCTAAAGGAAAAACATCTGTCAACCAAGAATATCATATCTGATAAAACTGTCCTTCAAAATTGTGGGAGAAATTAAGACATTACAGATGAACAAAAGCTGAGGGAGTGCATGACCACTAGACCTGCACTGCAAGAAATGCTCAAGGGAGTCTTGCAGGGTGAAATAAAAGGACACTAGACAGTGACTCAAAGCCATATAGAGGAAGAAAAATCTCAACAGATGTAAATACATCGACAGTTAAAAAAGCTAGTATTATTGTAACAATGGCTTATAACTGCACTCTTTGTTTTTTTGTTTTTTGTTTTTAAAGATTTTATTTATTTATGTGACAGAGATAGACAGCCAGCGAGAGAGGGAACACAGCAGGGGAGTGGGAGAGGAAGAAGCAGGCTCATAGCGGAGGAGCCTGATGTGGGGCTCGATCCCATAACGCCGGGATCACGCCCTGAGCCGAAGGCAGACGCTTAACGACTGCGCTACCCAGGCGCCCCTGCACTCTTTGTTTTTTACCTGATTTAAGAGACTAATGTATTTAAGAAAATCATTAGTTTGTGTTTTGGAACACACAATATATAAAGATGCAATTGAGAGCACCAACAAATGAAAGGGGTGGGGAAAGAGCAGCAAAGAGGCAGAGTTTTTATTGTTACTGAAGTAATGCTGGTATAAATTGAAATTAAAGTGTTATAACTTTAGGATTTTAAATATAATCCCTAGGATAACCACAACAAAAATAACTATAGACTATACACAAAAGGAGGTAAGAAAGGAATGTAAACATTTCATTACAAAAAATCAACTAAACACAAAAGAAGACAGTAGTACAGGAAATGAAGGACAAAAAAAAGGTATAAAGCATATAGAAAACAAATAGCAAAATGACAGAAGAAAGTCCCTCCATATCAGTAATTACTTTAACTATGAGTTGATTAAACTCACCAACCAAAAGACAGAGACTTTTGCAGATTATCCAATTATATGCTATCTGTCTATAAGAGACTCATTATACATCCAAAGACACAAATAGCTTGAAAGTGAAAGGATGGAAAATGATATTCTATGCAAATAGTAACCAAAAGAGAGCAGGAGTGGCTATACTATTTTCAGACAAAATGGACTTTAAATCAAAAGAGGGTACGAGACAAGGACATTATATATTAATAAAAATTTTAATACAGTAAGAAATTATAACAATTATAAACATTTATTCACCTAATGACAGGCCATCAACATATGTGAAGAAAACTGACAGAATTGAAGTGAGAAACAGACAGTTACACAAGAATTAGTGGAGACTTCAATACCCTACTCAAAATAACAGATAGAACAACCAGACAGAAGATAAGTAAGGAAACAGAGGGCTTAACACAATGAACCCCTATCTTTAACACACAAATGCAGTGTACTCTACCCAATGACAACATACACATTCTTTTCAATGCACATAGGACATTTTCCAGGATAGGTGATATGTTAGACCACAAATTAAGTCTCAAAAGATTTTAAAAGACAGATATTATACAAAGTATCTTCTCTGACCACAATGAGATGAAGTTAGAATCAATAACAGATGAAAAACTGGAAATTTTATGAAATTGTGGAAATTAAAATTTTAAACATCCAGTGAATCAAAGAATAAAGCACAAGGGAAATTAGAAAATACTTAGAGATGAATGCATAAAAGGGCAAGGCGCCCAAACTTAGGGGACACAGCAAAAATAATGATAAGGGGGAAATTTATAGCTATAAATGCTTACATTAAAAAAATAAGAAATATCTCAAATCAACAACCTAACTTTACAACTTAAGGAGCTAGAAAAAGAAGAACAAACTAAATCCAAAGTGCAGAAGGAAGGAAATAATAAAGGCTAGAGCAGAAGTAAACAAAATAGAGAAGAGAAAAACAATAGAAAAAAATCAATGAACCCAAAAGTTGGTTCTTGAAAAAGTCAACAAAATTGACAACGTTTTAGCTAGGTGGACTAAGAAAAAAGAGAGAGACTCAAATTCTTAAAATTAGAAATGAAAGTGGGGATTACCAGAGAGTACTATCAACAATTGCACACCAACACTGGATAGCCTAGATGAAATGGAAAAAGTCCTAGACGCACAAAGCCTACCACGACTAAATCACAAAGAAATAGAAAACATAAATATACCTATAGCTAGTGAGGAGATTGAAGCAGTAATAAAAATTTTCCTAACAAATCAAAGCCTTGTACTCAATGGCTTCCCTGTGCATTCTACCAAACATTTAAAGAAGAACTAATACCAATCCTTCTCAAACTTTTCTAAAAAACTGAAGAGGAAGGAACACTTTCTAATTCATTCTATGAATCCAGCATTATCCTGATACCAATGCCAGAGAAAGACACTACAAGAAAACTACAGGATATCCTTTATGAACATCAATATAAAAATCCTCAACAAAATGCAAGCAAATCAAATTCAGCAGCATATTAAAATGATTATACATCATGGCCAAGTGGGACTTATTCCTGGGATGCAAGGATGGCTCAACATACAAAAATAAATCAAAGTAATACAGCACATTAATAGAATGAAGGAGAAAAACCCACATGATTATTTCAATTGATGCAGAAAAGGTATTTGAAAAATTTAACACCCTTTTATAATAGAACACGAAAACACACTAGGAATAGAAGGAAACTAGTTCAACATAATAAAAACCATACATGAAAAAAACTACAGTAGGCATTATACTCAATGGTGAAAGACTAAAAGCCTTTCTTCTAAGATTGGGAACAATACAAGAATACCTGCTTTCTATACTGCTGTTCAACATAGTACTGGCAATTCTAACCAGAGCAATTAGGTAAGAAAAAGAAGAAAAGTCATCCAAAGTGGAAAATAAGTGAAATTCCCTGTTTGCAGATTATATGATCTTATTTGTAGAAAACCCTAAGGATTCCACGAAAAACTATTAGAAATAATAAATGAAGTTAGCAAAGTAGTAGGATACACTCAACATGCAAAAATAAACTGGGGGTCCGTGGCTGGCTGAGTCAGGGGAGCAGGCAATTCTTCATCTCAGGGTCGTGAGTTTAAGCCCCATGTTGGGCGTGGAGCCTACTTAGAAAAAAAATTGTGTTTCTATCCACTAACAATGAATAATCCTGAAAAGGAAACCACCGAAACGATTCCATTTACAATAGCATCAAAAAGAATGAAATATTTAACCAAGGAGGTGAAAGACTTGTACAATGAAAACTACAACACACTGCTGAAAAATTAAAGAAGGTATGGATAAATGGAAACACATCCCATGTTTGTGGATTAATATTGTTAAAATGTCAATACTACCCAACGTCACCTACTGATTCAATGCAATCTCTATCAAAGTCCCAATGATTTTTTTTTGCAGAAATAAGATTCATATGGAAACTCAAGGGACCCTTAATAGTTAAAAAAATATTCAAAAAGAAGAAGAAAACCGGAGGACTCACATTTCTTGTTTTCAGAAGTTACTACAAAGCTACAGTGCAAGCTACATTATCAAAACAGCGTGGTTTTGGCACAAAGGTAGACATATAAACAGTGGAATATATGGTCAAATGATTTTTGTTAAGGGTGCCAAGACCATTCAATGGGGAAAAGACAGTCTTTCAACAAATGATGCTAGGAGAACCAGATATCCACAGGCAAATTAATGAAGTTGGACCCTTACATAATGCCATATACAAAAATTAACTCAAAATGTATCAGACCTGAGTGTCAGACCTAAAACAATAAAACTGGTAGAAGGAAACATAGGACAAATGCTTCATGACTCTGGATTTAGCAATTATGTCTTGAATATGACACCAAAGGCACAAGTGACAAAAGAAAAAATAGGCAATTGAAATTCATGAAAATTAAAAATTTGTGCACCAAAGACACCATCAACAGAGTAAAAAGGCAGCCCACAGAATGGGAGAAAAATTTTGCAAATCATATATCTGGTAAAGGATTACTATCTAGAATATCTAGAAAATTCCTAAAACTCAACAACAGCAAAGAACCTGACTCAAAATTAGGCAAAGGACTTGAACAGACATTTCTCCAGGGAAGAGATATAAATGACCAATAAGCCCATGAAAAGATGCTCAGTTGCCCTAATCATTAAGGGAAATTCAAATCAAAACTACTATGAGACACCATCTCACACCCATTAGGATGGCTACTATAAACAAATAAAAAAGAGAAACAAAAAGAAAAAGAAAAAAACATATGGACAAAGATGCAGAGAAACTGGGACTCTTGTGCACCTTTGGTGGGAATGTGAAACGGTATAGCCATTGACTGTGGAAAAGAGTATAGCAGTTTCTCAAAAAATAAAAAATAGGATTAACCATATGATCCAGGAATTGCACCTCTGGAATTGCACCCAAAAGAATTGAAAGCAGGGTCTGGAAGAGATTTTTTTCTGCCTCCTCCTTATGGTTTTGGGTACTTTGCACATTGAGAGAAACTTGTCTAGTAAACTGTAGAAATGACCCCTGGAATTATAGTCTTTGGAAGAGATATTTTGTATACCCATGTTCATAGCAGCATTGTTTACAATAGCTAAAAAACCATGGAAGCAACCCATTGTCCATCAACAGATGAATAGATTACCAAAATGTGGTATATATATGCATGGAATATTATTCAACTTTAAAAAGGAAGGAAATTCTGTGACATGCTACAACATGGATGAACTTTGGAGACACCATCTTAAGTGAAACAACTATTTGTCGCAAAAAGACAAATACTGCATAATTTCACATATATGAAATACTTAGAGTTGTCAAAATCATAGAGATAGTAGAATGGTAGTTGCCAGGGACTGGAGAAAGTGGAGTGTGTGTTTAATGGGTATTAGAGTTTCAGTTTTACAAGATAAAAAGAGATGGATGGTGATGATGGTTGCACAACATTATGAATGTGTTTAGTACCACTGAACTGTACACTTAAAAATGGTAAAGATGGTTAAATTTTGTACTATGTGTATTTTACTATAACAAAAA
The DNA here is from genome assembly GCF_002007445.2 of Ailuropoda melanoleuca. Lineage (NCBI taxonomy): Eukaryota > Metazoa > Chordata > Mammalia > Carnivora > Ursidae > Ailuropoda > Ailuropoda melanoleuca. The sequence goes on along the minus strand of NC_048225.1, from coordinate 12,754,723 downwards.
ATTGAATCTCTTCTCAGCCTTTTGGCTAAGATCAAGTGCAACAAAAAAATCGGAAAAAAAAAATGGATGTGATCACACAAGTGCCCTTCCAGTAAAATATTACCAATCATCCACCATCTGCCAGGCACTGGGTATAAGAATGAGCAGTTCAGACATCATCCCAGTTTCTCATGGGGCTTCCAATCTAGAGGGCATTATAGGCCATTATAATGAAAATGAGAGTCACAGGAGAAGCACTTGATCCAGTTTAGGGTGTCAGGGAAGTCTTCCTTGAACAAGTGGCAGTGAGACAGGACAACAATTGGTTATACTAAGGATTTGGATTAGGGAAGAGGGAAGCTGTTCCAGGAGAGAATATGGAGGGACTGAATGTAGTTGGACTCAGCTGTATAAAGGAACCCTTGCTTTAATTTGCCTAAAACATGCCTTGGTCAAATTTTAAAGTTGGCCTTGAGCTCTACTATATAGATTTTGTGTCCTAAGAACTATTTGCCTAACCCAAGGTAGTAATGATTTTTTCCTCTGTTTTCTTCTAGAATTTTACAGACTTAGCTCTATATTTAGGTCTATGGTTCATTTCAAATTAACTTCTTTTTTAAAGATTTTATTTATTTGGGAGAGAGAGAGAGAGCATGAGCAGGGGGAGGAGCAGAGGGAGAGGGACAAGCACACTCCCACTGAGCAGGGACCCCTGATGTGGGGCTTGATCTCAGGACCCTGAGATCATGACCAGCCAAAGGCAGACGCTTAACTGACTGAGCCACCCAGGCACCTCTCAAATTAACTTTTTTATATGGTATAAGATATATGTTGAGGTCCTTCCTTCCTTCCTTTGTTCCTTCTTTTTTTCCTTCTCCCCCTTCCCCCTTTTTCCCATCCTCCCACCTCAATATCCAATTGTCCAACATAATTCATTGAAAAAACTTTCCTTTTCCCATTGTATTGCCTTGGTACCTTTGTCAAAATCAGGTGACCATATGTTGGATATATTTCTGGACTCTTCTGTTCCATTGATCTATATGTCTGTGCTTACCTCAATACCACACTGACACGATCGATTACTGTAACTTTGTAGTAGGTCTTGAAATCAAATAGTGTAAGTACTTCAACTCCCCCCCCCATTCTAGATCTGCATTTCTTTTAGAATTAGATAAGCAATTTCTTAAAAAGGTCCACTGGTCTTTTGATTTGGTATGCATTGAGGATCTATAGATCATTTTGGGGACAATTAATATCTTAACAGTATTGAATATTCTGATCCATGGACTCTTGCATCTTTCTGTTTATTTGGGATCACATTATTTCTCTCAACAATGTCACAGTTTTCAGCATATAAAGTCTTATACATATTTTGTTAAATTTATCTCTGAGGATTATTCTTTACACTATTTTTCAGTTTCATTTTCCAGTTATTTGTTTCTAATATAGAGGAATACAATTGTTTTAAAAATATATTGGCCTTCTATCATGCCTTTGTTAATCTCATTTATTAGTTCTAGTAGATTCTTCTGAATTTTTCTACAGAGATGATCTTGCTGTATGATAAAGACAGTTTTACCATTCATTTCAAATCTGAGTGCCTTTTATTCCTTTTTATTGTTTTATTGCACTGCCTAGGACTGCCTGCATGATGTTGAATAAAAGTGTTGAGAACTTCACCACTAAGTATGATATTAGCTGTGGGGGTGCCCTTTATTGGATTAAGGAAGTTTTCTTGTATCCCTAATTTATGGAGGGTTTTAAAAAATTACAAATCAGTGTTAAATTTTATCAAATGACTTTTCTGCATCTATTGGGAAGATCATATATTGCTTTTTTTTTTAGTTTGTTAATATGGTGAATTACATTGATCTATTAGTTTCTATTTCATATATTTTGATGTTCCATTATTAGGTGCACACGTATTTAGAATTGTTATGTTCTCTGGGTAACTCACCTCTTTATCATTATGAAATGTCCCTCTTTATTCTGGCAATATCCCTTATTCAGAAAACTACTTTGATATTAATAGAGCCATCTTCAGCTTTCTTTTGAATAGAGTTTACATGGTATACCTATTTCCACCCCTTTTCTTTTATCTAGTTGTGTGTTTATGCTTTAAGTGTTGGGTCTTGCCTTTTAATTTAGTTTGATGATCTCTGTCTTTTAATTTGGGTGTATAGACTATTAACATTTAATATAATTATCAACAGGGTTGGTTTTAAATCTCTTTCCTATTTGTTTTCTTTTTAATATCTGTTATTTTTTCCTACTTTTCTGTCTTTTTCTGGATTGAGTTTTTAAAATATAATTAATTTTATCTGTACTATTGAAAGCCAGTGCTTTTAATTCCTATACTACTCTCCCTCTCACAAGGACCTTCCACCAGAGTGCCAGGGGATAGAGTGAGCTGCTGGGTATATGATAAGAGAAATCATGCTTTAAAGGTAGGTCTTGCATCTTGAGATAAATAGCTACTTTCTAGACCCAAAAGCCTGGTATAATTTATAAGATTTTTTTAGCCCAGCTTCCTGTCTTCTGAGACATCTCACCACCTCAACTTCTGGGAGTCTTCAGGATGACATAAGCTGTGCCATCAATCAAAGCCAGAGGATGAGACCTAAATGTAAAATTCCTAGGGCTTCTAAACCCTGCCCTCCCTTCTGAGGGGCAAATTTCTTCCAAGTGATTGCCAGGGCAGTGGTTCCAGCACAAGGAAAGCCTCACCCTCTTGAATAGCCACTCAGTGCTGGAGGATTGAGAGACATTCATTACTTCTCCAACTACCTACTTCCATGGAAATGGTTTGGGCAAGTACAGTCTCACAATATCTCTGTACTTTCACCATGCAATATCCATAACTGATATATCATAAGAATTAGGGCTGTAAAGAAGCAGGATGGACAGTTTCAGGTAGTGAGCTATCTATCCTGAAGATATTCAAGTCAGAGTTGGACAACTACTTAGCACGGATTGTTGCAGAGTTTTCAATAGTGGATGGGACAGTGTGCTGTCTTAGTGGTTCCTAAATTTGCGTGAGCATCAGAATACCTAGGAATTTTTTTTTTGCTTTAATTTTTGTTTTCTTGAAGGTAATATAAGCACATAGTCAAATAATACCAAAAGGCTTATAATAATACAGTGGTTTCCTTTCTCAGCTCTCTCCATTCTCCTCAGTCTCCTTCCCCAGAGGCATTATCTTTGTTTTAACTCTTTCTTCTAGTATATATACAAATCTCCATTGCTCTAAATAACAAGTAAATACTAATACAAAAGATATCTTTTAATTCATCACTTTTAAACATACATTGATTTCTATTTATGGTAGGTGAGAATTTAGTTATCTTAACTGCCCAATATAGCTATATTATCATTTAAAAATATACCAATATTTAATAGTTACATTGTTATATGCATGCAAATATTCATAACTGAATATTACAAATATCATGGGTTATAACTGGATATTATATTATATACTTTATTTTATTCCTTTTCATTTCTCCTGAAGTTAATAATTGTCTTTATTTTTAATTTGCTTAGTTCTATATGTATTCATTGACAACTCTTCCTATACCTCCTAACAGCCACTGTCTCATCAGGCAATCTATTAATTCCATCCGTTTTTTTTTTTTTTAAATAGAGATATCCCTTCTAAAGACCTCCATTTTTCTTCTTCTGGGCTGATCACTTTCAAGGATTGCTACACCCCTTTTATCCTGGGTCGTTCCATTGCTGCCATTCTTAGTTTCCCTTGCCTCTCTCCTGACCTGGGTTCCTTGTTTCTAAATCTTGTGTCTCTCTCTTTTTTTAAAAAGATGTTATTTATTTATTTGAGAGAGAGAGGACAATTTGAGGGGAGGGGCAGAGGGAGAGGGAGAAGCAGACTCCCCACTGAGCAGGGAGCCCAATGCTGGGCTTGATCCCAGGACCCCAAGATCATGACCTGAGCTGAAGGCAGATGCTTAACCAACTGAGCCACCCAGGCACCTCTCTAGTGTCTTTTTCTGTTTTGCTTTTTCTTCCTTGTTTTGGTAAAGTACATCTTCAGGTAGTTTCATCAGATTCAATGTGCAAATGAAAACCTATGAACATTACTATCTGTTAATTAACAGTGCTCCAGTCTATATTGATTATTTTCTATGTGTTGTGAACAGTTGTCATTCTAGGATCTCCTCTCACATCCATCCAGTAACTGCCTTTTGATTCTGTCTATGCCTTCCCCTTTCTTTGCCTATTCTCTTATTTTGGTGGAAGACATTCTCTGTAGCCTTATGAAAAAGTATAGAACAGAGATAAACTTTTGAGACTTTGCAAAATTGAGAATTCTAATTATTCTACTTAATACCAGGTGATAGTTTGTCTGGGTATAGAATTTATGGTGGCCTTTAATGTCATTCACCAGTATTTCTAGTTTTCCCTTTCTACACACAAGGTAGAATCGTATAACTCCATCTTCTGAATGTTAACACTGGGATTTGATTTGCTTTAGATAACAAAATATGATTAGATGTAGAAGGTATTCCTTGGACGGAAGACTCTAAGAGAAGGTGTGTAATTCACCATGGTTTTTCTCTGCTGCTTTGACTGACACATTTGAGATGCTGCAGGCTCTCTCATCCTGGGGCCCTGAGTGAGAATGACTTAGGAGATATGTTTCCCCACCATGCAGATGAGCAAGAAATAAAACTTTTATTGTCTTAAGCTGTTGAAATTTAGGGATTGTTTGTTGTCATATCATAATGTAGCTCATCCTGACTGAGATCAAAGTAGATTCCTAGAAATGGAGTACGAGTAAAACAAAAAGCCTATAATAGGTGGCCTGGCCTAGGGCTGTTTAGTCAGCTGTAAGAAAAATGTATTAGTAGTTGTGAAGATGGCAATTTACATTATGCAGTGGGAAATATTTAATAAAATAGTCTCGGAGTCAGATCACATTCTTAAAGAAATTTAAGCTCAAGATGAAAATATGGGGAAACAGTATGTTAGCATATTTGGTTATTATTGACTCTGTTTAACAAACTTCTAAGAAAGATTATGCTCAAAAAAGAATTGACCAATATGCAAGCAGAAATAAAAATGAATAGAGAGTTTCCCAAAATTCAGAGCCTTGAAGTATTTGGAAGATCCACTTAATTTTGAAGTCCAGATAGTAGGAAATAAAATTAAGAACAATTGGATGACAAAGCCCACTTAAAATTTATTCCTGTGGCATGGGTCAGAATAAGGGCATGACTTTCATTGCTGCTGTTAAAAACTGCCTAGGTTAAGATGCTTCAGATAAAGATCCTTTGCAGTTGTGGTACCTAGTTATTCTTTTCATAAGACAAATGTTTAAAGGAAGGAAAAGAAAACAAGACTTTTGCTCTCTCATATACTCCTGATGGGCCAAGGTACACTGATCTTTAGAAGAAGAGAGAAGATATGGACATGAGAAATCAAAGACATAACTGTGGGAACTATGTCTCTAAAAGAAATGTGGGCTGGATTCTGTTACTGACAGAATCAAATAGGTAAGGAGATAAGATATTGAGAAGTTGTATTGCTAAAAGAACCATCAGTCTGGATTGAGAAAGATTATTCAAGAACCTAAAATGACCATATCAGTAGCAAATGATCTGATAAAGGGGCTCAGCCCTCAAGGAGAACAGCATATTCCCCTACATTTACTTCAGATATGGCCAAGGAGAATAATGGAAAAGAAAGAATTACATAGGGGAAAATGCCAAGAGCAATGGAGTATAATGGCAAAGGAGCTACTCTCAGGGAGCATAATGACAGCCTAGCAACATCCCTTTTTGGGAATGGGCCTCTCAAAATGTCTTCCCACCAGGATTTCAGAATTGCCATGGGCCAGTGTCTTCTGTCTATTTTCCTTCTTATTCTTTCTGAATGTGACTGGCTCTTGTGGTTACCCTCTCTGTTCCACCACTGTAGATGAATGTGTGGAGCAGAAAACATATTTTTACTTTATATGTCTTCAAATTAGGAGGAGGGCCACATCTGGATCTAATGGAGACATTATGACACATCGTCCATAGATATTGAACTTTGTGTTTGTTGCTATGACTAAATGAAACTTTTGGGATGTTGCATTTGGGGAGAAGATGTATATATTGCATAGTGAGGAGAGTGAGACACATATTTAGTGACTAAAGAATGGATTGGTGATTACATATATCTGGGTCTCTCTGGGTACAGGGTAAGTTTGCACTTGTTTCACTCTTTGAAGTTAGGCAAGTTGTTGTAACTAACTAAGGTCAAGGAAATGTGAGCAGAAGTGATGTGTGTCACTTCCTGGTAGAATTTTTTTAAAGAGCTGCTAGCTAATTTGTCATATTCCCTTTTCTACCATGGAAATGGATGGAGACTTTAACAGCCAAGGTACCTGCTGAACTGAGATGCACAGATAGCATCTAAGAATTTGGAGTTGTCTGTTACTGCAGCATAATCAAGCCCATCCTGACTGATATAGAATTCCAATTTGTAAATTTTCTTTCAGAATGTTAAACGGAATGCTCCCTTGCCTTCTTGAATTTAGTATTGCTGTTGAGAAGTCTAGGACCATTCCAATTTCTGATACATTGATTGTGACCCCTCCTTTTTTTTTCTTTTTGAATTTTCTCTTTAGTGGTTTGCAATTTCACAATGATGTGTCTTAGCATGAATTTATTTTCATCAATTGCTCTTTGGCACATGGTGTACCCTTTCAATCTGGAAATTCATGCTCTTTGGTTTGGGGAAAGTTTCATGAACTACTTTATCAAAGATTTCTTTTTTTCTTGATCTCTTGTAATTTGATGTTGAATCTCCTAAACTGGTGTTCTAATTTTCTTATTTTTTTTCTCTCCTATTTTCTATTTATTTTGCTCTACTTTCTGGGATATTTCCTTGAATTTATCTTCCACCTCTTCTATTCAATTTTTCATTTTTGTTATTAGAAATGTCAAAAATTTCATTTTGTTCTTACAACGTTCTTTTCTTATATTATCCTATTTTTATTTTGTGGATGCAGTATCTTATTTTATCCTGAGGATATTAATGATGTTTTTTCTTTTGAAAGCTGTTTGATTTGGCCTCTCTCTTTTGTATTAGAGCCTTCCCCCCCTCAAATATCTGAGAATCCTTCACTGTCAGCTAATGAGCCGAGTGGCAGATGAAGGAGGTGATTGGAAATTTTGAGCTTAAGGGTGACACATGTCAACTTCTATGGGATGTTTATTAAACAATGCCAGTATCTTAGGTCTCTCCTCTTGGGCTGAACATATTCCTCATATAGTCCCTACAAAACTCCTGCCTGAAGGATAAAGGTCTGGTTGCCAGCCTTCTAGAAACAAGTGGATGATCAGGTCTGGAAGTCTTAGGATCCCATATTTAGTATTGCACAATTGTGATTTCCATTGCTTATGGTCTGGTACTCACCATCTCAATTGTGCTGGCTGACATCTAGTTCAGAGATCTCTGTTTTACCCTTTTTAGAGAGTAAACCTCCAGTCTTTTGCCCTGCTGGGTTGGGGAAGGGCAGTTGCCCAGCAGTGTGGATGAGAGAGGGAAAAATCAGGAAAGGAGACTGAGAAAAAGTGACCTAGGAAGGTGAAGGACAAGTGGGAGAGAATGGCATCCCTGAAGCAAGTGAAGAGGTTTCAGAGAAGAGTGAGTGGTCATTTCTGTCAAATAGTCTGATGAATAAGATGAGGACAGAGAACTAGCCATTGGACCTGGCAATGAAGAAGTCATGGGTGACCTGGATGAGAGATGTCTCTTGGTGTTGTGGGGACAAAAGCCTGGTTGGAGTGAGTTCTAGAGAGAATGGTAGAAGAGGAAGTGGTGTCAATGAGTGTGGACAATTCTTTCCATTTGATTTAATTCCTTTTAAAAACAACAGTGTGAGATAGGCACTTTCCTTATTTTATAGATTTATAGATGGGGAAACTAGTCTCAGAGAAGTTTAAGGGAATGTGCTCATGGCCTCATGGCTAGGCTCTTCTCAAAACAGCTTTTGTCTAATTTTACTTATTTTAGATCCTTACCATCCTGCTCTAGTTCCAGAGGTATCTGGTGCTGTTGGTACCCAAGGCTTTTATGGATTTTTGCAGTGTAAATTGGGTTGATTCTCAGCTTTTCCTATTGCTAGCTAGGGATTCAACATTCCTGGGTCCACTAACTCAGTCATCACTTGTCTTGTCTCTCTTAGCTGTGCAGCTTCCAAAATGTTGTGATCATTGTCCAAGCTGCCAAGAGGGGTTTAAAGCTTTAGTGAACTGCTTCTGGAACTCTAGATGCCTCTTCTTATCTTCTTGCTCTTTCTTCCTCATCTCTCCAAATCCTAGGGCTCAGTCTTTGGTCTTCTTCTCTTCTTTCTCATTCTAGGTGATTTCATTCAATTTCCTGGCTTTAAATACCTTCTTCATGCCAGTGACTCCCATATTTATCTTTATTATTAGCCTGAGCCTCTCCTTTGAGCTCCAGAGTCCCATATCCAACTGCTTACTCAACATCTTCACTTGGATATCTAATAGGCATTGCTAATGTGGCATGTCCGAACATCAACTTCTAATTTTCTCCCCCAAACCTGCTTATCCCACAGTCCTCCCACTTCAGCAAATAGCAGCTCCCAAGAAAAACCCTGAAGTCGTCCTCAATTCCTCTCTTCTTCTCACACCACATACCTCATCAACAATTCTTGTCAACTCAATTTTCAAAATACACCCATACCAACTTGGGTTTGGATCTAGACTCCCCTATAAACTGTGTGACTGTGTAAGTTTTCTGTGGCTGCTATAACAAATTACTACCAATTTAGTAGCTCGTATAACACAAATGTATTATCTTACAGCTCTGTAAGTCAGGAATCTGACACGAGTCTCTTTGTGCTAAAAAAAGTCAAAGGTCCTCAGGGTTGCATTCCTTTCTGTAGGATCTGAATAGGACCTGTTGCCTTGCATTTTCAAGCTTCTGGAGGACACCCAGATTCCTTGGCTTGTGGCCCCTTCTTCCACTTTCAAAGACAGCAAAAGAAAGTTGAATCCTTCTCATATTGCATCATTCCGACCTCTTCTGCTTGCCTGTTCTACTTTTAAAGATTCTTGTGATTACATTGGGTCCACCCAAATAATCCAGATGACATCCCTATCTCGAGGTCCTTAACTTAATCAAATTTGTAAAGTTGCTTTTGCCATGTAAGGTAACATGTTGGCAGATTCTGAGATTAGCATGTGGATATCTCGGGTGTGGGAGATATTATACTGCTGACTACAATGTCCTTAGGCTCTTTTAAATCATTCTGGTCCTCAGTTTGTTCACCTACTAAATGGAGGTAATCATATCTCCCCTGGATTCAATGCATAATAGATACTTAACAAATGAAAGTTCTCCAACCTTTTCTTAGTTCCCCCTAACTCTGATCCTTGAACTAGGGCTGGGGTGTCCCTCTTGAGGGCTCAAAGTAAGTTAAGAGAGAGAACAGGAACCCAACCTAGGCACATTACCACACCTAAGGGGTCCCTAGTGTAGTAAGCTTTCACACTCCCCACCTCTGCCAGACCCTTTGTGTAGATTCGTCTAGAGTACTTGGGTGTGATTGTGGTTGTTTCATCTGGTCTGAGGTGCACAGATGAGAAAGTGGCCATAATGGTGGATGGGAGAGAGTGTGAACAGAGCCTAGGGATCGTCACACCTAACACCTCTGGACTGAAGTTTCTCTGCATTTATTTTGGTTCTTACTGTGCCAGACCCTGGCGAAGTGTTTACAAATATAATTGCATTTAATTTTCAAAACAACCCTGTAAAGAGCGTCCTCTTTTACCTCCCTGTTATGGATGAGAAAACTGTGCCTTGGAGATTAAATCCCTTGCCTGGGGTAACACAGGAAACGAGTGGCAGGGTCAGGCCATGGGTCCAAGTCTGTGGGCCCTCAAAGTTTCTGCTCCTCACGGTGCTGCAGTGCTGTGTGAGGCTGGCAAGGCCCTTCCCCTGTGCTGCCGGCCTTGGAAAACGTTTGCACAGGACAGGCTACAAAATAGGCCATCTGGCTTCCCTCCCATTTTCTGGGACCTCCCCACTGTTTCAGCTGCCCTAGCCTCTCCCCCTCCCCTGTCCTCAGGGCCAGGAAGGATGAGAATCTGCACTGAAGGACTTGTCCACTCATCCCCAGGGGTCTGCTTTGCTCTCGTCCCTGGGAAGGCCTTTGCACTCAAATCTTGAACCTCTGTGCGTGCTCTTGAGTGCTTAATGCACCTGCCTTGCAGGTGTCCGTGGGCTGCACTTGACCCTCACATCTGGGGGCTGGGACAACACAGAATGTTCTGGGGTGTCCCCATCTTTCTCCCTTAAGCTCCTTGGATTCTTACCCTCCTATCTATCTGATGGCAGGCACGTATCCTCTCCCCAGAAAGTTGTTCATAGGTATATGAACTTGTTTCACGTTGAATTTCCAGGAGTTCAAGGACTTCAGGAAACCCTTTCCTGGACCATCCTAGTGGTCCACAGGTCTCTGATTAAGAAGCCCTGAACCAAGTGTGAGACAAGCCTGGACTGCAAGCATGGGGGTCCTTGGTCAGGAAGCATGCATCCCACGTCTGGCACGTGGCAGGTGTTGCTCTTGCACTATGGATGCAGCCGTGGGGCAGCGGGGTCCTGGCCTGCAGTGAGCTTGCTTTCACGTGGGGAGATACACAAGTGAATATGAATCTCTGTTATAGTGTCAGGAGGGCTAAGAGGTGGGCAGTGGCCAGATCACGTAGGAACTTGTAGGTCATGCTAAGGGCTTCTGACTTTGTCTAGACCGTGATAGGAAGCCACTGCACAGAGTGATAAGAAGACCATTTTGGCTGCCATGTGCAGATATGATGCTGGGTAGAGCTTAGACCACTCGCTTGGGCTCAAAGGCTGGGCACCCCAGGCCAGAGGGCAACTCACCCAGCCCTGCCTTTGAGAAGCAGGATGCTCTGGGGGAGGGGTGTCCCTCCTCTGTTCTAGCTCCCAGAGCACCTCCCACCTCCTCTCCCCTTAATGACCTCCTCACACTTCTCAGGAAATGGCACCAGGGTACCCAGACTGGCCTTCTGCCCCCCTCCCCCATTTTCTTCCCTTGTGCTTCTTGCGGCCCTCCCTGGGGCTGCACTCTGTTTCCCAGGGGCCTAGCTCTGCTCCAGGAGGGTGGTGAGTGACCAGTCTGAGCTTCTTGATTGGATGGTAGGGGTGAGGAGGAAAGGGAGCTGAAGGTGATGGTGTTTGCTCCATGACGGGTGCATATCCGCCTCTGTACCTGTTGCCCGTACATGTGGGGTTGTGCCCATACCTGAGACCCAGTGTGTGCGAGTGGAAGGTGACGCTGTGTACCTGTGCGGCTCTTGTGGGTTCACCCTGGTGGATCCCTGAGCCCCAGGTTAGGAAAGGGGCATGCTCTGTAGCCCCCTGGCTGGGTGCAGGCCCTGGACACCCTGGGCTCGGAAGGCAGCCTGGCAATACCGTGCTGGGCTATGAGTCTGGCTTCCAATTCAGGCTGCCACTACACACAGGAGTGATATTCCTGCAAGCTGGTGGCGTGGCGATCATTGCAAGATGCTGATAAGCAGTTCTGAGAGAGGGCACGGATCAGGAGATGAAGGGGAAGGATTTCTTTTGTTTGTTGCCATCCCCTTCTCACTGTCTCCTCCCAGGAGGAGGAAGGGAGTGTAGGCCGCCTGCCCCACTGCCCCCTCAGCTGCCTCATCGGGATGCAGGGCCTGCTGCTGCAGAGAGGGTCCTTGCTGGCTTTGTGCCTTCAAGGTTATGGCCAAGGCGGCTTCAGCAGAGGAGCAGAGAAGGGTGTTGGCCAGGTTCCTCCAGGTCCCACTGCAGAAGAGGGTCTGGGAGGACACCTGGCCTCCCAGTGCTTTCCAGTAGCTGCGTGTCTCCCGGCCGCACCCTGGCCTGAGGAGAGGGAGAGGGACTTAATTCCTTCCAGAAACCTCATGTGTCCTTCCAAGTGCCAGCCCCTGTGCTTGGCCCTCAGGAGCTCCTAGCCCAGTGGGGGAACTAGACCAGAAACAAAGGAGTGTAACAGTGTGGGGAGAGTGACTGCAAGACAGAAAAATGACTGGGGGACCCCAGGTGTGGGAGCACTTGCCCTTGTTTTATTAGAGATGTGTGGAATTTTCCAGGTGGAAAGGAAACACTCACATGCAGACATCAAGGGTGTACGAACACGGGCCTGGGGCTTGGGACTGAGACAACCCCTTTGGCTTCTTTGAGGAGGATGGGTAGGAGGGAGAAGACTGGCAGGAGGGAGACCAGGCAGGAGTCTCTTGGGTGGTCCAGAGGGTAGAGTTCCAGGTCCTGAAGAAAACAGTGCCCAGAAGCACCAGGATCTAGATGTGGCAGGGCTGTTGCCACCTGGCTGTGAGGCCAGACAGCTGGATGCTAGGGGCACTTGCGGGATTTTCCCTGGGTGTCGGGGTGGACAGTGGGCTCATCAACCTGGAGAGGGAGGATGGAAGGCTTCAGAAAGATTTGACAGAGAGCCCAGCTTTGGACATGATGAGTCAGAACATGTAGGCACATGTGGCCAGCAGGCAGTGCGACATGCAGGTCCAGATTTTAGGAGAGAGGTCTGGCCAGAAACATGGGTCTGGTGGAAGGCAGTGCCTGAGGTGGGGTGCAGGGAAGGAGCTGGGGAAGGAGCCAGGGAAGAGAAGGAAGAAAGAGGGTGTGGAAGTTGCCGCCTGGGAACACTATCTTTTGAGAAGTAAGGAAAGGAGTCCTGGCAGCAGGCAGAGGTGAAGTCAGAGAAGCAGAAAGACAACCTGGGGAGAGCAAGTCATGCAGCCAATAGAGTTTTGGAAGGTGCCACTGGAGCCCAACACTACAGAAAGGCTAAGTGAGAAAGATGGCAACGAAGTCATTGTCTCTGGCAATCTGGTGGGCTTTGAGACCTCTAGGATTTCTAAGTATTGGGTTATGAGGGACTGAGGGGAGCATTCTGCTTCCTCAACAAGGTCTTGAAAGCCCCCTGTATTCCCAGGGGGAACACTGTGTCCTTGGCTACTCACTCCTACCAGGACGTGTATCTGGTCCTGGTAGGGAAATAGAGGACGGTGAGAAAGACCTGCTTCTCCAGAAACTCCGTACAGCACTGGGGTGTGAGGTTGTGCTGCTGGGATGCCCCACAGAGGGCCGCTCAGAAAGTGAGGACAGCATGGTACTGGCACAAAAACAGACACATTGACCAATGGAACAGAATAGAGAACCCAGAAATGGACCCTCAGCTTTTTGGGCAACTAATCTTTGATAAAGCAGGAAAAAACATCCGGTGGAAAAAAGACAGTCTCTTCAATAAATGGTGCTGGGAAAATTGGACAGCTACATGCAAAAGAATGAAACTTGACCACTCTCTCACACCATACACAAAAATAAACTCCAAATGGATGAAAGACCTCAATGTGAGACAGGAATCCATCAAAATTCTAGAGGAGAACATAGGCAACAACTTCTATGACATCGGCCAGAGCAACCTTTTTCACGACACATCGCCAAAGGCAAGAGAAATAAAAGATAAAATGAACTTATGGGACTTTATCAGGATAAAGAGCTTCTGCACAGCCAAGGAAACAGTCAAAAAAACTAAGAGACAGCCCACGGAATGGGAGAATATATTTGCAAAGGACACCACAGATAAAGGACTGGTATCCAAGATCTACAAAGAACTTCTCAAACTCAATACACGAGAAACAAATAAACAAATCATAAAATGGGCAGAAGATATGAACAGACACTTTTCCAATGAAGACATACAAATGGCTAACAGACACATGAAAAAATGTTCAAAATCATTAGCCATCAGGGAAATTCAAATCAAAACCACACTGAGATACCACCTTACGCCAGTTAGAATGGCAAAGATAGACAAGGCAAGAAACAACAATTGTTGGAGAGGATGTGGAGAAAGGGGATCCCTCCTACATTGTTGGTGGGAATGCAAGTTGGTACAGCCACTCTGGAAAACAGTGTGGAGGTCCCTTAAAAAGTTAAAAATTGAACTACCCTATGACCCAGCCATTGCACTACTGGGTGTTTACCCCAAAGATACAGACGTAGTAAAGAGAAGGGCCATATGCACCCCAATGTTCATAGCTGCATTGTCCACAATAGCCAAATCATGGAAGGAGCCGAGATGCCCTTCAACAGATGACTGGATTAAGAAGCTGTGGTCCATATATACAATGGAATATTACTCAGCTATCAGAAAGAACGAATTCTCAACATTTGCTGCAACATGGACGGCACTGGAGGAGATAATGCTAAGTGAAATAAGTCAAGCAGAGAAAGACAATTATCATATGATTTCTCTCATCTATGGAACATAAGAACTAGGATGATCGGTAGGGGAAGAAAGGGATAAAGAAAAGGGGGGTAATCAGAAGGGGGAATGAAACATGAGAGACTATGGACTATGAGAAACAAACTGAAGACTTCAGAGGGGAGGGGGTGGGGGAATGGGATAGACTGGTGATGGGTAGTAAGGAGGGCACGTATTGCATGGTGCACTGGGTGTTATACGCAACTAATGAAGCATCAAACTTTACATCGGAATCTGGGGATGTAACTGTATGGTGATTAACACAATATAATAAAATAAAATTAAAAAAAAAAAAAAGAAAAAAAGAAAGTGAGGACAGAGGCGGGGCAGAGCCTGCTGTTGCTCACCAGTCTTCAGCTAGCCGCTGCTCCCCCCGGGGCGCACAGGCTGGACCTCCCCTGCCGTTAGATGTGGCTCCTTTCATTTCAGGGCTAGTGGCTCATGAGCAGAGGTGAGGAGCACTTCCAGCCACGGCCCTTTAGAACCTCCCTTGTGCAATCCTTGCCCCCTGCTTCCATTTCGCATAGCATGGAGAGGACTCTGGAGTCCTAGAGGAGGGTGGAGCCGCAAGGTGGAAGGAGACTCTGTTTATGAATGACCTCATGGAGCCTGACTCCCCACTGGGCTGTACTGTGAGCAAGAGATAAACTTTTATTGTGTTCAGTCAATGAGATTTATGTGCTTATCTGTACGGCAGCTAGTGTCACCTTAACAAATGCACAGATTTTGTTTTCCGCCTTGCCGCCTGCTGCCATGCAGGTGTGGCACGTCACAGCTCAGAGCGGTGCTGGCCCTGGGGGAGGTTAGGGGGAGTGGTGCAGGCCCTGGTGACTGGACAGGGGGAGCCAGCCTGGAGAAGGGGTGGTGCCACCTGGCACAGGGGTGGTGCCGGTAGCTGACAGGCCCTGGATTTTGTACTTGAGCTCACGTTACATCCTTCCTGGCGAGGGCCAGAAAGACCGCTCTTCTCTCCAGATGGCTCTGCAGGTCCAGGGGGGCAGAAATGCAGGCTAGTACTCCAGCGCTATGGCTTTGCAGTAAGTGTGTAATAGAAGAGTGCCCAGCATCTAGCGGCTGCCTCTTCAGCAGGGAGAGTTCCAGCTCTGCGGCTGGTGTGACCAGGGAAAGCAGGCAACATGTCCCGCGGTGCTGCAGAGTCAGTCTTCCTTTCCCAGGTACAGGGCAGGACACCCTGTAGAAATGCACAGCAGAATTGGGGCGCCCACTTTCTCTATCATGTTGCATGCAGATCAGGAAATCTACACAGCGTGATGTTAATGACTCCAGTGCCGGCTTGCAGTTAGGCCAGGAGACGGCATGACATAAGTTTGTGTTAGTGTCACCACACTGGTCACAAGCCGGTTTTCAGACTCCCAGCCAGGGTTCTCAAAATTAGAAAATCGACAAAATATTGATTATAAAAAATGAAACAAAAGAGAGCTAGCACTTATATTACCAATACTTAGACAATTATTGTTAAGTTTTTAGTTTATAGCCTTCCAGCCTTTTCTTCTGTGCACACACCCACATATATTACACACCTTGAATAATATATATACATGTATATACTACATATGAGATATATACATACATAAAAAACTAAAAGGAATGAATTCATGCTGGGCATATGGCCTTCTAACTTGCTTTTCCCACTAAAACCACAAGATTATTTTCTACGTATTAAATACGACTTTGCAGTATGTTGTATGGCTTATTTAACCAATCCCTTACTGCTGAGCAATGAATCGTTCCCAGTGTTTGCTGTTATAAACGGCTCTGAGATAAATGTTTACTACTATACATTAATCACTATTTTTTTGGATAAAGTCCTACATGTGGAATTTTTGGATCCAAAAATAAACATTCTAAAGCTTTGGTTATGCCTAGACCCACTGGTCTCCAGAAGGCCTTTGCTAAGTTGCACTTCCGTCAGTCGTGGAGGAGATACCTGTTTATTCACACCCTTGCTGGGACTGGGTGGTATCATTTTCCCAGGGTTCCTTTCATTTCTGGGCTGCACCGTGGGGAGGAAAGCAAGGCTGATCTTACACCCCCAAGTCTGTTCTTCCCTGGGAATGGGTGAGCTTTGGTGAGATGGACCAAGCTCGGGTGGGAGCATTGGTAGAGGGAGCCCATGGCTGGTTGGTGGTGGTGCACGGAAGAGAAAGGGCTGGAGGTTCTCCCCAGAGCATCTGACCACCCTGCTGGAGTTCGGGCCATGGAGCTTAGGTGGTGTGGGCTCATGAGCCTTGTTCTGGGCCTGTAGGTTGGGCCAGAAGAGTCCAGAGATGGGCCTGGGGGACAAAGTAAATGAAGGTGGAGCAAAGTGGACACCACCAGTCATTGGCTCCAGGAGCTGTAACAAAAGCAAATATTTGGAGGCTGGGATTGCTTAGCTTTCTCCTTGGAATCAGCAGACTCTCAGAGGCTGGGATTAATTTGAAGAAATTTACTAGCAGAGTTTGTGGCAGATAAAACAGTTTGCTTATTTCACACTTGTATGGCCACCTGCTAGGAACTGTTTGTTCAGTTTCGGATTCTTTAATTAAAATCAACATAAAACAGATTGAAAACATCCCAAGAAGGGGATGCTTGATTTGCTGGAGGATATTGCAGAAAGATGGAGCAAAGTGGTTCAAAAAGCGTTTCGTCACCAAGCAAGCAGGCGGGTGGGAACATGCAGCCCGGGTACGTGTGGGGTTCGAGTATTCACGTGTGTGTACAAGCAGCTGTCAGGCGGTATAGAGAACTCACATAAGTCTTCTTCCCTCTCTGGGCATTTTCCATGATTTTGGTGAGCTCGGGTGACAAAGTGAGGAGTCCTCCTTGCTTCCACCCCTTGGAAAAGGTCAGCTTCACATTTTTTCTTCTAATAAATAGTCTTTGAAACCCTCTCTGTCACAAGTTTTGAATAACACGCAATCTCGGAGCAGAAGAAACTCAGAGTCCTATGAGGACTCCGTGCAGGTGGTCCCCTGAATCTCACCACCATCTTTCAGCAGACCGCACCAGCTCCCAGGAAGGCTGAAGCTGGAGGTTACTACACTTGTAGGAATCACTCAGCCCACCTTGACATGGTCTGCCTGCACCCTCTTCCTTTCCTTTTGGGGCCAAGTGTCCCTGACACCCTGTAAATGCTGCTGGGCACCGGTACTGCCTGCTGGAGATTTGGGGCCCCAAGATACTATGGGAAGGCCAGCCACGTAGGCTCAGCCTGGTACCCATTTCCAGGCACCTGGTGTTAACTCCTGATTTTATTTAGCTAGCCACTCTGTATTTTGCACCCCATACCTCAGCACCTTGGTGTAGTGGAAAAAGCACTGTACTCAGGATCCAGAGACCTGGGTTTGGGTCCCATTTCAGCTCCCAGGAAGCCCTGTGATCTTGAACAAGCCACTGGAGCTCTCTGGACTCTGGTTTCCTCCTTGTTGGTTTATCCCAGGAGGTAAAGTTATGAACTGAGGTCAAATGCAGGTGCAGAAACTCCCGGGGAACCACTCATCTCGCAATTCCCTGCCCAGCACGCTACCTCGTCTTCTCGAGGGCTCAGGCAGACCTCGTTGGAGCTCTCACTGCCTTACTTAAATACGGCTCCCCTAGTGTGGATGCCTCTCGTCAATGTGCCTTCTTCTCTGGGCCCCAGCGCTGGGCACAGACCTGGTGCACATAGTGTTGAAGAAATGAACATGAATTCTTGCTAGCTTGGTCTGTCCTGGCAAATTCAACCACTCTCCTTGTTCTTTCTTCCTTGAAGATACTCCCAGCGTGTAGCCCCCCAGACCATCTCTCCCTCCTCGCCCACCCTCTCTCCTCCCTGCGACTACCATCTCCGCAGGTCTGTAGCTGTCCAGTGGCTGCAGGTCTCCAGCCTCCCCTCCAAGGCCCCTGAGCATGAGGACTGTCATTGCTCTGTGCCATCCGTACCCCTCACTGGAGCTGAGGACCTGGTGTCTTGTCCAGAGTGCATGAGTTGTGCTATTGATAGCCCCACATCTCAGTCTGCTCGGGCGGGCATAACAGTATACCACAGACTGGGGGGTGGCTCAAACAGCAAACATTTGTTCCTCACGGTTCTGGAGGCTGGAAGCCCAAGATCAGTGTGCCCACGGATTCGGTGTCTCTTCTTATACGGCACTATTCCCATCACAAAGCTCCCATCCTCATGACCTCATCTAAACATAGTCACCTCCTGAAGGTCCCACTCCCCATTGGGGGTGGGGTGTGTAGGGCTTCCCACATATGAATTTGGGGAGGAGGGAGCACAATTGAGTTCATAGCACCCAAGCAACCCCATGTTTGGGTTTCTTCTTCCCTCCCATGTCAGTCCTGATCTGCTGTGGCCTTTACAAAGCACTGGGTGCCAGGAGCACAGTGGACTGGTCATGGGTGTGGAACTGAAGCCCGTAATAAAGACATCCCGACACTGCCCATCACCGGCTGTATGGCCCGGGGACTCACTGACACTGAGCTCAGTTTCTTCACCTGGAAAGTGGTGATGGTTTCACTATGGCTGCTAACTATGCCTTTCCCAGCAGCTCTTGTGTGGAAGGCACCGTGCGTGCTAGGTATAAAATCAGCAGCATCAAAGCATTACGGCGCTGGAGCTGCCAGTCCTTGAGAGCCTGTCATCGTCCAGGCAGAGTTGACTCTTTATGAGTATTACCTCATTAACCCGCACACATTCCCGCAAGGCCCGTCTTCTTGTTCCTAGGTACCTCCTGCCTGCTTTGGAGGCTGCTGTGAGGAGCAAGGGAAATGATGCATGCGTGTATCTGGATGTTAATCGTTACCAGGGTTAGGGGAGGGCAGGCAGGAAGATAGGGAGGAAGGGCTGGAAGGGCCCTCCCAGCTCATTTTAGGAGAAGCAGCTCAGATAAGAGAGAGCTGCTTTGATTCTGGATTTGAAGACAGGAAGTTTGAACCCCAAGGATGCCACTTTCTACTGTGAGGTTTTGGGCAGGATACTTAGCTGCTCTGGGCCCCTGTTTCCTCGCCTGAGAAATTGGGTAAGATTCCCCACCTTGAAGATGAAACAAGGTAAGGAACAAATACGAAGCCGTCAGCAGTAAGCATGGAGGGCACTCTATACCATACGGATTATAAAGTGGCAGGGAGCCTGGCTCCCAGGATGTCCTCAACAGATGGAACCTGCTTTCCTGGGATTTGTTTTTGTTCAGTCATCATCAACTGAGTTTTCGGGGTAGGTCAAGAGGGTTCTCATGGTCCAGAGGAGAAATTGAGGCTCAGAAATGTCAAATGACTTGCCCAAGGCCACGCACCGATCAAATCACACGGCGGCTCCTGACCCAGGCTTGTCTGACCCTGGGCTCTGCTCACGTCCAGTGTCATGGCCTACCTGGCCTAGCTGCTTGCCTCCCTGATGTCTTTGTGTCCGGCTCCAGGCCTGGGGCAGTGGCTGGGCCCCTACGGTGTCTGGTGGCTGGCCTGAGCCCTCTGTCCTCTCCCCTGCCTCCCATCATGGGCTCTCCTGAGTCTGGTCCTCGGCTGAGGGGCCCACTGCCGTGAATCGGCCCCCTTAGTAGCGTTGATTAGAGGCCTCCTCCTACAAACATCAAAGCTTCAATTAACATGGGCCGCTTGCAACCCTCTTGCAAAACTCTGATAAGAATAGAATTTTCTCTTGGAAAATGGATTTTTATTTAGTTGTGTGTACTGTTGGTTAAATGACCTACTCTATACACTGGCGCTGAGATTCCAGGGACAATTAGGGGGCTCGTCAGGAACTGGTTATCTGAAGGAAACAGGCGCTGGGCTGTTTAGCTGTCTAATATCCTGACAGGGGGTGGGGGGCAGAGGCAAATTAAAAAAACCCTTCTTTCCTTCTCCAGACAGGGGTGCTGAGGGTGGTTTGCTGAGTTGGGGCTTGGTTGGGGGAGGCAGAGAAGCCCTAGCTCATGCCCTCCTGGGGGTGTGGCTGGGTTGGGGGCCCCCAGCCTTGTACCTAGCCTGCTGAGTCTCTGTGTGTGTGTACATGTGCACAGGAGTTTCTGGGATGCTGCTGAGAGAAGAGCCTGGCCTCTTTCAGGGAGGCCTGGGGAAGATGTCTGGCTGGGTAGGGAGGGGTCAGGGCCTCGGAATGCAGCAGGGCTAAGGGCACCCAAACAGGGGAGAATACGAAGAAGGTCAATGGGCCCCTCACTTTTTCAGTGACCACTCCTATTAAACTTGGCCTTCTCCAAGAGAAGAGGGATAACTTTTGGGAGATGCTGTCTCTTTAATCTCATTGCTTCTGGGAGAGGACAACAAACACTCTTCTCCCAGCCCAGGATATACATGCCTTTGCTCTGACTGGCAAAGTCAAAGCTCACCGAGAGGTCATTGGGTCCATACCTCTGACTTAAACCATCATGCTTGGATCTTTATGGTCTTGAAGATCCTTTGGAAGAGGGTGTCTTCTATTCTCTCCAGCCCTTCCTGATCTGCCATCCACCACCAGAAAAGTTCTTTCTATTGTCTAACCACATCCCTCCTGCTGCGCTCCAAGTCTCTCTTGAATCAGGTTGATAAATTTGATGGAGTGGGGGACTTAGGTTTAGGGGAGTGGCCTGGTTAGGAGAGGGAGTGTTTGGATGGGGGTGAGGAGATGGTTGGGGACAGCAGAGGATGGGAATATGAAGAACGGCAGCTCGCCAAGCAGCATCTCTTCTTTGAGTCAGGGAGGCCTGGCGTAGCTTGACTGTATTGATTCAATTATTCCCTACAATGTAATACTCTGCATTTGCGTGATAGCAACAAACAGAGTTGAAAGACATACAAAAATAAATGATCTGAAAGTTAATATGGCTGAATGGGCATCTATGAATTCAGGGAGAGAGGTTTTGTTTTACATTGTAAAATCAATAGTGTGCAGAACAATGTCCTAACTTCCCCCGGGGACCCTAGCGAACCCGCCTGTATCGATCGCCATGCAAATTAACTGAATTCATGAAATCCACATTGCTGGGTAATTGATGCTTCTTATAATTACCTCCGAGTTATGAGCTTTTAGGGGATTGCATTGATTCCTGGGCAGCGGGGAGGGTAGGACAGGGCAGCGAAGAAGCTGGGTTCCTGGAACTGCTGGCAGAGGCTGCTCAGGTGGGTATGGGCAGGTGGGGGATGGTCAAGGCTAAGAGAGGGGCATTTGCCTGGTGGTGGTGAGATCCTTATCCCTCAGGGTTTACTGACCCAGCCCATGAGAAGCTGGGAGTTGGGGGACACTTCAGCAGCTATACTTGGGCATTTGAAGGACTCCCAGTAGGATGGGTGCCCTGGCATCTGGAGATCCTGGGAAGCTGAGACTACTTTCAGGAATTAATAATAGCAAACTCTCATTTAGCATTTATTATGTGCCAGGCATGTTTTCAAGTATTTTTACACATAGAGAACTCAATACATCCTCAAAACAACCTACGACGTATGTACTATTATTGTTCCCTTTGATTATTGAAGAAGGCTCAGAGAGGTTAAGTAAGTTGCCCAAGGTCACACAGTAGCAGAGTTGGAATCCTTGACCACCAGCTAATCCATGCATGGAGTTCAGGAATGAACTGCCTTAGAGAAGTCTGCCATGAGAAATCTGCATGTCTGTGCATAGGAGTATTTTTCAGGAGGGTCTATAACTTGTATCAGATTACCACTGAAATAATCTGTAAGTATTTATTATGGAAACAGTGTTTCTATTATTTGTACAGTGATGAGTGGATCCACACTCTACAGTCACCACAGAGTGATATGCTCTGTGACCTTGGAGAAGTCCCCTAACCTGTCTGAGCCTCTTCCACAACTGGGAAACCAGGAGAGTGTCTCTGACTGACACAGCACATTTACTCATGTAAACTTCCCAGGGAGCCCTGAGCTGAAGGGAATGCTAGGCAGAAATTATGCCCATTTTATAGACAAGGAAACAGACCCAGACAGGCTAGTTCTCTTGTGGAAGATCATGTGGCAGGTTAGTGGCAGGGACATGATGAAGAGAGGGGAATGTCTCCAAACCAGGCGTGCCTCAGGCCGCCGTCTCTTTTCTGCCTGGAGACCCTCCTGTGTGGATCAGCAAAACCCACGGCGAGTCTAATTCTGGGTCTTGCAGCCTGCATCCTGGTCCCTCTTCCTTAGAGCCACATGCCAGCTTGGCTCTTGTGTGTCCCTTCTCCCCACTGCTGATGCTTGGCAAAGTCATCACTCCTTTCCGGGCTCAGCCCTTTCTATGCACAATGAGCGGACTTTGGGAGTCAGGGCTGGAGCCGGCCAAGGGGTGTTCTTGGCCACAGGGTCGGAGGGCTGCGTTGGAGCCCAGAGGAGTGTCCTAACGAATCCTGTCTCCACACTTCCCAGAAGGTGTGTGGGTGATGCCAGCCCCTTCTCTTCCTTCTCTGGGCTTGGTGGAAGGTGAGGGTTCACCATTCAGGTCACCCCTGCTGCCTCTCTGGCTTTGTTTTGGAGCAGTCGAGGCTGAGGTTCAGAGAGACTCCTCTCCTGATTGGTGGGCTCTGGCCTGGTGGAGCTGAATCACTATGAGGCACCGTCCATGCTGGAGACCTGGCCTGGCTCCGCGTCCTTTCCAGGGCTGTCTGGGCTGGCCAGGTGGCACTCACAGCAGGGAGAACAGGGCTCAGAGTTCAAGGTACTGACTGGGGCGACTTGGCTGCTTGACCTTCCCTGTGGCTAGAGCTTCTGCCTGGCTCTGGAGGACTAGGTGGGAGAGGATGTGAGCAGGGGCAGTGTGGGTACATGTTTAGGGGCTTCTGGACATTTAAGGAGGGCCTGCCAGGGCTGCTCCCCTGGGATCTCATGTAATTCTCACTACAATGCTGTGGATCTGATGCCGTTTTGTCCCCATTTCCTGGATGAGGAGACTGGGGCTTGTAGAGGTTAGCGGAGCAGAGGAGCCTCAGTGAATAACCAAGAGCTGTGATGAGAATGACACAAGGTCCAGGCCATGATGTGCTCTGTAAATAAGTCCTCAATGAATTGAGGAGAGTTATGGGACAGGAATGACCATTGTCCTTTTCTCCCCCCTAGCCTTTCCTTTTAAGATGTTCTAGCACATTAATTCAGACCCTAAATAAAATGACAATGTGAATGTCAGGAAGTGA
Organism: Ailuropoda melanoleuca; assembly: GCF_002007445.2. Lineage (NCBI taxonomy): Eukaryota > Metazoa > Chordata > Mammalia > Carnivora > Ursidae > Ailuropoda > Ailuropoda melanoleuca. Next base: position 12,731,311 of record NC_048225.1, on the reverse strand, counting down.
TGGAAGATGGGAAACCCCCGCCAGACCTGCTCTCCTGGCTGCAGGGGGCTGCAGGGGTGGGCGTCCTGATGTTTAAGGAGCTTCAGCTTTGTGTTTGATGTTGTATGTTCTTCATCTGCCTCCCGTGGACCGTGGCTTTTTGCCACACCATGAGGACAATACCCCACAAAACAGACTTATTGCCATTTTGCAGATGGGGAACTGAGGCAGAGAGTCAAGGTCATACCCAGATAGTAAGTGGTGGACTGAGGTGTGAGGCTAGGTGAGGTCAGCACCACCTTGTTCTCGCTTTGACCCTGGCCTGCCTGCTGGCCCAGGTAAGGCACACACAGCTGCGTCAATGTGGGCAGAGGCAGGGACGATGTGGACCTACTCTGCCCTGCCGCCCTTCTGGGAATGCAGGGCGATCCAGACCTGCCCACACCCTCCACAGCTAGCCCAGCCTGGGTGTCATTCAGAACTCCATCTGCAGCTGGACCTGCTGATATCTTGCCTTGGTGTCATCCCATCACCCCCTCAGCCTTCCTGCGGTGAGCACTGAGCTCAGCTGTTTATAACCAAGGCCCATAGGGCTCTAGACCCAGCCACAAGCCCCCTGTATCATCTATCCACTGCTGCATAACAAATTGCTACATAATTTAGTAGCTTGAAACAATATTTATTTAAAGATTTTATTTATTTATTTGAGAGAGAATGAGAGAGGGAGGGAGAGAGAGAGAGGGAAAGCACACAGGGAGAGTGTGAGAGAGAATCAGACTCCTCACTGAGCAGGAAGCCCGATGTAGGACTCAATCCCAGGACCCCAACATCACGACCATTGCTCAAGGCAGATGCTTCACTGACTGAGCCACCCAGGCAGCCGCCCCTTGTTTGTTATTTGTTGTCTGATGCAGTCTCTGTGGGTCAGGAACTCAGGAGTGTCTTAGCTAGATGGGTTTGGCTCAAGGTCCACCCGGTTGCAGTCGAGATGTCGGCTGGGGAAGCATCATCTGGAAGCTTGACTGTGGCTGGAGGAGCCACTTCCAAGATGGCGCACTCACTCCATAGGACTGCTTGAGTGTCTTCACAACATGACTACCCTCAGAGTGAGTGATCCAAGAGAGAGCAAAGGGGAAGCCGCAACGTCTCGTATGGCCTCATAGTGGAAGTCACGCAGTCGCTCCCACTGCATTGTATTTTGTGGATAGAAGCAATCCCTACTCCACACTCAAGTGGAGGGGAGTTAGCTTCATTATTTGAAGGTAGGAGTGTCAGAAGGAATGGTGGACATGTTTCAAAATCACTGCACTGTCAACTGCTCTTTTTTACTAATAAAGATAAGCCACCCAGCTCTTTACCAGATCACAACCAGGACTTCACCCACTGCTCATTGGGGAACACTCCCCCACCTGTTGCTCCCCACTTCTTCTGAGGGCTGGGTGGGTCTGCAGCCCCATCCTCTCTATCAACCTGGTCTCCTCTGGCATTCACGGCCCCAACCTGCCTTTCCAGCCCATCTCTACCCACTTTCTTGGATTCTAGCTCCATGTTTTTGCTTCCTTCTTTCCAATGATAATAGCTATGTTTTGTTGACCACCCACTCTGTGTCAGGCACTATATAGATGTTGTCTGTAATTCCTAAACAGTTCTGCCAGATGGGGAGAAAGAGGCTCAGGCAAGTTAGGTAACTTGCCCAGGAACACACAGCTGGTCAGTAGGAGACTCAGGATTCAAACAGGCTGGTCTGTCCTGCCTCCTGCTGGGGGTCCTGCTGGGGGTCCTGCCACTGTCCACCTGACAAGCCTTTCCTTCCCCTTCTTTTTGGTCCTTCCCAGCCTTCTGGGCCTGGCTCAAGCATAACCTCCAGGGGGGGCTTTCTCTGATGCCTCCAGCTGGCAGTGAGTGATCCAAGAGTCCCTCTGTGTTATTGTCATCTTGTTATTTGTGCACATACCCTATTTTCTCTCTTAGCCTATGCGAGGTTTGAAGACATAATTTATCTAATGGTTCCTTTGTCCCCCAAGGTCCCTGGCACATAGTGGGAGCTCAGCAAGAATTTGGGATACAAGTGAATGCAATGGTCCCGCCCAGCCCACCAGCTGGGATTCTGAACTCAGGGTCCCCAGGTGGAGCTGGATGCTGCAAGGCTATCCCACCAGGGGAAAGGTCCGAAACCAGAGCCTCTGTGCCCCTCTGCCCAGTGTCAACATCCCACCCCTCCTTGCTTCAGCGGGCCATCTGGGCTGGCTCCTTCCTCCTGGCCTCAGCCCCATCGGTTCCTGTTATCGCAGCCCCAAATTCTCTGCTCTTTCTTCCCTAAATTGATTCGCAGTGCAGTCAAACCTCTCTCTTTATTGGACTTCTCAGGCCTCTTTAGGTTTGTTCCTGGAATCTTTTGTGCCCCCTCCCCTAGCTCCTCCAAGCCACACGCCTGGGCCCCTGCCCCCCACCCTACCCCTCTCCCTGGGGACACTGGACCTGTTGCTGGTCTCCAGCCTGCCTGCCCTCCCTCCTCCCCTCCCTGCTTCCCTCCTGTGGGGCCCCTCCCTGCGCCCATCTCCCTGCTCTTGTCTCCAAGGTTACCCGGTGACTTTGCTTCCTCTTCCCACCTCCCATTTCTTAGCTGCTCTTGAAGGGGGGGTGGGGGGTGGAAGCGCCTTGAGAGATGGCGCCTTCTCCCTCCTCCCTGGTCCTTCCACTGAGGGGGTCTGTCTCTTTGTCTCCTTCTTTCCTTCCTTTCCTCTGCCTTGCAAGCTTGCCTTTCCCTCCCGCTTTGTCACATTCTCTCCTGTTCCTCGTCTCTTTGTCTCTCTCCTTTTTTTTCTACTTCTTTGTTTCTCCATCTTTCTTTTTCTCCCTCTCACTTTCTATTGAATTCAGCAAGAATAAAGGATTAAACCTGGCCCCCGTTGCCCAAAGGGGCCCTCACCGGCACCCCATCTCTAGGCTTTGGTGCTAGGGGTCTTTGTGAGAGGAAATTTAAGACAGCCCAAGGTAGGGCAGAGCTCTGTTCAGGGCAGGTCAAGAGGTGCTTAGAGGAGGGGAGTGGGCAAGACCCTACAGTAGCAGGTGCACCCTGCTTTCCAAATATATGCTAGGTGTGAGGACAGACCAGTGCCCCTCCCACCCGTCTCTGGCAGAAACAGAAGTTAAGGCTGAGGGAAGGAGCCCGGCTCCCCTGTGTTTGGGCAAATGCTGTCACTTGGCAGAGGTTTGCTGCAGGCTGCCTGTGCCTGTGATCTACAGGTTGCTCCATTTTCATCACTCTAGGCCACGCACATGACGAGCCTAGCACAGAGCCTGGCACACAGCAGGTGCTCAGTTAGCGTGTGTCTCCTTTCTAAGGAAGGGATTGCCCACAGCCTCTGACCTCCTGGTCCCAAGGGCATTATGTAACATTCTAGGAGAAGTGAAACTTTCCCAAGAACCTTTTAGGGGACTTTCCCAGAAAAATTAAAAGAAGAATTTTTTTTCTTTGGGAAATGTCCATTTCCCTCTGTTGAAAATTTCCCATTTTTCTCTCAGGCTTTGATATCTGCACCAAAACACAGTAAATGGCTTCTATATTTCAACATGATCATTATATCTTAATGCATTTTATGTTCCTAAACTAACAGTGATAAGGGACCCTAAAAACAAGACCTTGCATAAATTTGGACTCCCTCATGTTTTCCCCTTGGCCTCAGCATTTCTGGATTCCTCCCCCACCCCCTCCCTGCATATGTCTCCAGACTAGTGCCCTGGGAGATCAGGCTGAGATGACAGGTGCTAGGTGCTGCTACATACAGAAGCAAGGGGAAGGCTGCCAGCTCAGCCAGGCTCAGCCAGGCCCACCCATCCAGACCTGGCCAGACCCTGTCAAGCACAGTCAGCTCTAACCAGGCCCAGTCAGATCCCATCAGACCCAGCTAGGCTGCACGGAGGCTTCAGTTCTTGGCGGGTCCTTCCTGGTCCCACAGAGGGGCCCTTTCTGGCTTCTGTCCCAGATTCCCAGGATAAACAAAGGAATCCTAGTTCAGGCCATTCTCTCTTCTCCCACAAGTATTTGGAAACACCTAGTTTCAGGTGCCAGTTCTAGGCCATCCTCCAACTCCTGGAATGCGTCCTGTCTTCCTTGTTGACCTATTACCACTGTCTTTTCAAAAATGGGTGTTATAACTCACTTCCTTCTGGAAGCCTTCCCTGATTAACTCCATTCATTCATTGAACACGTATTTATGGAATGTCTGCCACATGCCAGGTACTACAATAGACCCTAGGAATATATTTGTGAACAACACAGGTGAGGTTCATGCCCCCATGAGGCTGACATGGGAGAGACAGACAGTAAAAAGAAGGACAGGTGACTAATAGGGGATGCTACCCTGGCGGAAGGGGCAGGGGAGGCCCGGTCTGTTCTCCAGGGGGAAAAATCCTATCTTGAGAGGGACATTCTAGTTCATCTCTCCACTCACTAGTGGTGTGAGCTTGGGCAAGTCACCTATCTCTGAGCTCATTTTCTTCATCCATGAAAGAAAAGAGCTTGGAAAAAGGTCTCTTTTTGCTCTAGAATTATTGTGTCTTTACTGCAAAGAAAATTTGCTTTCAGATAAATTCATTAACATATTACATTATTTCTTGAGTCTTATGTGGCCATTGTAGAAAACCGTAAAATTCCAATTAAGCATAAAGCAAAAAAAAAAAAAAAAAAGTAATAAACACAACAAAATAGATACGCAAACAAACTGACAAAAACATCCTAGCCACAATCCCTTCTCTCAGGGATAACGGCTCCTGGGACTTGGGGAATGTAGGCTCAGGCTAAAGCTGGCAGTGAACCTCTGCCCAGGTCTGGGACCTGCGCTGTTGTCTCCACTCACTCCTCCCCTGTCCCTGCCCATGTGGTGCCAGTGCTGAACCAGGCATGCAGAAGCTGGGGGCAACATCTCCAAGGGCAGAGGGCCCCTCTATGGCTGCTTGGACTGGTCTGCAGTCACGGCCGTGTCCACTGATGAGAGGCCACCCTTCCAAGGTGCACAGAGGTGGATCCCTCCAGGTGCAGGCTGAGCAGAATATGCTGGCTGCGTCTTCCCTGGGGGCTGCGTTGGACTCTGCCTGGGTGCGCCCCACCGTGCAGGTGGGGATGCAATGCAGCGTGTGGCCAAAAGATGGCAGCACTGCATTGCCTCAGTCCAGCGCTGCAGCAGGGTAGCAGGAAGAGCCCATCACTGGTGTGCCCAGGTCTGGAAAGGGTCCTTTGCCCTCCAAGCCTCTGGGTGGGGACTACCACTTTGGCTGGGCCGCACAGAAGGTGTGGTTCACGTGGCCTCCACGCAGAGCAACAGAAGGATCATTGCGTTCTGGAGGCTGTGACCCTGGCCTTCATTGCTGAATTGCTCCCCACACCTCCAGGGTTGCTGCTGTTTAGGCGGAGAACAGCCTGGGGTGGGATCTCAAGACCCTGGATAACTGTAGCCTGGCCCCCTCTCCTCCCCCGTGCCTCCACCCTCACAGCTTCTCTTCACTTGTAGATACCAGGGCTGGGAGGGGACAGGATGGCTAAGATGTCAATTCCAGTCTCACTGTCTGGCCTCCAAGCCCAGTTTCACCATTTGCTTGCTCGATTACCTTTGGCAAGTAATTAACCTCTCTGCGTTTTCTTATCTCTAAAAGGGGAACAATAAAAATAATGTTAGGTTTTATTATTGCTAGCTATTCTAATCACAGCTCTGAAAGACCTCCCCTCCCCAGTATATTAGGCCAATTCAGAAGCATTTCTCAGTGGTCTTATTTCCTAATAGGCCCTGCACTTATCCCTATCTCCCCCTCAGGACCCCTCACCTCTCTATATTTCCTGTCAATAATAGCCCATCAATACCTGCCATTTACTGGGGATAGACACCATGCCAGGCATTATGCATACATTTCAATTGATCCTTGTAAGAAGCCTTTGAGATACCATCTCACACAAGGGGGAAAACTGGGTCTCAGAAAGATGAAGTAACTCACCCAAGGTCACACAGCAGAGCCAGGATCCCAGCCCAGGTGTCCCAGTTCTGGACTGTCTTTCTTCAGACCCTTCACCCCCACTCTCCCAAGCTGGGCTGTTTTCTCCTGTTCAGACACCGTTCAGGTTCCAGAGCCCCTTTCTCTGGGGTTCTGGCCTTGCTCCAAACCCTGGGTATTGTTGGTACATCTGCTGCGCTCCTGAGTGCATGGGTGAAGGGGGGTGTGGAGGGCAGGACTGAGCTTCAGACTGCCCTTGGGTGGGTGTCCTCTACACAGGGCAGGCGGGGGACGGAATAACTCCTAGAGGCTAGCGCCCAACCCTGCCTGGTGCCCCCCGCTACTGCTGACTTGTTAGGCCAAGGAAGCTGACACCCTAACAGCGCTTGTCAGACTCCAATGAGTTGATGATGTGGAAACTGGTTATTAAGTGTAATAGCAGTGGTTTGGTTTTTCCGCGGTTCTGCCTGTAAGTGCCTAAGTGACAGCTGGCTTGTGCCACGGTGCTGCATTCTAAATGGGGCACTGGGGAGGGAATGGGGGGCCCTTTTCAAGCTCTGGACGGAGGGAGGTCAGGAGGTGCTGCCTGCGTGTGCCTCTTCTGTGGGCCAGGCCTTCCAGCCTAGGTGGGAGGATGAACCCTGACTTCTGGGCCAGGGCATGGCTAGATGGAATGTGTGGATTCAGGACATCAAACCATGTAGTGATGTGTCTCCAAACCTACTGGGTCCTTATGAACAGGATGTTCCTTCTTGATCTGATCCCTGGGTCAACAGTTCCACAATCGGATTGGAAATCCAGAGGCCCGGGGTCTAAGCCCTGTTTGTGACCTCAGGAACATGGCTTAACTCTTTGAGTTGCCCCATCTCCATAATGAAGGGTTTGAACAGAGATAATTTATTCATTTAACTACAAGTGTCACACATGGACAATGGATAGAAGCTTAGTGTTAGATATATTTCGTTTGGCCCACACAGTTCTTTAAATTTAAATGCCAACATTTAAAATTCTAGACTTTCCAACAGAGATCCACATTTCTGACTTTTCTTCAAAAATTGGAAGAATTGGTAACTGGGCCTGCATGCCCACATGGCAACAGTTGGCTGCAATGGTACCCCCCCCCCCGAGACAGAGTTATATTCTCCAGTTTACCACACACAGTGCCCACCACTCTGAAGCCCAGTGCCAAGGGCTATTTGACTTGCTACACCTGGTCTACCTTACACATCTGCATTCAGTGGCTGACCCGCATCAGAATTCACGGGGCCCACTTCATGTGTGGCATCACGCTTTTCACTCCAGAAATTACGATGATAAACTGAAGAGCTTAGAATAGGGAACTGAGACCTGTAGCAGTCTTAATATAAATCTTAAAGAAACAGAAGTTATCCCCATCATCTTTTTCTGCTTACAATCCTTGGATTCTGTAATACCATGTTTCTCTGACTCTCTCTCCCTCAACTACTGTAATGAAATATTTCACTCAGAATAATCTCCATGTCCATGCTCAGGTCTGGAAGGGAGATTGTCCTCTTCTCCCTGTCCCCATCACACCTCACCTTGACCCTTCGAATAACTTAGCCCCCCCAACCCTAAGTGTGTCATAATCTAGCCATGTACTCTCTGCCTTAGTTTCCTTATGTGCAAAATAGGCCATTGGGTTGTAGAAAAGTTTTGAGTTTTGTGTTTGAGTGTTTCAGGCAACCTAGTCAATGAGTGACCTTGGACAAGTCACTTTACCTCTCGGAGTCTCCTCCTCTGCAAAATGGGGATAGATACCAGCATTCTTGTATAAGAAATTGTGTTCTGGAAACTGAAATGTACTATTCAAATTCACAATTAGTGTTATTAATTTTGTAAGTATAAACAGCATGAGATATCTCCCCCTGCCCTGTATCAAGGGGATGGCAGGGAATAATGGGAAGAGCTATGCATGGTGGTACTTTGGAAGGGAAACTGTTCCAGTCCACAAGGGATTCTTGTATTGCAGTTATTAATATAGTCTCACCAAATGGTCTTGGCTGGAAGCCCGAAGGGGTAGCAGCTGCTGAGACTTGGAGCTCTCCACCATTGTGGCTCCTGTCTAACTTCTGCTCAAGATGACATCCATCTTTCCCTCTTCTCCAGGCCGGCTTTGCTCTGTCCTGTGAGTCTTGTCCCAGTGGCCCTTCTAACCCAGCTCTGTCTGCACCCCACACTACCCTTACTTTCTGGGCACAGATGTCAAGGGCAATTGAGTGCCCATCTCAGAGAGGTTTTAGTGATGACCCAATTTTTCATTCAATGGACAGATGATTTTTTGAGCCCCCACCATGTGCCAGGTACATGTGGCGTAGAAAGAACAGGTACTGTTCTGGAAATTCATGTTAAAGTGATGAAAAGACACATGAATTCTCAAAGATAAAAAAAGCAGGAAAATATGGTGGCCGGGAGTGGGTGGTCAGGAGACCTCTTGGAGGGGAATGAAAGGTGGAATGAAGCCTTCATGGGAAAACTGAAGGGGATGCATTCCAGGCAGAGGGAATGATCTTGCCTTGGCCAGACTCCTTACTGAAATGATAAAGAACAGAGAGGGCAAGTGTCTTGCGTAAGGTAGCACAGCCATTCAGCAGCAGCAGAGGACGACTAAAATCCTGTTCCTCTGATTCCCAGGCCAGTGCTCTGCCATTGTAGCCCTTATTTTTTTTTTTTGTATGAAATGTCAACTTCTCATGGGCAAGACTGAACCATCTCTGAACTCCTCACCTCTCCATCATTTTTCTTTTAAATGTTATTTTATTATATTGTGTTAATCACCATACAGTACATCCCCAGATTCCGATGTAAAGTTTGATGCTTCATTAGTTGTATAACACCCAGTGCACCATGCAATACGTGCCCTCCCTACTACCCATCACCAGGCTATCCCCTTCCCCCACCCCCTCCCCTCTGAAGTCCTCAGTTTGCCTCTCACAGTCCATAGTCTCTCATGTTTCATTCCCCCCTCTGATTACCCCCCTTTTCTTTATCCCTTTCTTCCCCTACCGATCCTCCTAGTTCTTATGTTCCATAGATGAGAGAAATCATATGATAATTGTCTTTCTCTGCTTGACTTATTTCACTTAGCATTATCTCCTCCAGTGCCGTCCATGTTGCAGCAAATGTTGAGAATTCGTTCTTTCTGATAGCTGAGTAATATTCCATTGTATATATGGACCACAGCTTCTTAATCCAGTCATCTGTTGAAGGGCATCTCGGCTCCTTCCATGATTTGGCTATTGTGGACAATGCAGCTATGAACATTGGGGTGCATATGGCCCTTCTCTTTACTACGTCTGTATCTTTGGGGTAAACACCCAGTAGTGCAATGGCTGGGTCATAGGGTAGTTCAATTTTTAACTTTTTAAGGGACCTCCACACTGTTTTCCAGAGTGGCTGTACCAACTTGCATTCCCACCAACAATGTAGGAGGGATCCCCTTTCTCCACATCCTCTCCAACAATTGTTGTTTCTTGCCTTGTCTATCTTTGCCATTCTAACTGGCGTAAGGTGGTATCTCAGTGTGGTTTTGATTTGAATTTCCCTGATGGCTAATGATTTTGAACATTTTTTCATGTGTCTGTTAGCCATTTGTATGTCTTCATTGGAAAAGTGTCTGTTCATATCTTCTGCCCATTTTATGATTTGTTTATTTGTTTCTCGTGTATTGAGTTTGAGAAGTTCTTTGTAGATCTTGGATACCAGTCCTTTATCTGTGGTGTCCTTTGCAAATATATTCTCCCATTCCGTGGGCTGTCTCTTAGTTTTTTTGACTGTTTCCTTGGCTGTGCAGAAGCTCTTTATCCTGATAAAGTCCCATAAGTTCATTTTATCTTTTATTTCTCTTGCCTTTGGAGATGTGTCGTGAAAAAGGTTGCTCTGGCCGATGTCATAGAAGTTGTTGCCTATGTTCTCCTCTAGAATTTTGATGGATTCCTGTCTCACATTGAGGTCTTTCATCCATTTGGAGTTTATTTTTGTGTATGGTGTGAGAGAGTGGTCAAGTTTCATTCTTTTGCATGTAGCTGTCCAATTTTCCCAGCACCATTTATTGAAGAGACTGTCTTTTTTCCACCGGATGTTTTTTCCTGCTTTATCAAAGATTAGTTGCCCAAAGAGCCGAGGGTCCATTTCTGGGTTCTCTATTCTGTTCCATTGGTCGATGTGTCTGTTTTTGTGCCAGTACCATGCTGTCTTTGTGATCACAGCTTTGTAGTACAGCTCGAAATCCGGCATTGTGATGCCCCCAGCTTTGTTTTTCCTTTTCAACAGTTCCTTGGAGATTCGGGGCCTTTTCTGGTTCCATACAAATTTAAGGACTATTTGTTCCAGTTCTTTGAAAAATGTCCTCGGTATTTTGATCGGGATAGCATTGAAAGTGTAGATTGCTCTGGGTAGTATGGACATTTTAACTATGTTAATTCTTCCAATCCATGAGCATGGAATATTTTTCCATCTTTTTATGTCTTCCTCAATATCTTTCAAAAGTGATCTATAGTTTCTAGCATATAGGTCCTTTACGTCTCTGGTTAAGTTAATTCCAAGGTAACGCATGGTTTTTGGTGTTATTGTAAATGGGATGGATTCCCTAATTTCTCTTTCTTCAGTCTCGTTATTCGTGTATAGAAATGCAACTGATTTCTGGGCATTGATTTTGTATCCTGCCACCTTACTGAATTGTTCTATAACTTCTAATAGTTTGGGAGTGGATTCCTTTGGGTTTTCCATATAGAGTATCATGTCATCTGCAAAGAGAGACAGTTTGACTTCTTCTTTGCCGATTTGGATACCTTTGATCCCTTTTTGTCTTCTGATTGCTGTTGCAAGGACTTCTAGTACTATGTTGAATAATAGTGGCGAGAGTGGGCATCCTTGTCGTGTTCCTGATCTTAAGGGAAAGGCTTCCAGCTTTTCCCCATTGAGAATAATGCTTGCAGTAGGCTTTTCATAGATGGCTTTTATGAGATTGAGAAATGTACCCTCTATTCCTACACTCTGAAGGGTTTTAATCAGGAAAGGATGCTGTATTTTGTCAAATGCTTTTTCTGCATCAATTGAGAGGATCATATGGTTCTTGAGTCTTTTCTTGTTGATATGATGTATCACATTGATTGATTTGCGAGTGTTGAACCATGCTTGCATCCCAGGTATGAATCCCACTTGGTCATGATGGATAATCCTTTTAATGTACTGTTGGATTCTATTAGCAAGGATCTTGTTGAGGATTTTGGCATCCATATTCATTAGAGAAATCGGTCTGTAATTCTCCTTTTTGAGGGGGTCTTTGCCTGGTTTGGGGATCAAGGTAATATTAGCCTCATAGAATGAGTTTGGTAGCTTTCCTTCTGTTTCTATTTTTTGAAATAGCTTTAGGAGAATAGGTATTATTTCTTCTTTGAATGTTTGGTAGAATTCCCCAGGAAAACCGTCTGGGCCTGGAGTTTTATTATTTGGAAGGTTGTTTATCACTGACTCAATTTCTTCATAGTTAATTGGCCTATTTAAGAAATCTATTTCTTCCTGTTTCAGTCTTGGTAGTTTATAGGTTTCCAGGAAGGCCTCCATCTCTTCCAGATTGTTTAGTTTTTTGGCATATAGCTGTTGATAAAAGTTTCTAATAATCCTTGCAATTTCAATGGTGCTGGTCGTGACCTCTCCCTTTTCAGTCATAATTTTAATAATCTCAGTCCTTTCTCTTTGTTTTTGGACAAGTTTTGCCAGTGGTCTATCAATTTTATGGATTCTCTCAAAGAACCAGCTTCTAGTCCTGTTGATCTGCTCTACTGTGGTTCTGGTCTCTAATTCATTGATTTCTGCTCTAATCTTGGTCAACTCCTTCCTTGTCAGTGGGTTAGGCCTGTCCCTCTGTTGCTGTTCCAGTTTCTTGAGGTGAGAATATAGAAACTGCATTTTAGATTTTTCTATTCTTTTGAGTGAGGCTTGGATGGCTATGTATTTCCCCCTTAGGACTGCCTTTGCAGTATCCCATAGGTTTTGGACCGTTGTGTATTCATTCTCGTTGGTCTCCATAAATTGTTTAATTTGTTTTTTGATTTCCTGGTTTATCGAGTCATTCTTGAGCAGGATGGTTCTTAGCCTCCAAGTGTTTGAGTTTCTTCCAGGTTTTTCCTTGTGGTTGAGTTCCAATTTCAGAGCGTTGTGGTCTGAGAATATGCAGGGGATAATTTCAATCTTTTGGTATTGGCTGAGACCTGTTTTGTGTCCCAGAGCATGATCTATTCTTGAGAATGTTCCATGGGCATTTGAATAGAATGAGTATTCTTTGGTTCTGGGGTGTAGTGTTCTATATATATCTATGAGGTCCAACTCGTCGAGTATGGCATTCAAAGCCTTTGATTCTTTGCTTAGTTTTTGCCAGGGTGTTCTGTCTATTTCTGATAGTGGGGTGTTGAGGTCCCCTACTATTACTGTGTTCTTATCTATATGTCTCTTTATTTTGGTTAAGAGTTGGCTTGTGTATCTTGCTGCTCCCCTGTTGGGGGCATATATATTAATAATTGTCATATCCACTTGTTGAATACTTCCTTTAAGAATAATATAGTGCCCTTCTGTATCTCTCTCTATGGCCTCTAGTTTAAAATCCAGTCTATCTGATATGAGAATTGCTACTCCAGCTTTCTTTTGAGGTCCATTTGCGTGGAAGATGGTACTCCATCCCCTTACTCTAAGTCTGAATGCATCTTTGGGTTCAAAATGAGTCTCTTGTAGACAGCAAATGGATGGGTCATGTCTTTTTATCCAATCTGCAACCCTGTGGCGTTTTATGGGAGAGTTTAAGCCATTTAGATTGATAGAGATTATTGACAGATATGATTTTAATGATGCCATTTCTCTTTAAAGTCTTTGTATCGGTTGTGACTTGCTGCTCTGTATCACTCTTGGGGCCTTTTTACCTTTATAGAGCCCCCCTTAATATCTCCTGTAGGGCTGGTTTCGTGGTTACGAAATTGGTTAATGATTGGCGATTTTGGAACGTCTTTATTTCTCCATCAATTCTGAATGACAGCTTTGCTGGATAAAGGATCCTTGGCTGCATGTTTTTCTCTGAAAGAGCTTTAAAAATGCCCCCCCAAGCCTTTCTCTCATTCCAGGTCTCTGTAGACAGGTCTGACGTAATCCTGATACCTTTGCCTTGGTACGTGAGAAATTTCTTTGCCCTGGCCGCTTTCAATACTGTATCCTTGGATCTAATATTTGCGAATTGCACTATGACATGCCGTGGCGTAGGTTTGTCCTGGTTGAGCTTGGATGGGGTCCTCTCTGCCTCTTGGACACGAATGCTTGTTTCCCTTGCTAGATTAGGGAAGTTTTCAGCTACAATTTGTTCAAATATCTCTTCTAGACCTCTGTTTTTCTCCACCCCTTCAGGGATGCCGATGATTCTGACATTGGATCGTTTCATAGAGTCAGTAATCTCCCGTAATCTACATTCGTGGGCGTGGATTTTTTTAAGACCAGCTTCTATTTTCGTTTTTTCTTCTACTAACCCATCCTCCAATTCGCTAACGCGTTCCTCTGCCTCGGTGACCCTGGCCGTCAGAGCCTCTAGTTTTGACTGCATTTGGCTCATAGAATTTTTAATTTCTGTCAGATTCGCTCTCATTTCTGCCCTTAGGGATTCTATATTCTCAGCAACGCTTTCTCTGATGCTTTTTTCAAGTTTACTCATCATCTTGACCATTGTTGCTCTGAATTCCATTTCTGATAATTGGGATACATCCATATGTATTAATTCTGTGGCCGAGGCCAATTCTGTGGCAGAGGCCACAGACTCATTATCTTTTCTTTGCTGGGGGGGACTTCTCCTTCTCGTCATTCTGATGAAGAGAGATTGCAGGGTTGTCCAGAGCCCAAGTGTTGACTGGGACCCAGGCCGTGCGCCCTTGTTTTATAGAGATCTTAGGGATGTGGGCTTCTTCCTTAAAGAGTTTATTTATTTATTTGAGAGAGAGAGAGACAGTCAGCAAGAAAGGGAACCCAAGCAGAGGAGTGGGAGAGGAAGAAGCAGGTTCCCGGTGGAGAAGCCCGATGAAGGACTCCTTACGGAGCGTTGTGATCACACCCTAATCCGAAGACAGGTGCTTGGTGACTGCGCCACTCAGGCGCTCCGGGTTGTGGGCTTCTTGATTTTTCAGCCTGCCTTCTGGGGGAGGGGCCTGCCTGCAGGTACTCAGAAAACCCTGTTTGGGTAGAGTCTCTGTGTCCCTTGCGAGGGGGGATGGGGATGGGCACCCTGTGAGCCGGTATTTCCGGGCTTTTGTTCTCTGGCGGCTTTCCCTGGCGGTTTGCTATGCCTCTTCTGAGAGAGCAGCAGCGGCTGAAATTCAGCCTCTGTCTCAGAACAGAGGGATCGCGGATCGTTCTCCACTGATGTTCTGGCCACTTTAACTCTGTTTCTGTTGGTGCTGCTCAACCCTGCAGCATCCCGGGCTGTGCGCCCCACACCCGGCGTCCCAGCCCTCACTTCCAGGGCCGGCACGTCTCTGTCCTTTGTGTTTCCAACCCCGCCCGCCGCCAGCCGCCCCGCGCGGGCTCCCGGAGCTCCCCGTCTCAGTCTGGTGTCTCACGGGTGCTGTCCGCGAGTCCGCCTGCTCCCCCGTGCAGGTGGCCCGCCAACCGCCAGCCGTCCCGCGTGCGCTCCCGGAGCTCCCTTCTCAGCCTGCTGTCTCAAGCGTGCGGGTCCGCGGTCTGTCCGCTCCCCCTTGTAGGTGGCTACCGCTTCCCGGCGCCCTGACACGGCGGCTCCCTCCCCCTTCTGTTTAGCTTCCGATATCTGTGCGCGGTTTCACGGCTCCCCGCTTCGTACCTCGATACTCAGCGCTGGAGATGTTCATTTGTAGAGATCCAGATGTATCTTCCTGCGTCTCAGGCTGATTCCGTGGATATTCCTGCTGGTCTGGTACCTATCCAGCTCAACTCAGGGGACCGGCTGAAAAAGGTGTCCCCTACTCCTCCGCCATCTTAACCCCCCCCTCCATCATTTTTTGCACCCCAGCCCAGGGTCCTCCTGTGCACTGCTCTGCACCCAGGGCGGCTGCGCTCCTGCTCCAACTGTGCCCTCTGGAGGGACAAGGGACAAGGGACAAGGCAAAAGCACAGGGAAAGCAGAGTGGCCAAGTGGCTCCTGCCATTAATTGCTCAGTGCAATAAACCCAGTGGAATCCTAGCCTTATAATGGCCTCGTTTAATTAATGCTAAATGACTGTGGGACCCGTATGGATTTATACATTAGATCCACATTAACACCAAATCGTTTGATCACGAATAACTGTTAAAATAATGAACACAGGCGCTTTACAACTAGATGAGAAGGATGTGACCCAGCCTCCTGGGTGGGGAGGAGGGCAAAGCGCTCTTCTCCAAGTTCTGCCTCCTGGCCTCCTTTTCCTCCCTCTTTCTAAGTTGGCATTTCCAAAAGGTATTTATTGAGCTGTCCACGTGCTGGGCATTGTGCTCATTGTGCTAAATTTCCCTCCTGGAGCTTACAACCTATATGAGGTGTGCTCTTGAAAACAAAGCATATTGTAAGAAAAATACATCTATGAAGCATCTGGTAAGTTCTGTGGCTTTACAAATATCTTATTTAATGTTCTCGACATCGGGAGGTAGGTACTATGATCACTTCTCACTTGGCAGATGAGAAAATTGTGCTTGTGAAGGATGAGTGAGCGCCTCGCCCGAGGTCACCCACCTAGTTGAGGCAGGATAATTGAAAATCAAACACAGATGTAGCCTCCCAAAGCCTGTGGTAATTCCTTTGCATGGGCCTGCTTCCTAAGACCACAGTCTAGATGTAGTAGTGGTCCTCAACCTTGGCTGTGCTCCAGGCTCTTGTGATTGGAGCTTTCAGGGAGGGCTCCATGGAGGAGGGGGGCTTTGAAGGGTACCTGTAGGTGTGAGTTGGGGGTGAAGAGTTGGTGGGTAGAATTCTTGGATAGGGAGGGAAGAGGCATCCCTGTCTGTCCCTCTTGCCTTTTGTGCTCACACATCGCCTCCACAGAGTGTCCAAGTTCTTCTCCTTTCAAATAACTTCACTGAATCCTGAATCAGGTTATTTGATTTGCTCATTGGGGGGGGGCGGGGAAGAGTCGAGCATGGGGTGTGTCCTGTCCCATGGCCTCAGGAGGCACTGTCTTTATTCCCCATTGTTCACGTCATCACTTATGCCTCCCCTGGGCTTAACCAAGGAGGGAAGACAGGAGCGGACCCATGAGCAGATGGGGGATGATGAGCTTAGCAGGAAACAGACTGCACAGGACCACTCACTGGGCACGTCCACGGGAGAGGAATGTAGCGATGCCCAGCTCATTCTCTTCTGCCAGGACCTCCAGTCTCTAGAAATCTTACCTTCACCTTCCACGATATTCCCTGAGTGGGTCCGCCTCGGGCAGGGGCTGTTAGGAATGTCCCCGAGAGAGGGTCTGACTGTGGTCCCGAGGGAGCTCCTGGAGCAAATTGGAAATGCCACCCGGTTGGTGAAGGCAGAGCAGAGACGGCTGCCCTGCACCCTGCCCCAAGCCTGTGAAATGAGGTCATGTCCTGGAGGACACAAGGGTTGGCTCCCTGGGTTTCAAGCTCCAGTAGATGCTCGATACTAAGTCAAGTTCAGTCACGCTTACATCCCTTGGCGCATGCATTCCCTCCTGTTTCCGCTCTGGTAGGCCAGCCCTTGTCCTTTAAGACCCACCCCAGTCACCTCCCCTGAGAAGCCAGCCATGCTTCACTGTGGAGAATTAACCACTTCTGCTCTGTGTTTCCTGGCACTTTGCTTGCCCAAACAGCACAAATGTCACTGTATTACATTTGTACATAACTGCCTTCTGGGTAGCTGCACATAGGTGCCCTTCCAGAAGACACGAGGTTTGAAGTGGGACTGCATTCTCTCTCACACCAGAGTCCTGGACGTGCCAGCTCAGGCTGAGCTTAGCCATCTCCATTTTGGGTGGAAAGTTGCTGGGAAAGAGGGGGGGGAAAAAAAAGAAACACAGGACTAAGGAAATTTCCCAGGGAATCATGCACTACCGGGCCTGTGCGGGCGTGCGTAGCGTGCGGGCGTGCGTAGCGTGCGGGCGTGCGTAGCGTGCGGGCGTGCGTAGCTTGCGAGCGAGCGGTGGTTTCAGAAAGTCCTGCGGGCAGGTCCTGGGGGCCTCTAAGAGGCCCGGGGTTGACGTTCCTGTGACATTCCTGTGGGGCTTTGTCCCCTGAGCTGAGCTGCCAAATCCAGCTGCCTGCAGCAGGTTGCAGAGGACCCGCGAGCACCAGGCCAGTCAGCAGGCTGGAGATGATCCGTCTAACCGTCCACAGCGCAGACAAATGGGCACAATATTTTGGGTTCCTCTTCACTTACCCAGAACATAAATCAGTTTTCTGTAGGGAGTTCAGAACAATCTTTTGGAATTGGGTTCTGGAAATGGAGATGAGCCCAGGGGGCGCCCAAGGACTGACTACCTCCGAGGGGGCTCTGCCCGAGCGGCCCTGAGAGTGATGGGGCCGCATCTCAGCACCGTGCCACTGTCCCAGGTCAGATCTGCTTACTTTATTTGAAACTGGCTGAACATTTCAGACTTGATTCCCTAGGGAATAGGAACCGTTATGTATGATAAGACTGGATTGTGGAGGGGCTAGAAGGCCTGGGTAAAGAATTTGGCTTTAGTTACTTAAGGCAAATACCTGATATGTGTATCAAGGCTGCCCTCTTTCTCACCCATGGCAAGGATCGGTAACTGATCATAGCACGTTTTCCAATGAATCTGAACTTATCCTCAGTATCTTTCTCAACCCACTGGTCAAGATAGCTGTGACAACTGATTGGAGCTGGTACACAAAGGAAATCGATTTGCCATCCCTGGGTCCAGTCTCCTCACTGTACACATAAAAAAGAAAAAACTGAGGCTAAGGGAGATGATGTGACCTGCCCAGGGCCATCCTTAATTTGGTAGGCAGAAGGGACAATGGTCAGTCTTTGTGCGGGGGAGGGACATGATGAAAGCGGGAAGAGTAACCCAGCGCCATGGAGCAGGGACTAATGTGAGCCAAGATAGGTGCCTGGAATGCAGAATTTAAAGAATCACCCTCTCAGCTGTCAACTCCATGCTTGCAAATCCCTGAGAATGATGCCTTCTCAAATTTTGCCCCCAGGTGCTCGCTGGCCTCACCTTCGTCCCTGCCCTGGCTGGGATACTAGTTAGCAGCTAACTTTTGCCATGTCCAGTCATCAAGTGGAACTGTGACAGCAGGAACGCAGGAAACTGATTGAAACTGGCAGATATTGTAAAGGAAGAACCAGCAGGACTTGGTGGCAGACTGGTCACGAAGGTAAGAGAAAGGGACATATTTGTGCGACAGAGTGTGTCCGTGAGGTTGGTGGAGCCCTGACTGGAGCGGGAGCAGGGTTAGAGCTTAGCAGTTGGCTTGTAATTTTGCCTTTCTGGTTGCTGGTGTTCCGTAGTGGCCTGCTCTTCTATTTTTCAGAAAAAAATTTTTTTTTCAGTGTAACACAGAAAAAATGTACATATTGTATGTAGTGAATTCTCGAAAAGTCAACCAAGCCACCTCATAATTACTATCCAGGTCAAGAAACAAAACATCACTGGCACCCCAGAAATCCCTGTTGTGCTCCTGCTAGTCTCCACTCCTACCTCCAAGGGCAACCACTGTCCTGACTTCTAACACCGCAAATTAGTTGTGCTTGGTTTGGGGCTTTACATAAAATGCAGTCTCGCGGTCTGTACTCTTCCATGTCTGGCTTCTCTCACTCAGTCTTACGTTTGTGAGCTTCATCCATGGTGTGAGTAATTGTAGATTATTTGTTCTCCCTGCTGTATAATATTCTGTGGTGTACCATGATTTATTTACCTATTTGCCTGTTGACAGGCGTTTGTGCAGTTTCCCATTTCGAGCTATTATGAACAGTGTTGCTAGGTTCACTAGTGTGCATGTCTTTTGGTGACAGTATGTGTGCATTCTGTTGAGTGTGTTGTGTGCGAGTGCAGCTGCTGGGTCACGGGGCGTGTGCATAGATACCAGGCTGGCCAACTCCTGATTGTCACCAGGAGTGTGTTAGATTAGGACCTGGAAGAAGCAGAAGCCAAGATGGGGTTAGCGGTGCAGCAGCTTTGTTGGGGGAACCCTAGTAAGGCAGGAGCAGGCAGGGACAGGCTTCAGACCTCAATCTCTGTGTGACTTTGTGAAGGAAGAGGGGGAAGGATGAGGGATTGGGCAGGAAGGATCTGAGACCCAGCACAGGTCTGAGGAGGCAATGGCCAGGCTGAGGCAGAGTCTCCAGCCAGAGTTACCATTAGGAGAAGGCGACACCAGGACTGGCTGTGCTTAGTCATTGACTGGGAACAGCTGGGGAAGTGTGGGGTCGGCACTAATGTGGTTTTGGAGCTGGAGGAATGGCAGCTGCGTTCCCCGCCATGCGTGTTCACGGCCACCACCTGAGAATTATGAACTTGGGGTGATTGGCAGAAGTACAGCGAAGTGCCTGAGAACCTGGGTTTCAGAATCAACCCGGCCAGGCTCAAGCCCTAACTCAGTCATTTGCTAGCTGTGTGATCTCCCATAGGCTGGCTAACCCTCTGAGCCTTAGTCTGCAAGTCAGTAAAATGGAAGTGGTAACAACTAACGCTTAGAGTTGTTGTAAGGATTAAATGAGATAATTCAATGAAAGCACTCAATACACAGTAGTCATTCGATAAATAGTAGGAGTTGTTCATGCCACATGTTTATTGAACACCTGATATGCCAGGCACTGTTCGAGCCTTGGGGGGATGCAGCAGTGAGCAGAACTGAGTGCTATTCTAGGAGAGACATAGCTAATAGATAGACAAACCAGCAAAATATGAAGTTTGTCAAACCTCGAGGTGTAACCATGGAGGAGAAAAATAAAGCAAGAAAAAGCAGAGGGGACTCTATCCTGTGTTACCAGAGTGGTCAAGGAAGTCTCCCCTAAAAGATGAAATTTAACAGAGATTTCAAAAAAATGAGGGACTTAGCCATTCTAGTGAATGGGGTAAGCACACTCCAGGCAAAAGAAACAAATGCCACGGCCCTGGGGTCTAAGTGTGCTCGGCCTTTTAGAGGCACAGCATGGAGGCTGCTGGGTGACAGCAGAGAGAGGGAGCAGAGGGTGGTTGGAGTTGAGGTCAGAGAAGTAGTTGGACCGGGAAATGCAGTGCTCTGTGGGCTTCACTCTGAGAAAGAAAGAAATCAGTATAGGTTATGTAGGGTTCCCATTTTCTCCATGGTCTTGCCAACACTTGGTATTACCTAACTTAATTTTTTGTGTCAACAGTGTGGACATAAAGTAGAATTTACTCGTTTTAATTTGGATTTCTCATATTATGAGAAATGTGGCTGAATAGCACTTTATAAACATTTTATTCATTTGGGTTTCTGCTTCTATGGATCACCTATTCACATCCTTTGCCTGTTTTTCTATAGGATTTTGTTTTATTGATTTGCAGTTTTGGGGCATGTTATAGATAGTAATCTTTAATGATTTTAGACTTTAAAATATTTTCTTTTTTTTTTTTTAAAGATTGTATTTATTTATTTGACAGAGACAGCCAGCGAGAGAGGGAACGCAAGCAGGGGGAGTGGGAGAGGAAGAAGCAGGCTCCTAGCGGAGGAGCCTGATATGGGGCTCGATCCCAGAACGCTGGGATCACGCCCTGAGCTGAAGGCAGACGCTTAACGACTGCACCACCCAGGCGCCCCTTAAAATATTTTCTATCAGTTGTCACTTGTTTGTTAATTTTGTCCACAGCACTTTTAGTCCTTTGAATAGTGTCTTTCAAGAATTCTTGTCTATTAGGAACCTCAGAATGTGACCGTGTTTGGAAATAAGGTCTCTGCAGACATAATTAGTTAAACACCTCAGGATGAAATAATCTTGGATTTTGTCTGAGCTATAGATCCAGTGACTGGAGAGGACATAACAAAGGCCATTTAAAGATAGAAGAAGAGATTGGGCTTATGCTGCCATAAGCCGAGGAATGCCCAGAGCCTTCAAGAGCTGGAAGAGGCCAGGGAGAATTCCTTCCTAGAACCTTCAGAGGGAGCATGGTGCTGCTGACACCTTGACTTCAGGCTTCCAGCCTCCAGAACGACAGCAGAATATATTCCCCAGTTTGTGGAATTATATCATGACAGCCCCAGGAAAGTCATACAGATTTTGGCGCAGGGTAGTGGTATGCTGCTGTAACAAATACCCAAAACTGTGGAAATGGCTTTTGAATTGAGTCATGGACAGAGGCTGGAAGAATTTTGAAGCTTATTATAGAGAAAGCCTACACTGCCTTGAGAAGTTCGTTGACAGAAATACGGATGTGAAAGGCGATTCTAGGGAGCGCTGCCACGGAAGTGAGCAGTACAGTTGAGAAAGCGTCTATCATGAACAGAATGCACTAGAAACATGGTACCGCTAGTGAGGCCTCAGGAGGAAATGAGGAACATGTTCCTGGAAACGGGAGCAAAGGCAGTTTTTATTAAAAAGTGACAGAGAACTTGGCTGATTTATGCCCTACTGTTAGAGGAAATGCAGACCTTGACTAGGATATTTAGCTGGGGAGATTTCTTTTTTATTTTTATTTATTTTTATTTTTTATTTTTTTATAATAATTTTTTATTATGTTAGTCAACATACAGTGCATCCCTAGTTTTTGATGTAATGTTCCATGATTCATTACTTGCGGGGGAGATTTCTAAGCAAAGTGTGGAAGCTGTGGCCTGTTTTCCCTTTACTGCTCACAGCGAAGTCCAAGACAAAAGAGAGCACTTGAGGAAGACATTGTCAAACTTAAACGGGCCAGCGCTAGATGATTTGGAAGGTTCTTATCTAGATTGCTACAGTTAGGAAATTCACTGTTGAGGAAGTGTGCTCAGGAGAAAGCACCAAGAGTGTGGCTGGACAGCATCATTTTGCTGAGGAAATTAGGTATGTGACAAATGGATCCAGCTGACCATCTGAGCAGAAGCCAGGGATAGAGGCGGGGTCATCCAAAGAGCATCTGTGGGTAACATTCATGTCTAGATGCAGAGATCTCCATGACACACAGGAGACTCACAAGGTTTGTGAGAATGTTACACCAGCAGAAACATGGCCAGTTTGGACCAAAAGGGACAGAAACCGGACAAAATGACGGAAGCCTGGCAGACTTCTGGGATTCTGCAGGTAGGAAGCTAGCTGATAGAGATAATCAGCTACAAATATGTGCTACCCGTAAGGAAACAGGTGAATGGCTTTAGACCTGTAGATGTAGCAGCAGAGGCCAGAAAGGTGGGGGCTGCCACCATAGGCCCAGGGGACATTGCACGAAGCCACAGAGGGTCATTCTCAGACCTTGAAATGCATAGGAATTTTTGGTTTCTGACTTGCTTGGTAATGGTGGCCCTTTTATTCCTTTAATCTCTCCCTTTTGGAATGGGAATGTCTGTGCTGTGCCTGTCCCATCAATGTATTTGGAAGAAGATAACATATTTTCTAGTTTCACACATCCATAGATAGAGAGGAATTTTGCCCCAGAATAGATTATACCCAGAGTCTCACCTATACCTGTTTTATAGATTTAAATGATTGGGTTTGGGACTTTTGAGTTAATTATATTTAGTTAAGATTTTAGACTTAGAATTGTTGCTGGACTGAGTTAAGACTCCTGTGAATGTTGGAATGGGGTAGATGTATTTGTATGTGCACAAGATGTTTATTTCGGGGAAGCCAGAGGGCAGACTGGGATGGGTTGAATATGTTCCCTGGGAAGATCTGTTGAAGTCCTAACCCTTGGGACCTGTGAATGGGACCTGATTTGAAAATAGGGTCCTTGCAGATGTAATCAAGTTAAAAAAGGGAGTCTTCAGAGTGGACTGTAATCCGATATGACTGGTGTTCTTTTAAGAAGAGGAAGGCAGAAACACGCAGGGAGAAGATGGTCATATGAAGATAGAAGCAGAGATTGGAGTGATACACTTACAAGCCAAGTTAGGCTAAGGGTTGTTGGCCAACACCAGAAGCAGCAAAGGAGGATTCTGCCTTACAGGTGCCAGAGGGAGAGTGCCCTGCTGACACCCTGACTTCACGCCTGTAGCCTCCAGAGGGTTCAGAGAGAGCGTGCCTTCTGACATCTTGACTTCAGACTTGTAGCCTCTAGAACTCTGAGACAGTAAATTTCTGTTAAGTTACCCAGTTGAACTAAGCATCCTTTCCATTAATAGAAATCTTTAATTTTTTTACAGTGTCACATAGAATTTATTTCTTTGTTGGTATTTGATTTTATTTTTTAAAAACTGAGGTTATAATTGACGTGTAACATATAAGTTTCAGGGATATAACATAGCGATTTGGTATTTGTATACACTGCAAAATGATCTCCACAGTAAGTCTAGTTAATGTCTGTCACCTTACATAGTTACAAAAAAATTTTTTTTTTTGTGGTAAGACTTGTAAGATCGACTCTGTTAGCAACTTTCAAATACGCACTACAGTAGTTATAAGTCAGTCACCAGGGTGTACATTATATCCCTATGACTTATTTATTTTATAACTGATTTTATAACCAATCTCTTCTTTGTATCTGTGAGCTTTTGTTGTTGTTTATTTAGATTCCACATATAAGTGAGATCATGTGGTTTTTGTCTTTGTTTGACTTATTTAGTTTAGCATAATTCTCTTTAGGTCCATTCATGTTACTGCAAATAACAAGAGAAATCTTTAATGTTGATGCAGCAAATTCATCAGGTTTTGCCTTATGGGTTTGCTGTTTGGGTTTTGTTTATAAAGTTCTGTCCCTGCCCAAGATCACAAGGAGAGTTTTATTCATTTTCATTTTACTAGATCTATTATTCTACCTATCAAGTTTAGATCTTTAATCTGTCTGGAATTCACCATTGTATATGGTGTATATGGAGGTAAAGATTTTTTTGGTGAACCACCGACCACATCCTTTCCCACTTGTTTGCAGTGCTGTCTTTATCACGTATCAAGTTCCTATATACGCACCCAGGTCTGTTTACGTATTCTCTCTTCTGTTCCATTTATATGTCTGTTCCTGAGTTAGAACCAAGCTTCATAAAATCGTATAACTCTATACTATGTCATAATATCTGATACAGCAAATCACTATGCTTTCTTCTTTTTAAAATACTGATTTCGTTATTTGTGGATTTTGAAACTTCATTTTTCTATATATTAATTATGGAATCAATTTGCTAACTTTCTAAAAAAATCTGCTAGAATTTTGACTGAACTCTCATCGAATTTAGAGACAATTGAATTTTCATAGAATTTCCTGCAAATTTCTGGTTGAATCTAGAGTGTTGATCAAATTCAAACTGTAGATCATTTATCAACATCTACCTGTGTGTCTGTATTGATAGATGTAAATATATATTTTTTACGTGACTACCTCGTAAGTGGGTTATGTTCTTACTTCAAGAGGAACGTAATAAAAATATCTGGTTGACGCTCCTTTATTGGTTTTAGTCGGCATTAATAATAAATTGCTAGATCAGTTAATTCATTAGGAGTTCCAATAGAGTGGTATTTTATTTTAATGCATTTTTATTATTGATTTTACTGATTTCTACTCCTTTCCTCTTTTGTTATCTTCTTTTTGGGATTTACTCCATAATCTCTTTTTCCCCCAAACTCCTGAGTCAAATACTTAAATAATTTTTTTCCCCATCTGTGTCGTTTTCTGGTAAATATAGTTAAAACCATTAATTTTCTTTAAGTCTTGCTTTAGTTGTGTCCCGCAAATTTTGACATGTGGTGTTTTTATTGTCATTCAGTTCTAAGTATTTTGTAATTTCCCCTATGATTTCCTCTTTAACACAAGTGTTAAGTAAGCTTGACTTTCAGTTTCTATACCTTTGGGATTAATAAGTACCTGTCTTTTTGTTATTGATTCTTATTTTTATTGCAGTCTTTGGAAATGGTTGCATCATCATCTTTTGTAGCCTAGATCCACGTTTGTGGTAGATTTTTTTTTTTTAATGTTCTAGGTGAGCTAAATAATAATATCCACTCCTCATGTTTGGGGTATAAAGTTCTTTATTGTACCTCTGTTCAAGGTTATCAACTGCACTATTCAAATCTATTAGCTTATTTTTGTCTTCTGTTAGTTTCTGAGAGGAGTATGTTTAATTCCTTAACTACAGTTTTTTCTTGATGTTTCTCTGTTCCCCTCTAGCATGTTAGCTGTTGCTTTATCGTCTTTGAGGCTGTATTATTTTTTTGAGGTTATGTTATTAACAGACATCTTCATGATCCTTATATCTTCCTGATTTTTTTTTTTTTTACAGTTTTATAACTTCCTTCTTTCTCTCTTGTTTTCTTTTTGGCCTGGAATTCTATTGGCCTAAATATAAAACTGTGGTTTATTTTTCCATGGAATATCTTTTCTATTTGTATTAGTTAAGTCTGGGTTCAACTGTAGTCAAAGAAAACCCAAAATATCAGTGTCCCAAACAAGATAGAAGTTTATTTTATCAAAGCCTAGAAGCAGCCTGGGGTTGGTACTGCTTAAATATGATATTTATTTCTTCTTAATTCAACATAGGCAGACAATAGGTGTTATGGCACCCTGATAAATTCCTTAGGGACCCAGGGTTCTTGTACCTACCTTTCCACAGTGCATAGGTTATATCCCTTGTCCTCATGATTAGTAAGAAGGAAAGAAGAAGGAGAAGGAGAAGGATACCCCTTCTTTCCTAAAGCATACTACCTGGAAATTGAATATATCATTGCTACTTACATTGCATGGCTAGAACTTCATTGTAGGCCATTCCTTGCTGCAAGGGAGGTTGAGAAATGTAGTCTTTTCTCCAGGAAGCCATGTGCCTAGCTAAAAATTGTGTTATATTAAATAAAATAAGGGAAACATGAATCTAATTGACAATTATCTATCTCTGCCATACCATCTCTTTATTTTTCAACTTTTCTGTAGATTTTGGTTTTTCTTAATTGAACATTTTATTGAGATAATCGTAGGTTCACATGCATTGTAAGAAATAATATGGAGAGGTCCCACGTACACTTCAACCAGTTTCCCCTGATGGTGACATTTTGTAGAACTATAATATAATATCACAACTGAGATATTGACATTGCTACAATCCACTGATATTATTTCTTATTCAGATTTGCTCACTTTTACTTGTACTTGTGTGTGTGTGTGCACGCACGTAGTTAGTTCTTTGTGTGCACACATTTAGTTCTTTACAGTTCTATCATGGGTGTAGGTTTGTGTATCCACCACCACAGTCAAGATACTGAACAGTCCCATTGGCACAAGAATCCTAGTTGCCCGTTTGTTGCCGTCTCCACGTCCATCCTCTCTCTGCCACCAGCCCTCGTCCCTGGCAACCACTACTCTGTCATGAAAAAATGTTATATAAGTGGACTTACATAGTATGTAACATTTTGGGATTCACTTTTTTTTCACTCAGCATAATTCCTCAGATTTATTCAAGTTGTTGCCCATATCGACAGTTCATTCTTTTTTGTTGCTGGGCATCTTCCGTGTGTGTATGGACTGCGGTTTGTTTAACCGTTCATCTCTGGAAGGACATCTGAACTGGTTCCAGTGTTTGCTGTTATAAACAGAGCTGCTGTGGACATTCACGTACAGTTTATATGTGTGCGTGTGAACATAAGTTTTTATTTCTCTGGGACAAATGCCCAAGAGTAGAATTGCTGGGTTCTATGGTAATGGCATATTTTAGTTTTATAAGAAACTATTTTCCGGAGTGGCTGTACCACTTTACATTCCTACCAGCAACTCATGAGTGATCCAGCTTTTCCACATCTTCGCCAGCATTTGGTGTTGTTTTTTTAGTCATCACGAGAGGTGTATAGTGATCTCTCATTGTGGTTCTAATTTGCATTTCTGTGATGGCTAATGATGTTGAATATCTTTTCATGTGCTTATTTACCATCTGTTTGTCCTCATCGGTGAAATGTTTGCTCCTGTCCTTTGCCTGTGTTCTAATTGTGTATATAAATATATTCCCCTTCATATATATTTTTACCATTTTGAGAGTTATTTATATGTTCTGGGTGCTAGTCATTTGTTGGATATGTGGTTTGCAAATATTTCTCCCAGTGTGTAGTTTCTCTTTTCATAATCTTCACATGGACTTTCGCAGAGCAAAAGTTTTAAATATTTATGAAGTCCAATTTATCAAGTTTTCCTTTTTTGGATTGAGCTTTTGATATCAAGTATGAGACTTCTTTTTTTAAATTTTTTTTATTTTATTTTATTATATTATGTTAATCACCATACAGTACATCCCCAGATTCCGATGTAAAGTTTGATGCTTCATTAGTTGCGTATAACACCCAAGTATGAGACTTCTTAAGACTTCTTTACCCAGCCTCAGAAACGAAGATTTCCTCCTACTTTTATTTTTTATTAAGAAGTTTTTTAATTTTGGGGCACCTGGGTAGTGCAGTCGTTAAGCGTCTGCCTTCGGCTCAGGGCGTGATCCTGGTGTTCCGGGATCGAGTCCCACATCAGGCTCCTCTGCTGGGAGCCTGCTTCTTCCTCTCCCACTCCTCCTGCTTGTGTTCCCTCTCTCACTGGCTGTCTCTCTGTCAAATAAATTAAAAAAAAAAAAGAAGTTTTATAATTTTATACTCTACACTTAAATTCATGATTCAGGGGCACCTGGGTGGCTCAGTTGGTTAAGCATCTGCCTTCAGCTCAGGTCATGATCTCAGGGTTAGGATCGAGCTCCACATCGGGTTCTCTGCTCAGCGGGGAGCCTACTTCTCCCTCTCCCTCTCCCTCTGTGTTCTCTCTGTCTCTGTTTCTCTCTCTCTCAAATAAATAAGTAAAATCTTTAAAAAAATAAATTCATGATTCATTGGGGTTAATTTTTGTATAATGTGTGAGGTTGAAGTCAAGGTTTTGTTTATGGATGTCCAATTACTCCAGAATCATTTGGTGAGAAGACTATTCTTCCTTCATTGAATTGCTTTGGTACTTTTGTCAAAAATCAGTTGACCACATTTGTGTAGGTCTGTTTCTGGCTTGTCTCTTCTGTTCTATTGATCTATATGTTTATCCCTCTGCTAATACCATATTGTGTTCACTACTATATAGTAAGCTTTAATATCAGGTAGAATGATTTTTCCCACTTTATTCATCTTTGTCAAAATTGTTTTAGCTGTTTAAGTGTCCATGCCTTTCCATATAAGTTTTAGGATAAGCTTGCCTACCGTGATGGCTAATTTTATGTGTCAACTTGACTGAGTCACAAGGTGCCCCAGATATTTGGTTAAATGTTTTCTGGCTGTGTCTGTATGAGTTTATGGGTGTTTCAGATGAGGTTAACATTTAAATCCCTAGACTGAATAAAGTAGATTGCCCTCATCCCATGTGAGTTGACCTCATCCAATCCATCAACCCTGAATAGAACAAAAGACTGAGTAAGCGAGAATTTGTTCCCTCTCTGCATGACTTTCTTCAGGCTGGTACGTCAGTCTTCTCCTGTCCTTGGACTTAGACTCAGGTTGGAACTATACTGTTGAGTTTCTAGCTTGCCAACTGCAGATTGTGGGACTTCTCAGCCTCCATTATCATGTGAGTGAATTTCTCATAATCTCTTTGTCTTTCCATATATACATTTGGGGGAGAATTGACACTTTTCTATGTTAAGTCTTCCAATCTGTGAACATGGTATGTCTCTCCAGTTCTTTGGGTCTTCTTTCATTTATTTCATCGGCATTTTGTACATTTCAGGATATGGATCTTGAACATATTTTGTTAAGTTTATACCTTAAATATTTCATTTTGGGGGAAGGGATTGTAAATAATTGTGCTTTTAATTTCTGTTTCGGTGTGCTCATTGTTAGTACATAGAAATGTGATAGATTTTGTATGTTTTATTTTTTATCCTGCAACCTTGTTGAACTCATTAGTTCTAGGAATCTTTTGTGGGTTCCTTGGGATTTTCTACATAGACAGTCATGTCATCTGTAAATAGAAGTGGCAGTTTTAATTATTTCTTTTAAATCTGTATGCTTTTTGTTTCTTTCTCTTGCCTAATTGCAGTGGCTAGAACATGCAGTACTATGTTCAATAAGAGTGATGATAGTGGACATCTTTGCCTCATTCCTTCTCTTAGGGGGAAAGTGTTCAGTCATTATCCATTAAGTGTGATGTTAGCTGAAGATCCTTTGTAGATGCTCATTATCAAATTGAGGTAATTGCCCTCTATTTATAACTTGCTGAGATTTAAAAAAAAATAATAAATGGGTGTTGGATTTTGTCAAGTGCTTTTCTGTACCAATTGATATGATAAAATGATTTTTTTCTTTAGCTTATTGATATGGTGGACTACATAGATTTTTGAATGTAGAACCAGCCTGGAATAAATGCCATTCCATCGTCATGTATGATTCTTTTTATATATTGGCTTCAGCTTGCTATTTTATTGAGGACTTTTTCATCTAAATTTGTGAGAGATAGTGGTCTGTAGTTTTCCCTTTTTTGTACCGCCTTTGTCTGGTTTTCTTATCAGAGTCATACTGACCTCATAAAATGCATTGGGAAAAATTTCCCCCCTCTTCTGTTTTTGGAAGAGACTTTATATAAAAGCGTTAATTTCTTTTTAAATGTTTGGATAAATTCTCCAAATTTCAGGAGCTTGAGTATCAGATGGTGTTACAATTTTTGTTTTAATCAAAAAATATGATTTATAAAACTCATAAGGAAAAGAATGGTCTTTTGCAGGTACCAATATTTTGTTATTTCCATTGATCTTCCTTCCTTATTGATGCTCTAAGATGCTTTCTTTTATCATTTCCTTCCTGTTTGGAGACTTCTTTAGTCAGTCTCTAAGTGTAGGTCTTGGGTCTTTTTGCATTCTTTTGTCTGAGAATATTTTTATTTTCTTTTCACTCCTGAAGGAAACTTCCACCGGGTATAGAATTTATAGTTGAGAAGTCATTTCTTCGGCTCTTGAAAAAGGTCATGTCGCATCTTCTGGCCCAAAATCTGCTGTCATTTGAATTGATGTTCCTCTATAGATAATCCTTTGTTTCTCTCTGACTACTTTCAAGATGTTAAATTTGTCTTTGGTTTTCAGTAGTTGAATTATGATATTTCTTGCATAGATTTCTTTGAGTTTATTCTGTGTGGGGTCTGCTCATCTTCTTGAGTCTATAAGGTTGTATCTTTGGCCACATTTGTAGTAGTTAGCTCTTCCTTCTTTGAATACCTTCTAAGCTCCACACTCTTCCTCCTCTCATTCTGGGACTCTGATGATGTGAATGTTAGATACTTTGTTATTATTCCCCAGATCCCTGAGGCTCTGTTCATGTTTTTTCAAACTACTTTCTCTCTGTTTTTCATATTGGGTGAGATCTGTTTATACATCTTCCTGTTTACTGAGTTTGTCTTCCATCATCTCTACTTTACTATTGAGCAGGTCCAATGAGATTTTTAAAAATTCTGTTACTGTATTTTTAAATTCTAGATTGCCCTCTGGTTCTTTTTTATAACTTCAATATTTGCTAAAATTTTCCATTTTTTCATTCATTTCAACAGAGTTTATAATTGATTGTTTTGAAGCATTTTTTAAAAAAAGATTTTATTTATTTATTTGACAGAGACAGCCAGCGAGAGAGGGAACACAAGTAGGGGGAGTGGGAGAGGAAGAAGCAGGCTCTCAGCAGAGGAACCTGATGTGGGGCTCGATCCCAGAACGCCGGGATCACGCCCTGAGCCGAAGGCAGACGCTTAACGACCGAACCACCCAGGCGCCCCTGAAGCATTTTTATGATAGCTTCTCTTAAAAAAGTTATCTTGTTAGATAATTCCAACATCTGATTCATCTCAATGCTGGTATAGTTGATTGCCTGTTCTTATTTGAATTGTGGTGTTTTTTGTTTGTTTGTTTTGTTTTTGATTCTTGGTATGGCAGGTAGTTTTTAAATTGTTTCCTGGACATTTTATATTTTCTCTTCTGAGACTCAGGATCCTATTTAAACCTTCTATTTTAGCAGGCAGTCACTCTGTTTATGTTTAGCACAGTTCCTGTTCTGTATTTGCAGTAGTTGTTCCAATGACAGTAAGGTTTTCAGAGCCTTTCTGGTGTTATTTTGGTCTGCTTGGCATATCTGGTGGTGCTGGGGATCTCACTGGCCCCTGCTCATGCTGTCTGAGTGGGCAGAAGGGCTTTCCCCAGGCGGGATGCAGGATGTCTCTTCATGGGGGAGGGGTCCGAGGCTCGCAGGGAGAGATAATACTTTCACTGGCTACGTATGGTTGGTGTGTTTCCACATGAGTCATCCTTGCCAGTGGTGCTGGGCTTACTTGATGTTGTCAGAGGAACTCTTGTTTGATTCGGGGAAAGAGTGAGCCTACTGGGCAGCCTTCTCTTGGTAGGCTGGAGTTTAGGAAATGGTGGACCTAATTGCTTTCTTCTGTTGGATAGGGGACATAACGATGCCTTGCTGCTTCTTGTTTTTTTGGTCCTAGGGCCACAAACCAGTTTATTTACTTACCACATTTCAGAGTTCTCCTTTGGTTGTTTCTGGCACATTTCCAGGGTTTATAGCTGTACTTAGTGGGAGAGGAGAAGGGAAATGGGTCGACACTATCTTATCCAGACTGGAAACCTGAAATTTGTTTTTAAATATATCTCTTGTGAAAAATGTATTACTGGGTTTTGCTTTTTAAGAAAATTCGGTC
Source organism: Ailuropoda melanoleuca (assembly GCF_002007445.2). Classification (NCBI taxonomy): domain Eukaryota; kingdom Metazoa; phylum Chordata; class Mammalia; order Carnivora; family Ursidae; genus Ailuropoda; species Ailuropoda melanoleuca. Next base: position 12,699,608 of record NC_048225.1, on the reverse strand, counting down.
AACTGTCATTGTTATAATTTTTATTTTAGTAGTCTTTTCTGCTATATAATGTTATGTCTTACATACTTTTCTACGCCCACCTCCCTTTCTATGCCTTTCATTAGTTACAGTGAATTTTCTTTTCCTGGTTTTAAAGATATTTCCATCCTCCACACAAGAAGATTGTAAATTCCTACCTTCTGTGATGTGAGTTGCAGCATTTCCCTGTGAGTTGATGATACTTTCCTACCCTGTTGGTATCAGGCATGCCTGGAGATTTGCTTGACAAATAGACTTTGAATCAAAAAGATCTACCTATGATTTCTGAGCAGAGGCTTTCCGTACCGTCATGTTGTTCCTCTGTTGTGCTTTTCTCTCTGCCATGAGGCTGAGATAAGACCTGCTCCTTTTGCTGGGGCCTGGAATGAGGGAATGAACAGATGCCGGGAACACACCTGCAGTAGCTGGCCTGCAGCCAACACCCGAAAGAGAAATAAATTCTTGTTCAAGCCACGAGATGGGGTTGCTTGTTACTGTAGCATAACCTCGTAAGAGCTGACTGGTCAAAAGTAATTCATTCCATTTTTTAGCTTTTCTGGTGCTTATCCTATTAAGAGCTCTGATGATATTTCCCCCCTGAAGTTCTGAAGTATATCAGTGTTTTTCTCGTCCCCTGAATGTGTACCTCTCCCTTGCAGGATGATTCTCCCCTTGTTCCACCATGTTAGGTTTGTTTAAAATCTTAGTTCTTGATTGTTGTGGATGCACTCTTGTTTTCAGTTCTTGCTTTTTTTCTTGTTTATCCATATATCTCCCAGCACATTCCTTAATTTATTTTTCTTCTTGCCAGGGTACTTCCTCTAAGAGTTTTCCAAAGAGAATATTCTGAGGTCTCGCCTCCCTGTTACTATCCTTTATTTTGATCTTATATTTAAATATAGGTCACTTGGATATAGCATTCTAGGTTAAAAGGGTTTTTTTTGTTGTTGTTGTTGTTTTTTTCCCCCTGCAACACTGAAAATGTTGCTGTATTGCATTTTTTTTTGTATTCGGGATCACTGTTGAGAAGTCTGATGTTGATTTGATTTTTGTTCATATGCGGCTTATCTGCTTTTTTATTTTTGGAAGGTTTTTAAATTTTACTCTTTGATTTTGATTTTGACTTACTCTGTAATGTGTCTAGATGTTGTTTTTATTCTCTCCAAATCCATCCTGTTTGGCACTATATGAGCCTTTTCAATCTGAGATCTTTAGCTTTTTTTTTTTAATTTTGAGAAGTTCTTAGTCATTATTCATTGAAATATTTCCTCCCCTCTGTTCATTGTTTTGTCCTTAGAGGACCGCTGTTAAACATATATGGTATTTCTACTTGTGTGCATCGTACCTCCTGTCTTCTCTGTTCTATGACCCTTTATCCCTTTATGATGCTCTTTAGCGTCAGTTTGATCTTCCAGTTCACCTGTTTGTTCCTTAGCTGAATTCATGCTGCTATTCAACCCACCTGCTGACTTCCTTATTTCAACTAGGATGCTTTTCATACTGGATGGCAATTCCAACTGCCTCTTCTTTATAATGGTGCGTTCCCACTTCATGCCACCAGTCCTCTCCCTTATCTCTTAGAGAGTCGTTATTATAAAGATATTTAAAATTCTTGTTCTGTCTAGGCTTTCAATTCTGTTTTTGTCTGTGATAGTTTCTTATCTTTTAAAAAAAAATAAGGGTTGCATTTTCATTATTTTCCTCTATTCCCCAGAAGCGTAGGCCGTCTTGACTGCTGCACATACTGAGTCAGTATACTGACGTATTGACTCATGAATCCTGGACCCCAGTTTATACCGTTCCAGGCGAGTTTAGTGTGTGGGAGGTGGGAGGATGGGTAAATGGACGTCAGTGTGCAAGCTTAGTGGTACAGCCAGTGTTCAGCCATTGCCTATGGACCATCACTGTCTCCTTCCCCTACTGCCCTGACCTATAGGGAACCTGACCTATAGCGAACCTGCCTTAAGTTTTAATCCTAGTCTTTATAGGGTGTGTCTGTATGCATGTGTGGTTGGGGGCTCTCAAGCTCTACCTAGATGTAACTCTGTGGATGCCCACCCGGGGCTTATGCTGCCATTTTCTGCCCCATGGTGATGGAGCAGAGCGTGAGCAGAGGTCTCTTTCCCAAGGCAATGTGGGCTTTTCCTTTAGTCATCTCATGTCCTCTGCTTTATATTCTTACCTGCATTTCCTCCTGCTTCTGTAATGTTCTCAGGGTTGGGCTTAGAGGAGGGAGCCATTGGTCCCCGATCATTCACTACCTTTCTGGAAATGGAAAGTTGGCACTCTGACTTTCCTTTCCATCCCCTCTTAGTTTTGATTTTTAAGTAGTTCTTTGCCACAAGTGGGATTTCCTTTCATAGGTGTAGGCAAAACCTGGGGTTGGGGCTTTCTATTTCTGAACCCAGAGTGCCCAAGTGGAAGAAGGGGGGCAGCCAAGGCAGGAGCAGGACTGCTTTAAAGTCAGCCAGGCTAAGGAGTTTCTGAGGACCAGAGCAAATGCCGTGGGCAGGACCATCCTTTCTCCAGTGTGTGGTGACTCAGCCCTGAGTGAGCGGGACCTAGGGAGCACTGGTGGGTGAGGCAAGGGAGAAAGTGGTGAGGGAGGCTGGGGTTCAGGAGATGGATGGTGGTTTCAGGGCTGGACCCACTAGGCTCCTGCCCACGCCAGCTCAGCAACCAGTACTGAGAGGGTCATGGAGACAGTCTTTGAGAAGCCAAGGAAACAGAAGGGTGGGAAGGAGCCTCCAAGGCCTTAAAGACAGGTGACATGCAAAATGAGGTGGTCTAGACCTTCATTTTACCCATCCCTTCACTCATCTGCTTATTCAGTAAAGATTTTTGAGCACCTGATAGGCACTGTTTTGAATACTGGGGATACTGTCACGAATAGGACATTTCAAGACCCTGCCTGATAGAGCCGACAGTCTAGTGGTGGTGGTGGGGCGTAGAACTGCGCAGGGTTGTGGGCCCCAGGAGCAGACTCCTATTCCTCAGGGAGGTGCTCGCCAGAGTCTTGGTGGGGAACTGAAGGACTGGGAGGGGAAGCCCCTTGAACTCTAGGCTCATGGCTCTTGAATGGTAAGGAGGGTATACATGTGGCCTGTTTGTCAGCACTTTGTATTATGACAGGTGTTCACAGACCTACTGACTGAGTGACCAGACCCTAAGACAGAAGCTCCTTGGCCCAGACTGAGAGAGCAGGGGAGCCATTGACTTGGTGGTCACATGAAGGCCCGAGGCTCTGGCTCCTTAGAGTCCCCAGGCTTATGAGGCTGAGGCTGCTTCTAGATCTCAATACCTCCCTGACTTGGTCTGTATCTGTCCAGAAACCAGATGAGACAGAGCCTTCAGGTGGAGGGAATCGGGGCTACTGATCTGGAGAAGGGCCCCAAGAAGACAATGCCTAACTCCCGGCCCTTATCCATGGTGAGAGTCTGCCCTGAGCTCCAGCCCTACCCAATGGTCCACATGCTGACAGCCACTGTGTGACTGCCACAGACTGAACATTTTTGTTCCCCCTCCAAATTGTAAGTGCCCCTTATGTTAAATTCTTACCTCCAATGTGATGGGATGGGGCTAGAGGCCAGGCTTTTGGGTGGTGATTAGATCATAATGGTGGAGCCTCATGAATGGGATTAGTGTCCTTATAAAAAAAAAAAAAAAAAAGAGATCCCAGAGAGTTCCCTGGCCCCTCTGCCTTGTGAGGAACAGGAAGTGGGCTCTCACCAGATGCTGAGTCTGCAGGCTCCCTGATCTTGGACTTCCTAGCCTCCACAACTGTGAGAAATAAACACAGCCACCGAGCCATGGAAGTTTGTATAGCAGCCCAGACGGATATAGGCAGTGACCTTGGGCAAGTCCCTTCACCATTTTATCCCTCAGTTTTCTTCTTGAGCCTCAACTACATGGCCTCTATTTGGGGCCTCTCTAGCCCTGAGATCCCTAAGTAGAGCAGGGACCCCCCTCTTCACCTTCTTCCACCACATCTCCCCATCTTGGGAGCCCCAGGTGGAGCCCTCATGACACCTTTGCTGGACATGTGATTGAAGAGTGCGATCTGAAGCCTCAGCTTCCCCACGCACCCTTCCTGCTGTTGATTTGCAGCTCGGGGTGGCCTGACTGCCAAGTCAAGTAATCAGGAGGTAATAGCCTGGTATCGGATGAATCCCCAGAGCTGGCAGCGAGTCTGGAAAACTCCATCCCCAGGCCTCTGCACCATTTATGACCAGGAAAATAATTGTGTAAAGCAGGCTGGCTCGGATCAAACCCAGCCTGACATGGCACAGTTTAAGAATTGCCGGCGCCCTGGTCTGATGTGGTTATTAGTACCTTGCTTGGGGGCAAGGCTGCCCAGAGCGGCAGCCGCACTGTGATTCATTTGCCCATGCAGATCGGACACTGTTCCCAACCCCGCAGGGACATCTCTATTGCCACCTCCTTGTCCAGGCCTCCTCCCTCCCCCCGGTTTTCCCCTCATTCTCCCCCAATGCCTGTTCAGGCTGCCTCTTGCCTTCCTCCATCCGTCCATCGTTGCTGAAATTCTCGCAAAGTGCTGATTTTATTGAGTGCGACAAGTGGCAGTTCATTAAAAAGTGGGAGCAGATGGGGAACGGATTGTGGAAGAAGATTAATGATGCACACAGACCACTAAATAGGGCCAGGTTTGGGAGTAAACACAATCACTCGGCTCCCTCCGAGTGGGTAATCCTGCTCTGTCAGATCCGTTCTCGTTAGCTGGCTAACGTCGGAGGGCTCGGGAGAGTTAACAAGGAGCGTGCCAGCCTGCCCAATGGAGGGTGAGGCTGTGCTCTTGGCTAGGACAGAGGTGGGGGAGGGTGAGACGCACAGAGGCACCACAAAGCTGACGAGCAGCACCTCCAGGCTCAGAGGCCCTAGTGTCTGTTGGGGGGGTGGTGGTTGGGGAAAAACTAGGGACCTCTTTTAATAGCCCTGCCAGGGTAGATCTGGGCATAGGAGTTGGCCTATCCTAGGTTTTTTTTGTTGGTGGTGGTTTTTGTTTGTTTTTATGAACCTTCAAGATTTGGGCTCCTAAGAGTTGTCTGATTTCACCTAGAGTTCAGGGAACAGAGGGTTACCCCATCCTATACCCACCCTTTCTGGCCTCAGGTATCCTCCAGACTGGCATGGAATTCTGGGCCAAGGGATCAGAGCCTTGGTTGTAGGAAGTAAATCTCTCAGAGAGACAGATGTGAGCTGCCTGCAAGAATCCTGCATGTGTAGTCCAATAAATCCTTCTAGACATCACCCTGCCTAGACATCTGCCTATGGTTTAAGACAGAACAATATGTGATCATTCCAGACCCAGGCTGGGGGAGGTAGTTACAGAGAGAAAGGACAACACTCCCTTTGAATGACCCCTGGAGCTCAGGCATTAATTTAATAAACATTTATTAAATATGAAATATAACGTGCTAAACCAGGAATGGCAGTTAGCAGGCGTTTGTTCCACTCCCCTTCCCTGCTTTCCCATGACATCAAAATCGATGATAGCACTTTTTTCCATTGAGTCAAGAAGAGTCCTCAGAATCCTTCTTAACACAGCGTTCTAGATAGCCACTAACAATTTACTGGCACTAGTTGGTGAAGTGAAATTGTTTCCCATCCCTATGTTAGACATTTTGGGAAACACAAAGATTTATGTTGTAAGACAAACTGCTGACGTGAACAGAAGAATTTCAAAATGACAGCACATTTGGAAAAAAGAAATAGCTGACCCCAAAGAGAACTGAGGAGTGGGTGATATTCATTACACTCATTTGTACATAGAGAACCCACTCTTGCCAGAAGGCATTCAACCTGTGGCATTCACCCCACCTCCTTTGCTGGAGTGAAGGAGGGGAGAAGAGACTGCAAACAGCTGCCCAGACCTGTTCTTCCGGTGTCTCCAGCTCTCCCCACAGGGACGGCATGTGGGCTGGGGTCCAGACCAGAAGCCAAGCCTTGGGAGGTCTGCCTGGTATCATGAGGTAGGGGAGAATTTATTCAGCTGCTCTATGGGCTCCTCGTCAGACAGAGGAGCACCCCGTGTTGCAGTCCGTCTGGAGAAAGCTTTCTGGAGCTGGCCTCCCATTCCATGCCCTGTATTTGCTTCCATTCATAACTCTGGCTTCAGAGTCCTGTTTGCCTGGTTTCCTCCTGCAGCCAAGTAGCTCTTGATAAGTGGTGTCCGACTACCTCTCCTCAGCCAAGCGATTCTGGTCTCCCAAGTCCTCATTCCCAGTCCCTCATCTCCAGTCGCCCTCTGCAGGGGAGACTTATCCCTAGGGCTTGACCCCAGGAAAGGTGGGGAGGCTGGTGGGAGTCCCTGGCTGCTAGGGACCCCAGCAAGTTGTCTTTTCCCTGGCTTCAGAACCACGTCTCATCTTCACTCCTAAATCTCTTCTTTCTTTGGACTTCCCTGTTTTTGCCCCTGGACTCATAACCCTCCCTGGCCCCTGTACTCACAGCCTCAGCAGTTTTGCTCATTCCCTGGGTCAGAGCTACTGGTTGTCCTCTAATAGCCATCTCTCCATTCTCCCTAATGACAAATCCTGAATGTATTCGGGGTGCAGTGGATCCACCCAGAACACACCATTTCCCACCCTCCTTTGCAGTTAGTATTGGCCGTGTGCCTAAATTCTGCTCAAGGAGATGTAAGAAGAAGCGGTGTAAGAGAAATTGTGTCCTTAAGGGAGCTGACTCAGTGGGGGCTTTTTGCTTTCTCCTCCTTCCTCCCGTTGCCTAAAATGTAGAAAAGATGACAGATGCTCCAGCAGATATTTGGTCCCTGAAGTGACCTGGAGGATGGGAGCCATATGCTAGGATGTTAGAGTAGAAAGAGAAGGAGCCTGGGTCCATGACATGTCTAGACCCTGCACTGCCCTCCTCTCCAGACTTGTTTTAGGTACAGATGCTTTATCTTGGGTTTCTGTTCTATTTTGCCATACCTAATCCTAACTGATCCTCTTTCTGTTCCCTGCTGGGGAGTAGTAAAGTCCAGCAGGCTCTTCCCCCAATATAATGCTGATAGTCTCCTAGCCATTCCCAGTTTTGACCATATCATTACCCAAATCAAAGCCTTTAATAGATCGCCGTTATCTTCTAAATAAAATACAAATTTGTTCCCCTGGCATAAAAGACCTTCCATTGCTGGGTGTTGACTTCGCTGTTTGGTTCTATCTCCTGAGTCCTCTGGTTCAGCCAAACTAATTTCCTGGAATGCCCAGACACCCCATGCTTTTCTTCCTGTCTTCTTTGGCTCCAGTGGTTCTCCTGCCTATCAAAACACCACCCATCATTCAAGGCTCATCTCCAAGTTGCTTCTTCCGTAAAGCCCTCTCATTGCCTCTGAGTTAGGAGTGATGGGTCTGTCCTCCATCTGGCCTAGTAAATTGTTCGTAGCTGTCAAAGTTTGCCTGATACTGTTGCTGTCTCAGCTTTTTACCAGACTGAAGGTCTTGTAGGGCTGATTGCATCTTGTTTGTTTCCAAATTCCCCCAAATGGCCTGGAAGGGCCCCCACATAGTAGGTCCTTGGTAATTGTTGGCTTCTCAAGGTGACGCCCACTCCATGTCTCTGGCCTTTGCCATGGTTGATGCCTGTGCGATTGTGCAGAAGCTCCTTCCTGAGGCAGCTCAGCTCCTGATTTTGCTCTTCTCAGCTCTCCCTTTCACAGTCACTTAGCCAATTCTTTGGCACTGGCTGCCAGGGAGGGCGATGGGCTGGGGTAGGGCCTGGGCCCCCAGACGGACAGGTGCCGCTGCCTGGGGAAACAGAGATGTCAGGGTTGACATGGGGAAGCTGGGCTGCTCATTAGACCTGCTAAACTGCTGTCACAGGCTCGTTCCCCTGCAGTGACAGGGCTCACCTTTCCCCACCTGGGCCCCCTGCATGCTCGCCGCCTCTGCCCTCTCTCCTGACAGCACTGACCTATCTGGGTGCTGCTCTCACTCACTCAGCCAAGGGCTACCGAGCATCAGGGCCTTCTCCACGGAAAACAAGGCCATTTGTCTTTCAGGAGGGATGGCTCTCCCTTAGGGGACTGCTTGCAGCTTTCTGTTACTCTGTGGCTGTAGTCAGAGGAGCCAGGGGAGAGAGAGCTGGCTTGGGCCAAACTTGGCCTCGAATGGGGGGGTTTTGGAACCCCTGGTGCTTGAGGCAATGAGTTCCACCTAAGTGAAGTCTCAATTAAAACAATAAATCATTACCAGGATAAAGTGTAGTGGGGCCACAGAAGGTGGAATCCAAATTTGAATATGATAGGCCTATAAATTACAGTGATGGCACAGCGCTGTTCATCAGGGCCCCAGGGACTCAGGAGCATGCACACCGTCAGCTTAGGGGGCAGGTGGCTTGCACGGCCACGTTTGGGAGGATGTATGTTCTTTGGAACTTTTTCACGCTAAGAGAATGCAGTAACAGAACAGGTAAAACTATAGCCTTTGAAATTAAACTGCGAGGGTTCAAATCCCAGCTCAGCTAAGTGGTAACTGAACTTGGGCATGGTTCTTAACCTTTCTGGACCTCAGTTTCCTTATCCATAAACTGAACATTCACAAGCCTCTTGTGAAGATGACACAAGATAAGACAGGTAAAGCATTTAGTGGAATTTCCACCACATAGTCTATGCTTAATAAGCTAAGGTTATCTACTGGAATGCAAGTTTCCAGAAGTTTCCAGAAGACATGGATCTTACCCATGATGACCGCTGAATATCCACAGTGGAATCACAGTGAATGTTGTGGAATGCATACACTTGAATCTGGAGAGTAAGCCTCATGAGAAGGACCACACAATGTTTTTTCCTCTTCTCTTTCCCATAATCCCTGCAGTAGTGCCTTGTATGCAGTAGATGCTTAACAGTTAATAATACATTTAAGTACAAAATGTCCTTGCAATTTTGGAACGTGTTTTTAAAAATTGTTTAAAGATTTATTTATTTATTTTAGAGAGACAGTAGGGGAAAGAGAGGTAGAAGGAGGGGGAGAGAGAGAAACTCAAGCAGACTCCCTGCGGAACACAGAGCCTGATGTGGGGCTGGATCCCACAACCCTGAGATCATGACCTGAACCGAAATCAAGAGTTAGACACTCAATCAACTGAGCCAGCTGGGTGCCCCTGGAATGTATTTTATATATATTAAAGAGTACTTAAGATATTTCAACCAAATAGTGCCCACATCTGGAAGATTTCTCAATCTTGCAGAGTTTCTTCTCGGTCTTGGGCTAATTCATCTCCTCCAGAACTCAGCAATCTGACCTAATATAAGGTGTTGTGGGGAGGGTCCAGGACTGGATGTTGGGAACCCTGGTCTTATTCCCGGATCTTTGATGGTTTCACCATTTGACCCTGGGCAAGTCACTCCCCAGCTCAGAGCCTCACTTTCTATGTCAGTAACGTGAGGGGGTTAGTCTGGATGCTTTTCTAGATTCTTTTCAGTTTGATCCTGATAGCATTCTGACTTGAAGGTACCAGGTTCCCAGAGGACCTGGTTTGTGATTCTGCAACTGCTCCCTCTGGAACGGCCCGGACATCCTTTCATTTGTGTCCCTCAGGGACACACCAGCATCAAAGGGTGGAGGAGGAGGCAGGGCCTCGTTCCCTCTGAGCTGGATCTGGGAGCTGCGGGGGCACTGCAGCAGCCTGCTGTAGTCCTGGGTGGAGTTGCCCTGAGCAAGAATCATGTTTCCTGAACCACTCCATCCTCATCCCTGGGGCACTAGGGCAGGAAATGCAAAGCCAGTCACGTTGGGTGGCTCCTTACTGTAGAGGAAGCCACGGCTAGAGCAGGGGGTGTGGGCTCTGTGCAAGGGCAGAACGCAGGCCTCTCCTCTGTCCCAGCCAGCTGCTTCCAGGGAACCACCTTCTGTGCAAGAAGTCTCACCAGACACTGGAAAGCCTCCCCCATACCAACATTGCCCACTGCACGTTGCAGCTCGTGTACTGTCCTTCAGCCAGCTGTGACTGTACCCTTCTCCTGGAATCTGGAAAACGAAGGATGCCCTTCCTGTGGCATCTAGGGCCTTGCTATAGTCAACTGTTTCAGAACGGATGTCTTGTTTTCTCAAGTCTCATGGTTTCACTTATGCATGTCTGAGGATGAGTCTCCTGCTGAGCTCTCTGCTCTCCCGGCTCCTTGGGGACCACTGTGTCCTGTGTGATGGGGCACCTGGGAGCCTGGAAGAGCAGGAGCAATGGGGAGCACCCTGAATGCCCAGGCCTAAGCTGAGGCTTTGCTGGGGGATCTGGGCACCCCTCTCTAAGCCTCAGTTTTATTATTGATAAAATAGGGATAGAGACTTGATAGTGTCCTGTTAAGAGCAAATAGGGTAAAGAGAATGGGGAGCATTTTGTAAGCTGTAAAGTGCTGGCATAAGTAAGAGGCACGTTCGGTCTGACGATGAAGGAGCAGTTCAGCCTCTTGGGAGTGGGACGGCCCCCTTTAGAGCGATGGGCTCTTTCCCACAGAACTTATTGCCTTCCCTAAACAGCTCCTCCCCCCTCCCCCAGAGCTCTCTGTTGCAGATTAATCCACCTAATTGGAAGACTGCTGGATCGGGCAAGGAGTTTATCAAAGGGAAGGAGAGGAGAGCTTGGTGCCTTTGGCTCCCCGCACATTTGTCCTTTCAAAACCTTGTAGATAACTCCATTTCTGCATTAGGAGCAAGTCTGGGATTTTGTGTAAGAAGTAGGAACAGGAGGAGGGAAGGGGGAAAGGAAGGGATGAGACCAGAGGCTGGGGGAGAGCTGAGTCCAGTCCAGGCCTGGGGTGGGCTGGTTAGGGACTCTCTTGGCAGGAGAGGCATGTCAGTGGCAGGGAGCAGCCAAGGCAGAGGAGGTGGGGCTGGAAGGGGACACTGTCTTGCTGAGAGGGGGCTTGCTGAGCAGGTGGGGGAGATGACACCACAGAATTGCAGTTCCTCTTCCTCCCAGGGAGGAGGAGGCTCAGACTGCCCTGGAGCCAGCTTCCCAAAATGCCCTCCCTGCACAGAAGTCAGTGTAACCCTAGGCACCCTGATGTTTGGGGAGGGGGAGCGGGGATGTGGTGGAGGCCTGACCTTTTCTGGGAGGATTCAGCCCAGTCTGACTTAGGGAGTCTGGAGGTGCAGGCAGTAGGAGAGGTGCAAGATAGAGGGGAAATGCAGGGTGTGGAAAGGTGGCCACCCTTACTGCAAGCTGAGTGGGGCAGTGGGGGGTGGGGGTAGATGGGCAGTTCTACACAAAGAACACTGACTCTATGGGACTGGACTCACGCGTTCATGCCCCATATGCTCCCGGCAGCCTGGGCATGCCCAGGAATAAGGCACATCCTACCCTCGAGGGTCTTGTGGTTCAGAGGGGGAGGCAGAGGAGCACAGGAGCTCATGGGTAAACACACTGCAGCGAGGTGAGTTAGTGCGGGGAGGGAGGCGCGCGCGTTGCACTGTGGGAATCCTGGGGGACACTATTGATTAGTTTTCCGACAATGGGACAGGTGCCAGAAAAGCTTCACACAGGAGGTGACGTTGCTCCTGTAGAGAGCTGAGAGATTGGTTTCTGGGGTGGTGGTGTGGGTCAGTTATCCTCTGAAGAAAGGAGTGTCTGCCCTGCTCTTCCGTCTGCTATCACTTCTGATTCTGTTGTGAGTTTTTCTTACCGCCACTGTGTAGAGGGAAATACTGACACTTAGCTAAGGAAAGACAGATTGTGCCTGTCCCTCCTCCACCCACTGTCTGAGAAGGCTCTGTGTTCAGGGCTCTCTTTCCTGAGGGGGCATTGGTTACATACAAAGGGACTGTGGCAACCAAGATAAGCATCAGCACCTTGTTCAGGGCCCTGGGGCTGGTCAAGGTCCAAGACTAAGATAAGGGGATGGAATGCAGGCCATGGCCAATAAAGTACCTTTCCAAAACCCAGGGATCCGTGGAGTGGGCCAGGGTTTCCCAATTCCACTTTACTGTACTTCTAATGGAGCAGTGATCCCAGCAGCCCGTTTCCATGGCCCAGAACCTGTCAGGGCACATGGAGAGTCAGGCCAATGGGAGTCAGGCCAGTGCGTTGGGGAGGGTTTCTCTAAAGAGCAGAGGCCCTGGGAAAGGTACATGAGGTTTGAATATTGGTACCTCCTCTCAAAGCTGTGTGATCTTGGGCAAATTCATCAGCTTCTCTGAGCCAACATTTCCTTGGCTTCAAAATGGGAATAACAAAATTGGCCCCACAGATTGTATGCAATAAGAGGAAATACATGAAGGGCCTAATAGTGCCCAGAATTACAGAGGGTTCTATTTCCCGTGAATGTCCAGGATCTGTCCAATTCCCATGAAGGGTGAGGTCCACCAGGCAGGTCCTGATGAGGGGCAGTGGCGTGCCCTTCCCTGGAGTAATGTCAATGTAGGAGAGGTGGGAAGGGGGCTTTGGAGGGGCTTTCTTGACCTGGGAGCCTGATTTCTTTTTGACCTAGGGCACCGCAGCCCGTGGAGATATCCTGCCCAGGCTGAGGCCACCTCCCGCAGGGGGTGACCGGGGCTTGTGGGAGGTGTCTGCTGGGGTTTGTGTCCAGAACCCCAGGGGAGGACAAGAGAACTCCCCCCACCCCCCGCCAGCTTCTGCTTGGGGCTCTGCCTGCAGTTTCCTGCTGTCAGCAGGCATGACACAGGGCTGCTGCGTGGGCAGCAGTGCATGTGAGGTGATTACCCCTTTAATGTTTAATGTGCTGAAAAACCATTAGACCCCGAAATGGACAAGTTCTCAGTTGGTAACTTTAATTATTGTTAAGACTCAGTCACGCCTGCTTATTAGCAATTATACATGGCATCTCCCAGGGTGCTGTGGGCCTTCCCCTTTTCCTTCCTTCTCCTGAAGAGAGCAGGTTTGCGGACTGCGGCCTTCTCGTGGCTGGAAGAGCAGCACCAGCCACACAGGTAGTTCCCGTTGCTCCCTCCATAGCCTGGCCTTGCTTAGGGCCAGAGAAGCAGACAGCTTAGGGCTGTGGGCTTCTCCTGGGAAGGGAGGAGGGGGAAGGGCCTTGCTGTGTAAATGGGGAGACTCATGGGGGCGGGGCTAACTGCACATGGTACCCTTTACAAAGTGCTTCTCTTTCATGCCCTCATTTCCTATGACCATCCCCATTTTACACATAAGCAAACTGAGCCTTAGAAGGTTAAGTCACAGCAGTCACCTCCTAGAGTGCCTCCCTTCTGGGAGAGCGGCCTACCTGCCCTGAAAGTAGCAAGCAACCCACTGCACGCCCAGGCCACTTCCTCCCCTTGCTGCATTGCCAGAGCAGCCTGGGTCTGCTGGTTCCTGACCTCTCAGGGGCTCTGTCCTGCAAATGGAGAATTGAGACATGGTAAGTGGGAGGCTGGATGTGGGAGGTGATGGACAGGCAGGAACCTGGGTGGCTCAGTTTGAATCATATACAAGGAAAGCCAGTCTCTAGGGAGATGCATAGAGGGAGGGAGGGAGACAAAGGGAGAGGGAGAGAGGGGAAGAGAAAGAGAGAGAGAGAGAGAGAGAGAGAGAGACACGGAGCAGGAGAGAGAGGAAGATGGAGAGAGAGCAGGAACACAGGATTCATTCCTGGTTCTTTACTCTCCACTTTAGTGTGAGGCCTGGCTGGCTGTATGTACTTCCCTGCCCTCTGGTTCCAAGAGATAGCCCTGTATCATTCCAATAAAATCCCCTCTCCCGCTCCAGATAGTTTCCTATCCCAAGTCCCTCAGTGGGCTCCGACATAACCATTTCGAGGCCAGCCCTGGTGGTCGGCTGGAGATGGGGGTGCTCTAGCATTCCTTCTGACTTCAGGGGCCAGGCGGGTTCCTGAAGATGTGGACATGATTTTGATTTTGGGCTGGAAGAAAGGGCAGAGAGGAGGCGGCTCCCACCCCCAGACCATCAGCAGTGCCCACCCCCAGACCATCAGCAATGCCCATATCCCTGGGAGAGTCTTCCTGAAGGACTGCCTCTCTCTCCTACCACCCCCTGCCCAGCCCAGGAAACCCTCACACTGGGTAGGCTCAGCCAAGTGGCTGAGCGATGCCATGTGCCTGCAGCCCTGCCTCTGGCCCTGATTTTTAAGAAGGGGAGGGGAAAAATAACAGAAGGGAAAAAGTGAACATGAGTAATGGGCCTGGAATGAGGCGTACGAGATAACACTGAATAATAACGCGTCAAAAACTACAAGATGTATTTTTTTTATTTCCCAGTGGAGTTTCCATTGCGCTAATCCATCACTGTAGAGCAGGCAGGATTATGCTTCCCCCAAAAAACTCTGAGAGATAAATGTGAGTAAATTAGGGTTTATTATATTATTTGGGGTGATATAATTTCCAAGCGGGCCCTTATTAAATTACTTCCTCTGGTGCTGACACCTCATGCCTGGGTTTCTGCACCTCCGCTTAGCTCCCCTGTCTGAAGCTGCTTTGTATTTTAATGCTTCTCATCATGTTTTGTGGGGGTGGGGTGCCCATGGAGAGAGCTGGAAGGAAGTGCTGAGTCACTGCTGTGGACCGAGTTTCTTCCTTGCCAGCCTTCCTGTCATCCCAGCAACACAAGCTCACATCACATTGATGCTGGAAAAAATACAGGGACACCCAGCCTACACCCTCATTATATAGGTGGGGACACTGATACCCAAGGAACAAAAGTGAGTTACCTTATGTCGGACACACGGGTAGAGACAGAGTCGAGAGCGGTGCACCATGTGCTGACTCCCAGACCAGTGCTCACTCTTTGTGTGGGGTCTTTTTGTGCCTGTCAGTCATTTTGGCTAAGGTAGGCTTCAAGCCCAACAGCAGACCCCCATGGCATTTAGGAGTCTGGGTTGTCTACTATCCAGTCTTCCCAGTGACCCAAAGGAGATCTGAGAGAAGACTGTGATCTAGTCTTGGTTGGACCACAAAAAGGCTGTGTGAGCTAGGTGAGTGACTTCACCTCTCTAAGCTTTCATAGTAAGTATACCATCTTTATAGTAAAAAGGCTTGGAAGAGCTTCCTGGTTTTCAGACTATGTTTTCAAGAGTGGAACTCTGTTTTGGAACCTTATTTGGAACTCTAACATATAAAATAGTGAAATGCGGAGTTACTGTAATTAAAGGAGAAGCCTGGGGTTGGATGACCTCCCTCGGTTTCCCTCCTCCATCTTTCCCACTGTGGTTTGAAGCCACCAGGCCCAGTTTCAGCATCTGACCCTGACTTTGCCCTGTGGTGTTCTCCTGGTATCCTCCCCAGGTCCTGCCCGATCTCCAAAGATGCATACCAGTGTCTCTTCCAGCCTTGAGGTTCTCTGATCAAACTCCACAAGGCCTGTCCCCATAGCCTGTGCGCTCGGTGCCAACACGCATAATTCCACGCTCATCAGCCTCAGGGTTGTGCCATTTATTAGTTGTGTCACCCTGGGCAAGCCCTTACTTTTAATTTCTCATCATCTCTGAAATGGGCTAATAATAATCTTGACCTCAGAAGGCAGTGAGGTTTGAATGAGCAAATACATATAAGAGACTTAGCGTGGTGTCTAGCATGCTGTAAATTATAGGGATTATTATTTTCTTTATGAATACTACCACCTTGGTTTTTTTTGTTTATATTTTTGTTTTTTGTATTTGTTTTGTTTTTGGTGAGGCGTATGTAAGCGCTTATGACACAGTTGATGCTCAACAAAGGGATAAATGGTGACTGTCATTTTTTATTAGCTATTATGATAATAGGCACCATGGGGGACTGATGGTGGATCCATTCTTGTCCCCACTCTCAAGGGACTCCCAAGTCCTGCTTGTCCACGTGGCCATGAGCACTAATGCTGCTCTGACCAGGGTCTGGGCTTCCGAAGGGGACACTAGGGGAGCCTGGAGGAGGACAGCATGTGCCCCCACAGAGGGGGTCAGCAAAGGCCTGAGAGAGGCAGACACTCTTCTTAGGACACAACAATTCACGCAAACTGAGTAGTTTATTTTTTTATTCATTTATTTTTTTAAAGATTTTATTCACTTACTTGAGAGAGAAAGTGTGTGAGCGGTGGGGGGAGGGGCAGAGGGAGAGGGAAAAGCAGGCTCCCGGCTGAGCAGGACTCTATCCCAGGACCCTGGGATCATGGCCTGAGCTGAAGGCAGATGCTTAATGGACTGAGCCACCCGGGCACCCCGCAAACTGAGTACTTTCAAACAACATCTACAGACTCGCAGAGACAGGCAGTGGAACGGTGGTTGCCAGGGACTCTGGGGAGAGGACAGTGGGGAGGTAGTGTTTGAAGGAGACCGAGCTTCTGTTTTGCAAGATAAGACCTGTTCTGGAGATTGGTGGTACGGCAGTCCACAGGTACTTGACACCACTGAGCTGGACATTAAAAAGTGGGGAAGATGGTAAATGTTATGCTATGTGTATTTAGCCACCATTAAAAAAAAAATAAAGAAAATCATGAGGAAGAAAACAACAAAGCCAGTACAACACCTATTTCTGACTTCCCAGCACTGTAGGTGGGGCTCAGAGTATCCACCACGCTGACCTCAGGGTGTTCTCGTGTTCTTGTCCGGGGGAGCTGGGAAAAAATCCGCTTCTGCGCTCATTCAGGTTGTTGGCAGAGGTAGGACTGAGGTCCCATTGTCTTGCCAGCTGTTGGCTGGTGGTCACTCTTAGGCTCTCCCCACCCCTCTACCCCAGGCCGCTTTCAGGTACTGTCCAGACGGCCCCCTCCATTTTCAAGCCAGCAGCAGCATGTCGGATCCTCTTGCTTCCTGTGTCTCTGACTTCCCTTCTCTGACCAGTGGGAGAAGCTCTGCTTTGAAAGGGCCTGGGGATTAGGTCAGGCGACCGGAATCATCTCTGTCCCTTAAGGTCAATGATTTGGGATTTTGAATACATGTTGCAGCATTCCTCACAGCAATACCTAGCTTAGTGTTTGATTGAATTGTCGGGAGGGGAATTTGGGAGGCATTTTACAATTTTGCCCACCCTGGCAGGTATTTTTAGAATGGGGATGGAAGGAGACACAGGATTTCCAAGGGTGAAGGTGGGCATTCTGGGTAGAGAGCTCCAGAACAAGGAGGGTGAGGTGGTCCCGAGCCCCAGGGCTGGATGGGGTCTGTGGGGTGGAGGAGTCAGGCTGGTGGGTGTGTGGTGCGGAAGCCTTCCCCTGAGCCCTGGACCAGAGCAGTGGGGGAAGTAACGGAAATGTTCTTTGCCCTCCCTATGAGGAGCTTGGTTCCTTTCTTTCTTCATTCTGTTATTCTCCATCTGTTCTGTACGTATTATGGAGTACCCACCATGTGCCTGGGCTGTGCTAGATTGGTGGTGTGAGCAAGGTGGGCATGAGCCCTCCCCTCGATGTGCACTTGGAATCCAGAGAGGAGAGACAAGCAAAGAGGAGCCTGCTGTGCAGAGGGGAGTGTAGTGGGAGGGGAGGCACTGGGAGGCCCCTCGCCCCAAGGCCCAGTCTAAAGCAGATGGAGCAGGGGCCCTTTGCCTCCATCGGAAGGTGAAGGGGTGACAGAGGCCCCATGAAGGGCCATCTGGGGGTACTTGCCCAGGCCGCTTTTGCCTTTTGCCGGAAGAAGGCCTGCCTGGCACTGGGAGGAGCCCAGAATTGGTCCGAAATGCCCAGTTCTAGGGGAAAGGGATGCAGAAGGACGTACAAAACTGTTTGGTCAGAGTCTGACCCCTGGGAAAGAGCTAAGTGTCTTTTTTCTGGCAGCCGCAGCAAAAGGAGCAATCATTGGAAGGTGGCATTTTGCATTAAAATTGTTCCCATCAGCCAGTGACATTTTCTTGTTCCTTCTGGTCAGGAGACCTTTCAGTGCCACAGATTCAAATGACTCAGGAGTCAGAATTTCTTTCCCTCTGGGGGAGAAGCCAGTCCAGTCACCCTGGGGTGGACTTACAGATTAGCAGAGGTTAAAAAAGCAGAAGAACTAATGACACAGTAAGGACCAAGGGGTGTGCGTGAGGACGCGGAAGAAAGCAAAGTGCACATCTGTGTTCTGTGCCTCCGAACTGCTGTGTGTCTGTGAGGCTGGGAGGTCCCTGCAAGTGCATTCATCACTGTGGGGAGCAAGGCCCACAGCTGGGTCTGTGTGTGAGTGTGTGCAGCGAGGAAAGAGGTGAGTGGGTATGCGTGAGTGTGTGTGTGCGTGCACATGTGCAGCCAGCCCCTGTTGGAGCCTGGGCGTGTGTGTGGCCACGCAGCTCATGATGGGTTGTTGCATGGTCTGTCTGAGGGGTAGGTGGCAGTTGGCCCTTCCCTTGGCTCTTTGCCCGCCTGCCCATAGCCCTCCTGTCTTGGTGTGAGGGGTCCCACCATATGCCCTGCTGTCAAGCCCCAAGCCTGGAGGCTCTTTTCTCCCTTGCTTTCCTCTCAAGTTCAGATTTCTCCTCTTCGGATAGGCCTTTGGTGACCAGTTCAGCCAAAATAGCTCCTTTGGCTGTTCTACAGGTGTCCTCCATTTTAGCACACACTCCTTTCTTTTCCAACCTCATCTCTGTCGGAACTTATCTTGCTCTGTGCTTGTTTATATGATAGTGTCCTTCCACCCCCTCCAGAATGCAGCTCCCTGAGAGCAGGGATCAGCTTTCATGTTCACTTCCGTATACCCAGGAGGCACTCAGTGAGTGCTTTGTAGAATGAGTGTTAAATGACTTGTTGCCTTGTGTTGCCCCAGGGGCTGCCTGAGGTCTTAGAGGAGCTGTTGGAGGTGTTGCTTCAGTGCAAAGGCACTGTGTCACAGAACGAATTAGCAGATGAGGGAGTGAGTTCCCTGTCACAGAGAGCATTCAAATAGAGCCTGAGTGAATGCTGTTAGCTTTCCACACCCACGGAGTACTACCTAAGTCAAGACATGGTCCCAGTGTACCTCCCTAGCCTCACACGTCCTGTCTGCACATGCTGTGATCTTGGCCTGGAAGGCCCTTCCTTTCTTACTTGATGGACACTCATTCTCATCCTTATAGCCTGAGCTCCTGTATTCATGATCTATGAAGTTATCTTTTACTCTCCAGACACAATCTGGTCCCTGACGCTTTGTCACTGCTCCTGGGGCCCTTTTGTGTGCACCTGCTTGCTGTGACCACTTTGGTACGCTTGCTTGTGCACCCCTGCATTAGACCCAAACTTCTCGGAGAGGAGGCTTGAAGCTTGGCATCCCTAGGGCACATGGTAGGAGGTCTGGCAGGAAGGTGAAAGGTGCAGGTGCAATAAATGTATCTTCTGTTCTCTGCCCAATCCTCCTGGCCCCTCTGATTTTATGGCCACCAGAGGTTGGTCCTTTCTTGTAACTCCTGGGCTTAGCTTGAGAGCCTCTGATGCCCCCCAGGAGAAGACAGTAACCAGATGACTATCCAGACCCCAGGAGAGCCAGTGACTGGTCGGGTACCTTCTCCAAGCCTGAGTCACTGGGCAGAGGGACTTGAACTCAGGTCACCAAGGAAGCTTACAAAACTCCTCCCTAATATCGCCCAGATGGATTGTTCTGGGGAGACCCCAGGAAGACACAACACTTTCTGAGAGGCCAGGGCTGGGTGAGGATGCTAAAATTGAGTTCCAGAGATCCCCACTCTCTGTCTGCATTCCATTAGAGATGCAGAGAGCAAAGAATAAGTGGCAGAGGGCCAGGGAGGGGCCCTCTTTGGCTAAGTCAGCTTGGGCTGGCCCATCCTGAGCCTTCAGGGCAGCGCATTCTTGGGGCAGGCTGGGCTTGTGGGTGTACACGGGCAGCAGAGAGCCTTGGGGAGACCCCGAAGGGTACCACCCTGAACCTGAAGTTGAAAGCCAGGGGTCCAGTGTAACTCTGCCACTTCCTAAGCACACAACCTTTGGTGAGAGTCTCAAATTCATCCAAGCCTCTGTTTCCCATCTACAAAAGAGATTAAGCACTGCCTTGTGCACTATCTCATTTAATCTTCATGGGATCTCTGTGAGCTAAGTGCCCTTATATTTCCCATCTTACAGATGAGGAAACCGAGGCTTAAGCTAAATAATTTGTGCTTAGCGATGCTGTTAGCCAGTGCTGGGCTTTGAACCAGTGCCCTGGCAAGCTGTGCACACAGGTCCTCAGCCGCTACTCCACACTGCCTGATAATTCCTGCCAGACCTCGTTCCCAGGCCCAGTGTGAAGATCTGACAGTGTGAGGCTCATGTGTGAGCAGGGTTCGCTTGTGGGACTGTGGCCGTGTGGCCCTGGGTTCAGGGCAGCCACTTCTTCCGGACACGGCTCCCCTCCCCCAGCCAGCTCTCACTGGGCCGCCCCCGGGGGCAGGTGCAGGCTGGTGCCCTCTCTGCCTGCTTCAGCTGCTGCTAAACTTTACACTGGGCTCTGTCATTAGCCCAACAACAAGCTCCCTGTTTGACTAGTCCTGTCCAAATTTGCTCGGCGCGAGCAGGAGCCCATGGTAAGTAAACGGTTTTCTGTTGATATTTGAGCACTAATGAAGAGGCAGTGAGCGGGCCCATTAATAACTGAGGAGATGATTGTGTTTGCAGAAGGCCTGTATACAGCGTGTCCGCCTGCCCAGACAGGGCCCGCCTCCTTATTGATTTCCCAATAAGCCGCCGTGGTGCTCTTGTTCTCAGCGCAGGCGGGAGGCATCCTCTGTGCAGGCCCTGGGTTGAATCTCCTTTGCCTGGGTGCCCCACGACCCCACAGAGGCTCTTCTCAGCCTGCCACTCGGGACAGTGGGGGCTTCATTCATTTCTCATTCATTCACTCAACCTGCATGAATGGAGCACCTTTTATGCACAGCTCATTCTGCCAGTAGCAAGTCCCTAGCCTCACCTAGAAACAGCACCTGCCCTTGACCTTACCTGGGGGCTTGGTCCCTGATCCCTCTGGGCTGACCTATGGGCAAAAGCTGATGGACCTCTGACCATGTACCAGGTGGTACCTTGTCACAATATGCTGCCCACCAGAGCCTTCTACCCTCATCTTGAACTGACCAATTGCCTGGTCTGTGATGGGAGATGGCCCTTTGGTGGGTTTGGGTCGTGTCTTTCCTCCCCATGCTTTTCTTTAGCCTTGAGATCCAACAGGCTCAGTTTGGGAATTTCTGGTTTGGGATAGGATAGTTGATTATGGAGAAGGGCATGGCTGGAGGCCTACTCATCCTACCTGCTGGGAACCTTCCAGATCCTGAGCTCTCCAGGGAGATGTGACAGTAGATCCAGGGCCAGGGCTCCAGGAAGCATGCCAGGCCCCCCAGCCTAAGCCTGGTTTGGGGGGTAATTTCTGGCCTCTTGAAGGGGACAACAGGGTGACCGAGGCTGTATCCTATCTGATGAGCTCATAGTCTGGTAGAGGAGGCTGACCTGTAAAAAATACTTGGCGAAGAAATTATACTGAGAAGCTTGAGTTCAGGGCTGTGGGAGCAGAAAGGAGGATGCTGGAAGGCAGGGAGGACTTCCCAGAAAAGGTGACATTTGAGCAGGTTCTTCAAGGCTGGGTAGGGGTCTATAGAAGCTACAGTGACTGCTCCCACGGGTGAGGAAGGAAAAGAATGGGGTCTGCCACTGACTGTAGTCTGAAGAGAGACCCAGATTTGTGTCTCCTGACCAGGACAGATTTTTGGTGGAAGGATTTTGTCAGGCAGTTCCTTGAGTTGGAATTGGGGTGTTGTGTTGGGCTTGGAGTGAGATGGCCCTAGAGGAACACTTTCCTGGGCGGGTGTTAGTGCCCATAGCTCTTCCCTCATTGGAGTAGTCCTGAGAAAAGATGAAGTAAGACATGGGGGTGGGAGTCAGGCCACTCACATGCTCATCTTAGCCTGGCCATTCACTGGGATGGTGACTTCGCTTCTTGGAGCCATCATTTCCTGATCTGTAGAATGGAGCTGATAATACCTGCCTCCCCAAAAGGGGAAAAACAGTTGGGGTAATAGAACAGAAAGTGCTATAAAGAAAAGCAGAACAGTGTTGAGAGCCTGTCAGCTACCAAGAAACACAACCCAAGCATTTGTCCCTGGGTAGACATATGCATCTCATACACTCTGTTCCCCCCCAACATCATCATACGAATTTTTTCTTGCTATGGCCCTGGAGGGGCAGGGGGCAGAGCCCATCAACAGACACCTGAGAAAAAACTGTACTGGCGGGCTCTCAGGGCCAGACGGAGATGGCCTTGGTCTTGGGACCAAGAAGTGGGCAAAAAGGATTGAGGAAGATGCCTGAGCTAGTCCTACGGAAGCCAGCTTTGCATTGTGTCCTTTCTCCCAGGACACAGAGGCCCCTGGTAGGGCTGCTGGCTTGAGTACCCTCTACCAGAGGGACCTGAGCTCCTGGTCAACAGGGCATTCAGAGTTCCCCTAGGGGCCTGGAAGAGTTCTGAAGAGTGAGATGTCAGCCTACGGGGCCTGCCCCCTCAGCCTTTTGTTCAAGCCCCAAACTGCCTCCCTTTGCCGCTCTCATCTTTGGGATCTGCATGAACCCGGGGCTGCAGTGGGGCAGCCTTTCTGCTGGCTGGAATCTTCAGGTTAGTGGATGTCTTTGACCAGATTCTAATGGGGGGAGAGGAGGTGCTGGCCATTGTGATCTCATTTCTCCCACCCTTATTGGCACACTGCCTTGAGCTACTTACCACTGCTCATTGAGAGCTGGAAAGAATGAGCCCTAGCTCCCTTATCAGCTCCTGGTCCCTAACCCCAGGATAGTACAGCTGGGTGAAATGGCAGGTACCACCATGTGAGGCCAAACCCTTGGGGTCTTGCCTGCTGATATGGGACTGGATATTGGGATCAGCCAGCTCTGGAATCACTGGTCCTAACCACCTCCTTCTGGAAACTGGAGAGGAGTGCTAGAATGAAGGGAAAGATCTGAGTCATAGCTGGAATCTTCACAGAGGCAGTACAGGGTGGCCAAGCTTGCATGTAGGCGATGGCGCTGCCCCCCACAGGGGAGCTGTTCGTGGACCCAGAGCCATGCAGACTGCCGAGTCTTGCAGCTCTGGCTCACTGCCCTGGAACAAGCATATGGCAGCATTGGAGGAATGGTTTCTCCCTTCCTCAGCATTTTGCCTTGTCCCCCTATATGGAACTGCAGCTCTCCCTCAGCAATCCCTAGAATTGCTTCTGCTCTTCGTTCCAGGCCTTTAATCACTTCCTCTCTCCAAATGAGTTGACGAGGTGGAAGAGGGGCCCGCACCAGATTGGCCAGGGCACTCTTCCTCTCTCTCCTGCCTGGGCTGCCCTGTCTGCAGGGTGCCTGCATTCCTCCCCTCCTCGCTGGGGAGATGTCCACCCCTTAGGGAGAAGACCTGCAGCTCCAAGTGCAAAGTTCAGTTCCAAGCAAAAGTATGAAGAGCCCAGCTGTGACCGTAGATCCAAGGTGCTTGCCCATGCAGCCTTCTCCGCAGTAAGCTGGTGGTTCTCTCTGTCCCTGTGGAGGGCACTGCTATTTGAGCCAGGTAGCAGAGGATGGACAAGTTGAGCTGGGACACAGAGCATGGTTGGGGAAGAAAGTGGCCCAGAGAAGAGCACTAGCAAACGAGCTGGAAGGAGAGGCTGGAGGCAGATCCTGGATGGCCCTGGATGCCAAGCTGAGGACTTTGAACTTTATCAGACACACATGGTGGATGGGGCACCAAAGTTTTGTCACGGCATGGCAAATATCGGAATTGTAGGGGTCTGGAAACGTGACTATGGATTCAGTGGGAGGAGCAAGGGAGGAGCAAGGTGTCACAAGGAACACCAGGGTTTCAAATTTGGTTGCAGGGGAGATGTGGACACCATTCCAGCATTCCGAAAAGCTGGGAAGTAAACAGGAGGGGTTGGCTGGGGTGCACACATAAGAAGGACACCAGGAGAAAGGGTGTGGTGAAAGAGCACTGCCACTGAGGACACTCCCAAATGGGGCTCAGGGGGAAGAAGAGGAGTCGGGAAATGCCCAGAGGGATGGGAGCCCCAGAAAGCAGCTGAGCAGTGCCGCTGAAATCAAGGTCCAGGGGTGCTTTGCATGGAGTAAGCGGTGGCCACCCAGAATTGAACTTAAGCCGAAGGGGGTTGTCCAAAGTGAGAAATGCCACTCGGAAGTCAAAGAGGATGAGGACCAAGAACAGCTCTTAGATGTGGTCATTGAGAGGTGGGGACAAGGGATTAGTTTGAGNATAAGGGGTGGCCACCCAGAATTGAACTTAAGCCAAAGGGGGTTGTCCAAAGTGAGAAATGCCACTCGGAAGTCAAAGAGGATGAGGACCAAGAACAGCTCTTAGATGTGGTCATTGAGAGGTGGGGACAAGGGATTAGTTTGAGAGGGATGCTCACTCCCAGCTAGATTGGGGCGTTCTCACATTGCCTTCTAAGTTATCCTCTGGTTCTCATGGGAAAGCTCAAGCTCCTTACACAGCATGTGAGAGCCTTCACAATGTTACCTTGCCCATCTTTTCAGCCAGATTTGGATTGGGATGTTGTGTCCCGCGTGGCCCCCAGCAGTCCAGTCCAGCCAGGCATTTCCTTGTCCTTTGAATATCTTGCTGTGCTTNTGTCCCGCATGGCCCCCAGCAGTCCAGTCCAGCCAGGCATTTCCTTGTCCTTTGAATATCTTGCTGTGCTTTTGCAAATGCNCCCGCGTGGCCCCCAGCAGTCCAGTCCAGCCAGGCATTTCCTTGTCCTTTGAATATCTTGCTGTGCTTTTGCAAATGCCGAGCCCAGTGTCTGGAATAAACTTCTGCCTCTTCTCTCACTTATAACTCCTGCCCATTGTTAAAGACCCGGCTTGTAGGTCGCCTCCTCTAGAAAGGTCACCACCTCCTGGCTGCCTGCTCTTTCCTTGGNGGTCACCACCTCCTGGCTGCCTGCTCTTTCCTTGGGCATCATACTGTAGACATTGTAGGTAGTTCACCCATGAAAATTCATGACAGATCCTGATTTTATCTGGGCACTCACCACTCTCCCACACAGCCAGTGGCTTTAGGGGAAGCTGATTTCCCATGACTCTCAGGCCCCAGGGGTGAGTCTAATTGGTCTTAAATAAACCTTGTTCTCCTGCCAGTGACTGGTTCAGGAATTGGGAATGTACCCCACATTTGGACCAATAAGACACATAAAAAGTACATGAAGAAGCTTCTGGAAAAAGTCTTCTTGCTTCTAGAAGAAAGCACGGGAAGAGAAAAGTCTTGTGTGCTTCCCGCTATCAGGTCTGGAGGTGATGCCTTGAACTGCCTCAACTGATCCTGTCACCGGACTGAAGATGAAGCCAAAACCAGGGAGAGCACAGAAGAGAGGCAGGAAGAAGCAGGGCTCCTGGTCATGTCATTGAGCCCTTGTGTAAGCCAGGTCTGGATCCTGCCTAGTCCTCAGCTTTCTGCTACATAAAATAATACCCTTTCCTTATTTAAGTGATCCTGAATAAGGGTTTTTGTGACTTGTAGCCTAACGTGTGCTGACATAGTTCCAGTAGTACTTTTGGCACCTCCATGAGATCATATCATATTCCAGGCTGGGAGATTTTCATAAACAGGCTGTCATGGTCATAGCTCTGTCCCTGGCTCTTAGCACTGTGCCTTGGAATACCAGTTCACAGGTGGATTGAATAAGTGAATGGTTGAACTCCTTAGGGTGTCCTGCCTCTAAGTCAACTTGTCCAATTCCAAGGCCCCTGCCAGACTGCAGTGGAGCCCCAAACTTGGTCTTCAGACCTTCAGAACTCATATGCTTAGCCATTGTTACCACAAATATAAACACTGCCCAAGGATCTCTGGGTCTGGAGGAACTCTTGTACCACACACATGGTGTGCTCAAACCAGCCCTTCTCTGTCCACTTTTGTGTCCTTGACTTGGGCCTAGGTCACTCATCTGGACACCCTCTCTTCTTAAGATAATTGTATTTTAGGGGTCTGGATTTTAGAGGCCATTGGTCCAGCCACAGATCTCTCTGACCCTATGGACTATTTCCAGTTTGGGGCTATTATGAATCATGCTGCTGTGAACCTTCATGTACAAGCCTTTGTATGGACATATGTGTTCTTTGTAAGATTTTGAAGGTTAAATAGGAGCTGACTTGGTTGTTAAAGCCAGAGGAAAACATTTCTGGCAGGGTGCACA
The DNA here is from genome assembly GCF_002007445.2 of Ailuropoda melanoleuca. NCBI lineage: Eukaryota > Metazoa > Chordata > Mammalia > Carnivora > Ursidae > Ailuropoda > Ailuropoda melanoleuca. Next base: position 12,673,599 of record NC_048225.1, on the reverse strand, counting down.
GTGTGTGCAAAAGCTTAGAAGATTAGTGCCTGATGTATGCAGGGGATGATAGTAGTTCAGTATTGTAGGGAAGGGGAAAACATCTCTTTTCCTCTATCCATCTTGGGTTCATTGCCTGAGGCCCTGAAAATTAGACTGACAAAAAGAGTCAGATGAACAGGAGGCAAACAGATTTTATTAATATATGTCCTGCACATAGACGGGAGGACTAGTAACTCAAAGGGGTGGGTAGAACTTGGGCTTATATAGCGTTTGAACAAAGAACAATATGTTTGTAGAGAAGTGACAAGACAAAGGAACGGGGGTTTAGGCTCTTAATAGTGGCAGACTGTAGGAAGGTAAATAT